>NW_027185776.1:2445785-2517791 GCF_028583685.1 Petaurus breviceps papuanus | reverse complement strand
TAGATAGATAGATAGATAGATAGATAGATAGATAGATAGATAGATAGGGATGGATGGATGGATGGATGGATGGATGGATGGATGGATGGATGGATGGATGGATGGATGGATGGATATCTCCTTTTTGAAAAATCTCTTTGGGATACCTAATAGTGGTATTTCTTGGTCAAAGAGTATACATGGTTTTATAACTCTTTACGCATAATTCCAAATTACTTTTCAGAATGACTGAATCAGTTCACAACTAGACCCAACAGTACATTAGTGTCCCAATTTTCCCACATCGCCTCCAACATTTGTCATTTTTCTTTTCTGTGATATTAACCAATCAGAGAGGTATGAGATGATGGTACCTCAGAGTTGTTTTAATTTGCACTTCTTTAATGAATAGTTATTTAGAGCATTTTTTCATATGACTATAGATAGCTTTCATTTCTTTATTTGAGAACTGCCTGTTCCTCTCCTTTGACCATTTATTAATTGGGGAAGGACTTATATTCTTATGTATTTGACTCAGTTGTCTATATATTTGAGAAATGAAGCCTTTATCAGAGAAACTTGCTGTAAAACTTTTTATCACAGTTTCAATTACTGTGTATTTCTCTCTATCCTATTTTTCCCCACTTCTCTCTCTCTCTTTCTCTCTCTCTCTCTCTCTTTCTCTCCTTCTCTTCTTCCACTCTATCCTTCTTCCAAAGTATTTTGCTTCTGACCACCATGTCCCCCAGTCCTCCCTCACTTCTATCAACACTACCCTTCTTTTGTCCCCTTTTCTTCCTGTTCCCTGTAAGGTGATATAGATTTCTATACCTAGTTGACTAGGCATGTAATTCTCTCTTTGAACCAATTCTGATGAGAGTATGGTTCAAGCATTATCTACCACCCTCCCATCTTCCCCTCCACTGAAAAAGCTCTTCTGTGCCTTTTTTATGTGAGATAATGTATCCCACTGTATCTCCCTTCCCCCTTTTCCCAGTGTATCCCTCTTTCTCACCCCTTAATTTTTTTTTTAGCTATCATCCCATTATAGTCAATACACACTGATGCCTTCTGTGTAAACTCCTTCCAAGTTCCCTAATAATGATCAAGTTCTTAGGAGTTAGAAGTATCATCTTCTCATGCAGGAATGTAAACAGTTGAATTTTACTGAATCTCTTAAGATTCTTCTTTCCAGTTTACCTTTTTATGCTTCTCTTGAGTCTTATATTTGAAAGAAATAGAAAATCAAATTTTCTATTCAGCTCTGCTCTTTCTGTCAAGATTATTTGAAAGTAGGAGCAGCTAGGTGGCGCAGTGAATAGAGCACCAGCCCTGGAGTCAGGAGGACCTGAGTTCAAACTGGCCTCAGACACTTGACACTCTTACTAGCCATGTGACTTTGGGCAAGTCACTTAACCCCAACTGCCCTCCAAAAAGCAAAAAGAAAAAAGATTATGCTCAGTTTTATTGGGTAGGTGATTCTTGGTTCTAATACTACCTCCTTTGCCCTCTAGAATATCATATCTTAAGCCCTCTGATCCTTTAATGTAAAAGCTGCTAAATCTTGTGTAAGCCAGTTGTGGTTCCATGATGTTTAATTTTTTTCTTTCTGGCTGCTTGTAATATTTCACTCTTTACCTTGGAGCTCTGGAATTTGGCTGTAATATTCCTGGGAGTTTTCATTTTGGGATCTCTTTTAGAAGGTGATTGGTAGATTCTGTCAATTTCTATTTTACCCTCTGGCTCTAGAATGCCAAAACCGTTTTCCTTAATAATTTCATCAAATGTGATGTCTAAGCTATTTATTTGATCATGGTTTTTAGGTATTCTAGTAATTCTTAAATTATCTCTCCTTGATCTATTTTCCAGATCAGTTGTTTTTCCAAAAAGATATTTCACATTTTCTTCTATTTTTTTTACTCTTTGCTTTTGCTTTATTGTTTCTTGATGTCTTGTGGAGTCATTAGCTTCCTGTTGCCCAATTCAGATTTTTAAAGAGTTATTTTCTTCAGCAAACTTTTCAACCTGCTTCTATTTTTTAAGGAATTCTTTTCTGCAGTGAATTTTTGTGCATCTTTTTCCATGTAGTTAATTCTTTTTAAGGAATTCTTCTCTTCAGAACTATGTATAGGCAATGCAATACAGCCCTGCATTAAGTACCAAAAAAGAGACCCCTGTAATCTTCTTCTGACTAGTAGTACAACCCCTTTATTGTCTATGGACTGAGAGCTTTGGAAGATAACTTATGCTGCCAATTCAGTTTGACTGTGTTCCACTCTTACCAAAGTGAGACATATATTTTCTGCCAACCTTCTAAGTTGTCTTAGACTGAAAAATTGTTTCATTCTGTTCTTTTGTTGTTGGTTCTGCTCTCCAAAATTTGTTTTGAGATATTATTTTAAGGTTGTTTGCAGGAGAATTTGAGAGAGCTCAGGTGAGTCCCTGCCTTTATTCCATCATCTTGATTCCACTACTATTGTTTAATTTTTGTTTGAATTATCACATTCTTATACAATTTTGTTAATATTGTTAGATTTCTTTCTTTTACCTCATATAGTCTTGTCAGTTTTTCTTTTATGAGTTGATTCATGCTATTCATGTAGAAAAGTTAAATTCACATTCAGTAGTCCATTTAGTAGTGGAATCATGTTCAATTTATTCTATATCTTACTATCTTAGGACTGATAGAACTTAAAAATCAGATAATCTAATCCCCTCTTTTTACAGATAATGAAACTAAGGCCTAGGGAGGTAAAGTAATTAGGTTGGGGAGTAAGGGCTCTGCTTGTGAAAGGAGTAACAGACAAGTCAGAAACCTAACTGTGTGACTCTGAACCCAGGAACAGAATGGGGACTCAGCTCTAACTTTTAGTCCTGAACATAAGCCTAATAATAAAGCAGAAAATAAGCAGAATAATAAAACAGGGTAGACAACTAAGAGGAAGAGTCAGCAGGTCAGTAGCTCTGAAACTGCAGAATCTTCCAGAGGCTTACAATGACTGAATCCTGCAGAAGCTCAACCCACAGATCCAAACTGGGTGAGGAAATTGCAGAGCATAGACCAGGAAGGCAGTGAACAGATCTCTCCTCAGATCACAACACATTGAAAGCACTGACAACTTAGAGGGCACCAGACTGAGCTGTGAAAGCAGCAGAAGGACATAAAAAGATAGACATTCAGGCCAGATATTTCTCCCTCTCCCCCAACAAGTGAGCAGGGCCCAATGCAACATAAAGTCCAAAGTCAAGAAATAGACTGGAATGAGCACAGAAAATATCTGTACACAAAGTGTTAAAAAATTTTCAGATTGGACACATGCCCAAGAAGAATTCCTAGATGATGTAAAGAGTTTTTTTTAAAGAAAAAAAATGTAAAAATCAAACGAGTTGTATAGGAAAAATTGGGGGAAAAAATGAGAGCTCAGTAGTCTCTTCAGGTGAGAAGAGGAACCACAAGTTCTCTGACCTTGCTGCATGTATCTTCCATCTCCTCATCAAAATGGAACATAGTGTATTTCCTAAGGAAAAGTCTCACAAGCTAGGCCAGGAGTCTTCCATTTGTTCCAAAGGACTTCTTATACACGGAGTCCACCATTTCTGTTAACTACCTCCTTGACAGCCTCTTCAGGTGAGAAGTTGAGGCAAAAGTTCCTATGGTCTTGCGCCTTGTACTTTCCATCTCTTGTTGTCCCCCAAGTAAAGGCAACAATGGGCTGGGCATCTTCCATCAGTCCCAGAGGGCTTCCCCCTGCCACAAAACAATGACTTCAGTCTGTACCAATTCAAGGCAACTTCCACCAGCTTGATCTCTCGATCAGGATGTTGAGAACCTTTAGTGCAAAGAGTAACTTATCCTTTGACTTCAGGCCTTTCATTTCCTTCTGTGCCTATGCCTGGAGGGAAGAGAAAGAGGAGAGTTTGTAGGGAACAGGACTTCTTTCTCCTGCTTTGCAGATTCAATTTTCTTGTCCTTTTCTTATGTCCATTAACTGCATAATCTCCACCTGTCATAGGGAGGAGGAGTAGTGAAGCAGAGCCTCCCCAGCTGACCATCTGATTGTCTGACTGTGACTCCTCCCATTTCATTCTGCACTTACTTCCAGACCAATCTCCAACCTTAATTGGTGAGAGTGACATTCTCAGGGTGGCTAGGTGGCACAGTGAATAGAGCACTGGCCCTGGAGTCAGGAGGACCTGAGTTAGAAAACTCCTTGCTCCCTACTGCCGCTTCCAGATTCTCCCCCTGCCATCATCTCTCAATAACTTCTTTCCTTTGAGGTTCATGGCTATTAACATCTACCATTCATTAAAAATCCTGGTAGCTACTGTGTACAGACTCCCAGGTCACTCCCCTTCCTTCCTCAGTGAGTTTGGCACCTGGCTTACAATTTTTCTCTTCTTCCCAGCTCCTGTCCTTATACTAGGAGACGTCAGCATACATATTGATGCTCTCTCAAACATCCCAACCACTCAGTTCCTCAATCTGCTCACTTCCCAGGAGCTACTTCTCCACCCTCCCTCAACCACACAAAAATAGGGTCATGTCCTTGATCTTGCCATCAGCCACAAATGTACTACTTCCATGTTCAGGAATTCTGAAATCTCCCTATCCAGCTAAATTTTACTGGTTTTTCACCTCTTCCTTTGTCTTTCTTTATAATATTTTACTCTGTCCACACCATGAACTCCATTCCCTTGACTCCTCAATTCTTTCCCAGGCCATCTACCTGTACTAACCACTCTCTCCTCTTTTCCTCAATGAACCAGTTGGGTGAACTGAATCCCTGAGTGAACCAGTTCAGCTCCACACTTTCTTCCTTTCTTGAATCCCTAGCCCCCTTGTCATATCACCTATTTACCCATCCAAGCCTCAGATTTGGACCACCCCCACCCATTGGATGTCTTCACTCTTACACAGAGATGGAGAAAACCAGGCAACTTTTCTGACTGAGCCCACTACAAATTTATATTATATAACCTCATCTCAGTCCTCTGCTGCTAGGAAATCTTACTGTATCGTCTTATCAACTTACTATCCCACTCTCCACAATGATTCTTCCAAACCTTTCATACCTCTTTAAATCTCCCTTGTGTCTTGCTCCCCTATCTCTCTGCGCTAAGACCCTTGCTTCATATTTTACAGAAAAAAAATTGAGTCCATACACCATGTGAATTCACTTTTTTCCTCTCTTCCTCATCTCCTATGTCTTAGGTGTCTTCTGCCATTCTCTTCTCCTTAACCCCTTCACCTCTCTCACATGATAAAGTGGACTTACTCCTGACCAAGGCTAATCCTTCTACTTATTAAAGTGATCCCATTCCATTCTATCTCCAACAGATTATCCCTTCTGTTATCCCCACTCTTTCACTTATTTATAATCTATCTGTCTCTACTAACTCATTCCTTATTGGCTCCAAATACACCCATGTCTACCTCATCCTGAAACAACCCCTATTTGGTGCTTCTATCTCTCCTATTGTCTTATATCTCTTCTGCCCTTTATAACTAAAGTCTTTTTTAAAAAGCTACAATAGGTGCCTCCCCTTTCTCTTCTTTTTCTCTTCCCTTTATATAATAACCCATTATTAATATACATATAAATATATAATAACCCATTATTCCTTTGAATATGGTCATACCCTTGATCTTGCTTACTTCATTGACCTTTTTTCCATTGAAACTCCCCTCTCCAAAGTTATCTGTGATCTTTTAGTTGCCAAATCCAGTGGCTCTTTGTCTATCCTCCTTCTCTTTGACTTCTCTATTTGACATTATTTATCACTTTCTCCTCCTTGATGCTTTCTTCCCTCTGTGTTTTTGGGACACCAGTCTCTCCAGGTTCTGCTCCTACCTATCTGACAACTCCTTCTCTGTCTCCTCTGCTAAATCCTCATCCAAATCACAACCTCTAACCATAGATGTCCTTCAGGGTTCTGTCATGGACCCTCTTCTCTTCATCCTTTATAATACTTCACTTGGTGATCTCATCAGCTACCATGGATTGAATTACCATCTCTATGATAATGACTCTCAAATCTACCTATCCTCTCCTAATTTCTACTGACCTATAATCTGGCATCTCCAGCTACCTTTCAGACATCTCAAAATTATTTATGCTCAGTAAACATCTTAAATTAAACATGTCCAAATGGAACTCACTGTCTTTCCCCAAAGATTACCTTCTCCTCCTTCCTTCCTTACTACTTTGCAGGGCTTCTTAAGCTTTTCCCACTCGTTACCCCTTTAGCACTTCTTAAACTTTGTCCTAGTCCCCCAGGCTTTCATCCCAGCAGTTGTTCTGGACTCATCATCTCTCACCCCCCATATCCAAGCTGTTTCTAAGGCCTGTCAGTTTCACTTTTGCAACATCTCTCAATTATGCCCTGTTTTCTCCTTTAGAGACAACTCTACTGCATGCCCTCATCACCTCACACCCAGACCACTACAGTAACCTGCTAGTGGGTCTAGCTGCCCCAACCTTCTCTCCACTCTAGTTCATTCTCCATTCCGCAACCAAAGTGATTTTTCTAAAGCTCGGTCCAATCATGTCACCTTCCCTTCTTTCCTTACATACTCAGTAAATTCTAGTAATTCTCTTTTGCCACAAGGATCAGATACAAAATGCTTTTTGGCCTTCAGAGCCCTTCATAACCCTGCCCCCTTCTACTTTTCCATTTTTCTTACACTTTACTCACTGATACATATTCTTCAATCTAGTGATACTGGCCTCCTAGTCAATCCATGAACAAAACATTTCTTCTCTAGGCACTGGGCATTTTCTCTGGCTGTTGCACCTTCCTCCTTCAACTCCACTTAGTGACTTCTCTGACTTCCTTTAAGTTACAACTAAAATCTCATCTTTTACAAGGAGCCTTGTCCAACCCCACTTAATTCTAGTGCCTTCCTTCTGTTCATCATTTCCTTTTTATCCTATATATAGTTTGCTTTGTGTATATTTGTTTGCTTGTTGTCTCCCCGTTAAATTATAAACTCCTTAAGGGCAGGGACTATCTTGTACCTCTTTTTGTAACCTCTGCATTTAGTACATTGTCTGGCACATAGTAGATATTAGTTAATCTTTATTGATTGATTGAAGCATTCAAGAAAATTATAAAAAGTGAAATTAACAACCTGGTTAAAGAGGTACAAAACAATACTAAAGAAAATATCTCCTTGAATTATGGGCATTTCTGATTTTACTCTCCTTTTTTTATTAGTTAATTTTTGCTATATGAACGGTCACTAATAAAAATTAAGGGGGTGGCTAGGTGGCACAGTGAATAGATAGTGGCCCTGGAGTCAGGAGGACCTGAGTTCAAATTCGGACTCAAACACTTAACACACACAAAAAAAACTAGCCATGTGACCTTGGGCATGTCACTTAACCCCAACTGTCCTCCAAAAATCAAAAAAAAAAAATTAAGAAGGCAAGCAGTGATATTTTCCCCATTCCTGGTTTCTTCCTCTGCTTTTGTTTTGTGTGTAAGACAAAGTAACCCATTTGGCTATCGGCTTGATAATTTTGATAATCTTTGTGAGTGAAAAATTAAATATAAAAAATCTTCCAGGTTTTTTTAATGATTCTCCTAGAAATCTAATCCTTTTTTTTTCTTTCTCCCACCATCTTGCACTAAATCAGTATTATCATGGAAGCTTCCTGAGATGAACATGTATAGCAAAATCTCTCTTTTTTTAAAACAAGTCTTAATTTGGCAAATTCATTTTTCTCCTTATTGCTTTTCCTCCTATAATCATTCTTTTTTTTTTTTTAAAGCAGTCAGGGTTAAGTAACTTGCTCAAGGTTACACGGCCAGTTATTTCTGGGTGTGGTGCTAAGTATCTGAGCCTGGATTTGATCCCCAGGTCATCCCGACACTGGAGCCGGTGCTCTTACTCGCTGAGCCACCTGGCTGCCCCTACCCTATAATCATTCTTGGCAGGCAAAAAATTATAATATCCTTTTCCTCTACAACAAAAAATAAATAAATAAACAAGTAATTAACACATATAATATCATAGGCCTAACTCTAATTCTGTTCTAGGACCTTTTTTTAAAAAAAATAGTCTCTTATCTTTCCATATCATTATAATTCCTGTGTATCCCATGTAACCCTTAAAATGATGATGCCTTGTTAGGTTAAGATTCCTATTTCCAGTCATCATAGTCTTGCTCTAAACCTTCTTGTAAAGCATCTTTCTTCCCCATAAATTGCCTTGGGTTAGCCTGACCCTAATGATCACATTTCACATCTAAAAGAAAAATATAAGAAGGCCATTGTGGAGGTATCTCTTCTCCAGAGGAACTGTTTGGACAGATAGAAATTCTCTAAAAAACTGATTTTTTAATCTGCTAATTGCTTTAGTTGGAAGTTTTTTTAGAAAATATAGCTGATTTTCCCAATAAGCAATCAATAATTGTAATAATAATTCAAATTTACATAATACCTTAAGGATAGTATTTTTACAAAACCCTGCCCTAGTGCCTCATCACTGCTTAGAGGTGCCCCTGGATACTTGGTTATTCCAGTACAGCATAATAAACTTTGTAGATTTCTTCATACTAGAATGGCTTTGAGTACAATCTCAGCAGCAAATTATACCTGTTCTCTGAGAAGCATCCTAACTACAGAAAAGCTCATCACCAGTAAAATGGCTACTTAGTGATGAATCCTTTAACCATGGCAATTCATGAAAACAAAGAAAATAAAAAATGACCCCCACTCTTTTCCATACTCCTTCTGTGCATCTGTGATGGCAGAAGTAGAATGACTGAAAAGGGGACAAAAAATACAAGGAATCAGCATTTTTAAGATTGCTTCAGAAATTAATTTAGCTGTTGACAATTTAAATGTGAAATCCTTGTCCAAGGACCAACAAATGGAAATACTACTAAAGGAACTTAGTTCTGTCAGTTTTAACAGCCTCGCTGTATATGAAACTAGAAGGCACAAGAAGTTGCACTCATATGGAAGAGTAAACACAAGTTCTCTTTGGAGAATCACAGAGAAAAGTTATTACTTAATTTTATCATGTATCTAAGGAAAAGAAACATCATTTCATGGGACATTTTGTTACCTCTACAAGATCAGCTTGAAAATAATTGTAACATATGTCAAAAATCTGTTGTAAAGAATGACGACAAAAAATTCTGTGATATTGGAGTCAGGAGGACCTGAGTTCAAATCCAGCATCAGACACTTAACACAAAAACTAGCCTTGTGACCTTGGACAAATCATTTAACCCCAATTGCCCTCCAAAAAAAACCAAAAAAAAATCTGTGATACATTTCATAATCCTCTTCAAATTAAATCACAATATTTTAAAATATCTGATGATTTTAACACAAAGATGAGTGTAAGGGAAAGTCAACAAAAATATTTTAGAAAAGATGGTTCAGGAATAAGATAGAAAAGGGTGTCAAAGGTTTGTAGACATGGAAGCCTCCTGTCATCTGAGAGATGACTCTTTTCTTCAAAAAGTGAATTGGCAAATACAAAAATAGTGAATATCAAATAAGATCATAAAAATGAAGCTGATTCTGTTATGACAGGAAATAACTGCTTAAGATAATGACTATGGGTTATTACCAAATAAGCTTTCCATATATAGTTGTACCATTGATTAGTTGTAGTGAAGATAAAAATCCACATAAAGCTAGAAGAAAAATTAAAATGCAAAGATAGGATGAATAATTGAGGCAACTCCAGCCTAATCTCTTTAAACAGATTTTTGAAGCAGACAATTGGAAAATGACTAAAAGAATAAACATTGACATAGACTAAGAAAATTTAGCTCATGTAAATTAATTGCCACAAGGAAGAGACCAAAAGAATCTAGAAACCACCTCCATCAAAAAACAAACAAACAAACCCTTGAGCACCTTGCCTAGTGAAGAGAAATAACAGCCAAGGCTTTAAACTGAGTTCACAGCATGAAATCACTTGTAATATCTTATATTAGAAAATAGTGCATGATCATCATTTTATAAGCAAGGTCACTTCATAAAACTAAAAAAAAAAAACAAAAGTAAAAATAAATTTTAAATGTTTGGGAAGAGGCCCACCTAATCAAAATTAGCTAAGGGAAATATAAGAAAGTGAAAGGAGGCTGAGAATAGAACAAGAAATGGAAAAGAGCAAACATTTTTGTTCATCATCTTTCCACCATCAGTGATAATGGAGCTATCACATCTGGATTATAACAGTCCCAATACCCTTAGAAAACAAAGAAGTGCCACTAAAGAAAATTAATCAAATCTGTATCCAGAGGAAGTGTGTGCTAAAATCACAAGCAATTTAAGGGTAATTGAGAGGTTGTTAAACGATCTTAAAAAGAGGAGGTCACCAAAAGCATGAGAAAAACATATTGTTGCCAGAAAATAGAGATAAGAGAATATTTATATCTTCTGGCCTCTATGCCTACTTTTCCTTCTTGACAAAAATTTTTTATGTGAGTTAATTTATACTTGTTTCTAGGGTACCCTTAATGAAGGTATTTTAATAAAATATTAATATTATATATAAAACAAATTAATAAATATATTTATCAATTTTGACAGATATACAAAATTAAAATAAAAACATGATTACAATCATATGTAATATATATTATACATTAATATTACATGTCATAATAATGAAAGGGAAGTTTTTCTTAAACTACTGTCTTTAGCAGATCATGTCTTAATATAGTCACAGTTTCCCAAAGGTGACACAGAATACAAGATCTTGCTTTTCTTATTGTTTTTGACTATAAAAAAGAATTTTGTTCAGTGGTACAGAACACCACCGTAGAAGGCAGGGAAGCCTTGTTGGATGCGATCCTTTTGTCAGTATCTAGGAAAGCATAAAACAAGGAGATAGATGTTCACCAAAGGTGTTTTCCACTGTCATGGAGGATATCCAGCTCTTGAGTCCAAATGGAAAAGAAATTCCCCATAGTTGATATAATCTTCCAAATGCTCCCATTTGCAGGTAATATTGAATGGTGATTGCATTTAGTCCTGGAGCATTTCAGAGTCTCCTAAATGAGATTAACTTTCACTCAAGTTTGACCTATCAATAAAGGAAAAATATGTGGAAAGCTACAATGCCTGTTTTCAAAATTGTGATAATGATAGAAGGTTAAATGGACAGTTCACAAGTCAGACAACAAACTGGGCCCAAAATCTAAAAAAAAACAAGGAGAGTGGGATGGATTGCCTTTGGGAAAGTATGCAGTTCTTCTAATGACCCCAAACTTATTCATGAATCAAAGACCCATCTTTTTTTTAATCTCAATAGTATTTTTTTCAATTATATGTAAAGATAGTTTTCAAGATTCATTTTTGTAAAATTTTGATTTCCAAATTTTTTTCCCTCCCCCCCAAGACAGCATCCAATCTGATATAGGTTAACATGTACAATCATATTAAATCGATTTCCACATTAGTTATATTGTGAAAGAAGAATCAGAACAAAAGGGAAAAAACATGCAAAGAAAGTGATAATAGTATGATTTGATCTGCATTCAGATTTTATAGTTCTTTCTTTGAATGTGGATAACATTTTCCATCCTGAGTCATTTGGAATTGTCATGGATCATTGTATTTCTGAGAAGACTAATTCAAGTCTATCATAGTTCATCATCATACAGTGTTGCTGTTACTGTGTACAATGTTCTCCTGGTTCTGCTCACTTCACTGAGCATAAGTTCATGTAAGTCTTTCCAGGTTTTTCTGGAATCCACCTGCTCATCATTTCTTATAGAACAATAGCATTCCATTACATTATATAACACAACTTGGTCACCCATTCCCCAATTGATGGGCATCCCCTCAATTTCTAGTTCCTGGCCACCATGAAAAAAAGCTACTATAAATATTTTTGTGTGGGTCCTTTTCCCTCTTTTTTGATCTCTTTGGAATACAGACACAGTAGTGCTGTTGCTGGATCAAAGGGTATACATAGTTTTATAGCCCTTTGGGCATAGTTCCAAATTGTTTTCTAGAATGGTTGTATCAGTTCACAAAAGGCCTGTCTTTTTAACAACAATATGATTACCCTAAGGGCAATGAAGAGACTCATGAGCAGGCTGCAGCACATTGCAAATAAAGATTTGTGCAACTGAAGTGGTATCAATCAGAGGTGTCAAACATAAGATCAAAGGCTGCATTGTGTCCCATAATATCTCACTATTCAGTAGTGAGTAGTGAACCAAAGTGGAAAATATTTAACAAAATTAACAAAAAAATATAATAGAATATAGGCAAGGTTAATATGAAATTTTCTAAGTTGATATGCAGCCCTACAAGAATGCTTAGGTAGTTTTAGTGGCACCATTTCTATATGAGTTTGACACCACTGATGTAAAGATTATCATCAGAAATGTATCATTGAAGCTATAAGAAATGAGGAGCAGAGAGACTTCATAATAACCTGGAAAAACTTCTATGAACTGATGCTGAGTGAGGGGAGAAGAACCAGGAGAACATTGTACATAATTACAGATGTATTGTATCTGTGATGACTAACTTTGGTAGACTTGACTCTTCTCAGCAATGCAAGGTTCTAGGACCACTCCAAAAGACTCGTGATGGAGAAGGCTGTCCACATCCAGAGAAAGAATTATGGAGTCTGAATGCAGATTGAAGCAAACTATTTGATCTCTCTCTTTTTTGTTTTGTTTCTTCTTTCTCATACTTCATTCCATTGGTTATCATTCTTCTTTACAACTTGACTATTGTGAAAATATGTTTAATGTGAAGGTATATGTAGAACCTATATTGAATTACATGCCAACTTGGGGAGGGGGGAGAAGGAGGGTGATAAAATTTGGAACTCAAAAACTTGTGGAACTGAATGTTGTAAACTAACAATAAATTTTAAAAGGAAAAAAAATGTATCATTGGAAGTAACGTGAGCCAGAGTGGGGGGTAACTAATACCCACATGCATCTTTGGTAACCAGGCAATGTTAAGAGGACTAAAGAAAGCCATCTCCATCCTCCCCAGCATTTTTAGTAGAGAATTTAAAGAACAATAAAGACAAAAATCACACTGGAAGAGAAGGCATTAAATGTATTGCTGTTGGTATTATTACAGGTACTATCTACATTGATGAAATTATTGATCCTTCAAATTATTAAAGTTAAAATTCACAATCCTATGAATTATAAATATTATTATCCCTATTTATTTAGATGAGGAAAACAGGTATTTACCTATGATCACACAACTAAAGTAGCTATAGTTTATTAGGTATCTGAGGCAAAACTTTTACCCAGGCTTCCTCTTTCCAACTCCAGTACTCTTTACCTCATGTTGCAGTAAAAGCCTATAATTTTAGAAATTGCTGAATTAATTTGGCTATTTTCTGTGCCTTAACTTTTATACAAAAATTGAAAACTTGAATTCTATACAACTTTATGAGCTGTTAAAAATCTCAAAAATCGGGGCGGCCAGGTGGCTCAGTGAGTAAGAGCACCAGCTCCAGTGTTGGGATGACCTGGATCAAATCTGGGCTCAGATACTCAGCACCACACCCAGAAATAACTGGCCGTGTAACCTTGAGCAAGTTATTTAACCCCGATTGCTTATTAAAAAAAAAAAAATCTCAAAAATCACTACTCAGGAACTAAAAGAGCAATGTAGCTAAAGAAAATTGTGTATTCCAACCTCTTGTGTTTCTATTTATCTAGTCCAATTCCTTCCTTTTTTAAATGAGGAAGCTAAGGACCGAATTAGTGAAGTGATGGTTTATTCCCTCCTAATAGTTTTGTTTTATTTGTTTTTCTCATTCAACAAACATTTCTTGAGTACCTGTCATGGTTTTATGAAAGGTATTTTTACTTACTTGCAGTTATTTTTTCATTGCCAAAATTTCTAGATTTTGAATTCAATTTCTTATAAACACATTTATTCCTTTGCATGTGATACTGTTGTAAGCCTTAAAGTTCTTACATTTTTTTATGTTTATTTTGGTACATCAGGAATAATTCAAGTATGCTTTTTTTTAAAGGTTAGAATTCAATTTAAAATCTCATATTGGCTTGAGCTTTGTCTTCTAGAGTCAAGTCTTAAGTAATCTGATTTTTCAAGAGGAATAATTTTCATTATAAGTAACATTTTAAAAAGAAACATGTACTTTTCCATGTTCTCAATCATATAACAACATTTATAAATTTAGTCTGAATATAGGCCATCCCTAAGTATAAACCAAACCCCTAAAATTATGTCTCTCTGAAAGGAAAACAGTATATAGGCTGAAAATTAACACCAATTATCAACCTTAGTCTAGTGTTTGTACACACTAGATGAAGAGGAAAGGTGCAGCACATATTCAGACCAGTCAGATGTATCTCAAATCTAAATTTATGATTCTCCCCTGTAAAGATTACAAAATATATTTAAGACACTTTTTACAAGAAAAACTGATTTAGGAAGTTTCAGAATCAATTGATTATCAATTTATTAAGCAATTACTATGTTCCAAGCTCAAAAACCCTGGGAATGATAACAATATTCCTCAACATGACTTTTCCCCCACTTTTGTTGATCTAGTCAAGAGACTTCATTTTGAGGGAGTATTTTGTGTTTGAATTTAGGGACATGCTGACAAATGTAACTTTTATGTTATTATGTCACTAGTTTATTCACTACTATAAATTCTTCAAAGTCATGAGTTCCAGAATTATCTAGGGAGAGCAAATGAAGCTATTTATTATATTGTTATTTTTACTATTGCCTAATAAACTACCTTGGTGTTAGTTCTCTAATTTTTTTATGTTGATAATTTAATCTTCCTTAATTTTTGCATGTGCATATAAATGCACACACATATGTACATATAGAAATAGTACAAAACTTTGTGTTAAAATATTTGCTAAAATTATTGAATTTTTGTTATAGAAATAATTATTTCCTTTTTAATCTTATTTGTTAATAATTCTGTAAAATATAATGATTATTGTTTTATAGGCAGTTGACTGGTGGAGTTTAGGTGTTCTTATGTATGAGTTATTAACTGGAGCATCTCCGTTTACTGTTGATGGAGAAAAAAATTCCCAAGCTGAAATATCTAGGTAAGTATAAAATAAATGTGTTGGTTTTTCATTAAAGCTGATTAAAGTGCCACAGGAAGCAGATTAAAACATAAATCTTATTTCAGGTTTGTTGGAAAAGCTTATTTGGAGAATTTCCATGTAGTTAGAACCATTCATTGTATTTAGAAAGAAATATGCTAGCGATTTTGATTTACAAAGACAGAATTGATTTACAAAGAGTGAACAAAAACAAATAATATAAAAATCTAAGTTTAAATCTGAGATAAAATTTACATGGTTGTTCACTATCTAAAGAGCTTTATTATTAATTGTGCTAAAATAGATTTTAAGGTTCTTCAATACAGGAAGTAAGTAACCAGTTTTGCTTAGTTTTCCTTCATTATTTGCTGCCTACATTCAAGTATTATATTAGTATGGTCAAGGATACAATTTGGTTTAATACTGAAATATAGCTATGTGCAGTAGAAATATAAAATTAAAGGTTTTATTTTTCTATTCAAAGAGTCCCAAAGTTAAGTTTGAAATCTCAGGGAATTGTAGAGAATTTTGTGGCATACCAAAAGTATTTTTGTGGTCAAAGATATTTAATATTCAGAGAATTGTTCTTGTTTTAAATGGGAAAAAAAGATCTAGCATTTCTAAAAGTGATATAATATAGAAGAAAGTTTTCCACATGAGGCCAGTGAAGTTGTACCTAAAGAACCACTCATAATCCTACATATATCTTAGGCCTTGTGTTCCCAACACCTTTGAGACAAATACAAGTGGTAATGGTTACCACATTGTGGGCCTGCCTACCCAGCCCATGCCATATGAACATATTTTGTCGATCTATGATTGACCAGCAGAATATAACCCTTTGCTCTTTTAGCATTTATCTTTTTATCATATTTCTTTTGTGCTTCAAAAATCAAAGCTATTTACATATGTCTTTTGAGCAACCAAAGGTAGTAAGGTTTGAAAAAAACTGCATTGTAAAGGATTTCCTTTCTCATTTTTTAAAAAGTGTGGATATGACCTCATTTTTATATCAGCATGATGCTAGAAATCACAAGTCTTAAGTCTTAATTACAGAATTAGCACTAACTCACATAAGTGACTATATTACTATTTTAAATCGAAGTTTTCTCATTAAAAGTGATGCTATTTATGTTCATTAAATTATGTGAGTGGGTAGCTAGGTGGCATAGTGGATAGAGCACCAACCTGGAGTCAGGAGGACCTGAGTTTAAATACAGCCTCAAATACCTGACACTTATTAACTATGTGACCCTGGGCAAGTCACTTAACCCCTTGCCTCACCCCCCCAAAAAAATTATATAAGAAGACAAGATAAAGATTTATTTAAATTTAACATGTTATTTTTAAGTTATGGAAACATAGCATAAACATTTGTTAGATGTAGACCTTGAAGACAGGTCTTGGCGACTCCAAACAAATTTCCTTCGCTTCTAGAAAGAGCTTCTAGAAGCTCACAAAATTATATATACAATTTACATGTATGTGTTAAATATTTTTATAAATATCTTTAATCACTGAAATAGAACAAATTTATATCAAGAATTTCTATTTAAAGATAGATACAGGGGCGGCTAGGTGGCACAATGAGTGGCCCTGGCATCAGGAGGACCTGAGTTCAAATCCGACCTCAGACACTTAACACAAAACTAGCCATGTGACCTTGGGCAAGTCACTTAACTCCAATTGCTCTCCAAAAAGCAAATAAAAATAAAATAAAGTTTATCAAAGCTAACCAACATTACTACTGAGTCTGATAGCAAATGCAGTGTTTCACACTCAATGTTTCAACCAATATAAGGGAAGATAAATAGAATTTTCCTACCTCTTCTGAATCATTTGGTCATTGTAACTGTACAGCATTCAGTTTCTTTTTGTCTGTTTTAAATTCCCTTTTACATTATTAAAGTCATTGTGTATGTTTATTTCTCAATTCTGCATATTTCACTTTTCATCAGTTCATGTTTGTCCATACTTCTTTGAATTCTTTATATTCAGCATTCTTTGTATCAACCTGAAATTTCATTGGTAATGGGAATTTCCAGCCAAGAAGCTCCCTCTCCTCAATACAAATTGGTACCAGCCCTACAATTTATAGTCTATTAAGAGTTGCATTGTTTCTTCATGTACAATTTGTTTAGGTAGTCCTTTGTTTCCATTTTCTTACTACCACCAAAAGTACTGCTCTTTCAATCAATTAGTCACCAAGTATTTATTATGCACCTACTATGTGTCAGGCACTATGTTCAGCCTTGGGGATATAAGCACAAATAACAAAACAGTCCCTACTCACAATGAGCTTATATTCTAATTCACTAACTCACACTTTCTAATTAATAGTTCTTACTGTGAAAAAATACGACTATAAAAATAGAGCAGGACTAGCTGTCTTTTTATTTTTCAGTTTGATCTTATTGTCAAGATGATTTCTTGCTAGTAGTTATTTGAAAAACAATTACAAATTATTTTCAACTTATAAAACATTTTAAAGAGCTCTTTATTCTCAGAAATTTTTATCCAAAATGGTTTTATTTTCTAATTTCCTTTTTTTTATGTTTTGTCTTCAGATACTGAGAAAACTTTATTGGTTTGATACATTCATTTGACAAAATATTGTTAAAAACTACAAATTGAAATTTTGATTTTGAAAATTTGATTACTTTGAACAAGGTCAATCACTGAACTCCATTTTAAAAATAAATTAGCATTATGCTTATGAAAGTTCAGGGGAAATGGGTAATTATGGTTTGAAGTAGTTACACATATGTCCTGAAAAGCAAAAATATATGATTTAAACAAAATAGATTGATTGACATTGTCAGAGAAAGCATTATCTTATCAATTTATTCCATGCTTCTATATCACTTCTACATATTCTTTTTTGTTATAATCTACTGGCTTCCAATTTAATCTCACTTTTTTCTACAGAAGTCTTTGTACTTCCATACTCCTAGAAAAAAATGATCTGTTTTTGTTGCCTCCACTTGCCACACTTCTTTTCCCCTTGGAATCTGATTTCCAGCACCACCACCAATCTACTTTAACTGTTCTTTCAGGTTATCAGTAATCTCATCAGCTAAATTCTTTCACATTTCCTCATCTTAATCCTCAGCCTTATTACAGTTTTTTTTGACAGTCTCTCCCTCTTCCAAGATATTCTATCCCATCTCTAGCAGTATGCCCCCTGCCATCCCAGCTCTGTCACTTATTTTCTTTTTTTTTTAATTTAATTTAATTTTTTTTTAGTTTACATCATTCATTTCCACAATATTTTGAGTTACAAATTTTCTCCCCATTTTCCCCTACCCATCACCCCAAAACAGTGATCCCACTGAATATCCTCTCCCTCAGTCTTCTCTCTCTCCTATGTCTTCCCTCATACCCCCTCCAACTTTCCAGTAGGGCATGGTGGATCTCTATGCCCCAGTGCCTGTATATCTTATTTCCCAGTTACATGTAAAATAATAATACTAGTAATAATAATAATAATAATATATTTTAAACCTTTGAATTCCAGATTCCTTCCCTACCTTCCTCGTCACCCATCCTTATAGGAAAGATAAGCAATTCAACATAGGCTGTACATGTGTAGCCATGCAAAACATTTCCATAGTGGATATATTGTGAAAGACTGACTATATTTCCCTCCCTCCTATCCCATCTCCCACTTGTTCTATTTTCTAAATTTGATCCTGTCCCTTTTCAAAAGTGGGTGCTTCCAGCTTCCCTCCCCCCCCCAGGCTGCCCTCCCTTCCATCATATTCCTTTCATCCCCTTCCCCCCATCTCCTTTAGGGTGAGATACCATATTTAGTGAGTATGTGATTCCCTCCCTAAGCCAAATTCATTGAGAATAGGGTTGACTCATTCCTTTTTGCCTTCCTGTTCTTCCCCTCCATTGTAACAGTTTTCCCTTGCCTCTTCTATATGAAATAATTTACCCCATTCTATCTCTCCCCATCTCCTCTCACTATATTCTTCTCTCACCTCTTAATTTCACCTTTTAAGTATCATCTCTTCCTATTCAACTGGTCTTGTACCATTTACATACTGTCTATGTATACCTGTACACATGTATATACATTCTCACATATGCATTCATATGCCCATATGCCCTACAGTATAGACATATACATGTATGTATACATATATATATACACATTTCTATTCCCTTCAACTATTCTCATACTGAGAAAAGTTTCATAAGTTACAATTATCATTTTTCCGTGTATGAATGTAAGTAGTTCAACTCTGATAAGTTCCTTATGATTTCTTTTCCCTGTTTACCTTTTCATGGTTCTCTTGCTTCTTGTAATTAATTAAATGTCAGATTTTCTATTCAACTCTCTTCCATTCATGCTTTGGTTCAGACTCTAACCGCTTAACTGAACTATTATACCAGCATCTTATTTGATCTGCCTACTTCTAGTTTCTCCTCTTTCTAATTCATTCTCATATAGCTGTCAAATTAATCTTCCCAAAGCAAAAATCCGATCATGTCATTGCCCTACTCAAAAATTTTCAAGGGCTCTCCATTGCTTCTAGAACAAAATATAAACTCTTCATCTTGGCATTTAAAACCACCCACAATGTTTCCAATTTACCTTTATATTATGTCGTATTACATCCTTTCACACATTCTGTCTTCCAGGCTAACTGAATTACTAGCTGTTTCTTAACTTGACTTTCCATCTTCCCCTTCTTTCCATTTGTCCAGGACTAGAATATATTACCTCCATGTTTGCCCTTTATCCTCCTTCAAGGCTCTGCTCAGTCGCCACCTCCTTTGTTAAATAAATTCCAGGAAAGAGTTGCTGACACTAGCTCCTGTCAGCTAGTTAGAAAGACTCTGCAGGTTAACAGTGACAGAATTGCAGGTGCATGCTTGGTCTGAGTTCCTTGCCTTGATTGTGCTCATCTGCAGACCTCAGCCCAGAGTTATGGGCTTCTGGAGCTAAATTCATATCCCCAATCCAGGATTAGTCAATTGTATGTGTCAAATACCAGTCAGTCTGCAAGTACTTGTTGAATACCTATTATTGTTCCAGGTACTGTGCTAGGAGATAGGGATAAAAATACAAAGAATTAATCATCCCTACTCACAATGAGTTTACATTCTAATGGTGAAGAAATAAGTACAAATAAAAATATATATTATGTATATAATATATAATAAAAATATAAATAACAAGTTGAAAATTCAAATATATACAAAGGCATTAAATACAAGGGAGTTTGAGAGGTTTGCAGTCTGGGAAAATAACTTACTGGGGTTTCTTCTTGAATTTCTTCATCATTATTTGGTCTAATGCTCTTCCTCAGTCTTTACTGGAGTAGTTGTGAGAAAGGATGAAGATCTACTGATTTTTTTTGTATTTTCCCATCTTTGCTGATCTTCTCTATGTCCTAAGATTTTGTCTTCATTCTAAAAAAACATGACTCAAAATGGAATTTTCTTCTTTCTTCATTTCTTCAAATGAATAGCACTGCTGAAATATCTGATCAAAATTTGAAATGCCATTGCTGTTCCCTTAATAACTTACTGCTTTTTTGAAGCAAGGAGAGTTTTGTTTCGCTGTGTGACTACTTAGAAGTAGTTAATTGTGGCATTAAAATAGGATAACTATATGATATGATTTAATCCTCTAACAGACATTAAGAATTTTTCACCCATTTAGGGGAATTTTTTCACCTAACCAAAGAGACTAAATAACCTGTTATTTGCTTTGTGTGCTAATTTTATGCCTTATTTATTATACCTTGGAGTTTTAAATAGTCCTTCCTACTCTCTCTCTCTCTCTTTTTTGTCTTTTTGGAGCGGGGAAGGCAGGGCAATAGGGGTTAAATGACTTGCCCAAGGTCACATAGCTAGTAAGTGTTAAGTGTCTAGGGCTGGATTTAAACTCACATCCTTCTGACTCCAGGGCCAGTGCTCTATTCACTGTGCAACTTAGCTTCCCCTCCCACTCTCTTTTCATATGTAATTTCATAGCCTTTATATTGTTTTAATATGAACCTGTGATTTCTTCAATTTGGAACTCTTCTGTTTATAAATTCCCTCTACATTCTATGATTTGTAATCTTAAAGAATTGTTTGGTCTTGAAAAGTTTAGTGACTTGCCTATATACAGTTGGTGTTAGAGTTGGGACTCAAATCCAAGAATATCAAATTCTAAGATAGACCTTCTTTATATTATTCCATATTCCTTTTTTATCTTTAAAGTTATTTATAATAATGAATTTTTATTATATTTGTTAGTTCATGAACCATATAGAAAAATATTTTATGACCCTTAATTCTATAGAAGGGGCAGAGCCTATATGTGTGTGTATGTAAAAAATATATTTATTTATTTATATGTGTACACACACACAGAACCTATGTTGCCTCTTAAAAGAAGAGGGGATGTCATGTGTGAAGAATAAAAGAAGCCTGAGTCTGAGTGGATCCAGAGTACTGGAGGAGGAATAATATCCAATGAAGCTGGACAAATAAGTTGAGATCAGACTTCATAGAGGTGTGAAAGTTAAGCAGATGATATATAATGTGTGTGTATGTGTGAAATATAGACTTTGCCTCTTTTATGACATTAAGAACCATAAAATATTTTCTCTATGAAAAGCTTTAATGATTCTTTTCTAGTATCAGAAGAGTTGTACCTGAGAATGATTCTAATAGTCTCCTTCTAGTTTACTACCTCCTACATTCCTGCTAATCTTGATATATGGTGGCATACAGGTTAAAAATTTTAATGGAAGATGGGTATGATTTGGTTTTTTTCTATATATTTAAAAATTAAACACTGATTTTAGTTGTGATGTATGCTCTGATATTTTTAAATTGAAAAGAATTTTAAATTTGGGCAAGTCAATTCTGTCCCTTACGTTACTCTATATTTTAATCCAATAAATGTTTGTTGTTAAGAAATGAGTGAATGGTAAGGAAATGGAGATAACCAGCAAGGGCACCTCTAAAACTTTTAAGTACAACAGAGGAGAGATTTAACACAGTGTCTTGAGGGGATGACAGCATCAAGGGAAAGTATGAAGGGGTGGCCAGGTGGCTCAGCGAATAAGAGCACTGGCCCCAGTGTCAGGATGACCTGGGGATCGAATCCAGGCTCAGACACTTAGCACCCACCCAGAAACACCTGGCCATGTAACCTTGAGCAAGTTACTTAACCCCAATTGCTTCTTTAAAAAAAGGGGGGGGAAGTATGAGTATTTTTGTTTGCAGTGAATAGAGAAACTTGGGAATAATCATAGATAGCAGGGATGGAATCAATAGAAAGGGAAAGATCAAAATGTATTTAATTCTTCATTGAAGGGTGATGCCTTAATCTTCATTCTTGATTTCCTTCCATTTAAGAAACCCAGTACTTCATGTTTAAACATGTTTCTAAGTAAAATTTATCCAGGTCTAATTCAATTATAAAGTATCTTATGCTAATGTTTGTTTTCTTAAGGAAATATTTAATTTAACCATCTACCATGGATGCTGTATTTTAATAGCAAGTATTTATCTGCAGGAGAATATTAAAAAGTGAACCTCCATATCCCCAAGAAATGAGTGCTTTAGCTAAAGATATAATTCAGCATCTCTTGATGAAGGATCCTAAGAAAAGATTGGGTTGTGGCCCACGAGATGCAGATGAAATCAAAGAGCATCCCTTCTTTCAGGTGAAATTAAATCAGTTAATATTTATTTTGTCTCCTGTGTGTATAATACTATGCTTTATAAAATGATTGTCCACAATCCTTTCCCTGAGTTATTTTTATTGTTATTTTCTTTTAAGGACACTACTATCTTTATATTATGTAAAAGTATGATGCTAATAGACTACATTGGTTGAATTGGTTGAATCCAGAAATTCACTACTGTTTATACATTCTAAATGGAAAAGGGTTTTGTATTTTATGTCACTTTTATTTTATGAGATGTTACTATCACTTTATTAACTTTTATGCAAGTAAATTTTTTATTTTACAAAGCAGTCCAAATATGCTGAGATGTTTTGTGTTTTTCTAGAAAAGATCTCTTAACTAATTTAGAATCTACATATTTCTTGGTGTTTTATCTGTAGTAGTATAGGATTTCTTTTACTTTTGATAGTAATTTTTACCTATAATTTTTTAAGATTAATAACTGTCTTTAGCCACCAGTTTAGTTGTTTATTTGATTGGTATTGTCCAGAAAAATTCCAGAAGATTGTCATGGGGTGAGGGAGGGGAGGATCAGTTGTTGTTATTTTTTTTTAATTCTTTGGATTATGAAATTGACAGGACACATCCATCAAACTTAGTATCCCTCTAAAGATGTAGCATTGCTAGCCTCTGTGCTTTTGGATTTAAAGCAGTAATATCATATTAATGAAGAGACAGCTAGGTGGTGCAGTGGACTGAGTGCTGTACCAAAGTCAGGAAGACACATCTATTCAAATCTGGCCTCAGACACTTACTAGCTATGTGACCATGGACAACTCGCTTAACCATGTTTACTTCAGTTTCCTCATCTATAAAATGAGCTGAATAAGGAAATGGCAAACCACTCCAGTATCTTTGCCAAGAAAATCCCAAATGGGGTCATGAAGAGTCAGACACTACCAAAACACCTGAACAATAACAGTGAAGTAGGACCTAATGATATTTATAATCCAAAGTCACTATTAACTTTTTGGGTTTTTTTCTTCCTAAGAAAAACCTTTGTATATCATTTACCCAGAAGACATTAAAAAAAATCATTGAAACCCAGAAAATTTTGAGTATTAAAAAACCCAATTATCTTTATTTTCCAGCTTCCAGAATAAATGCCCAGACTAAGAGTGAAGATTCTCTATTCAAAAGAAAACATATTCTTTAATTAATTTTGATATACATCACAGACTTAAAGAAATTAAGTACAAGCTTGACATTACTATTAAGATTGCAAAAAGTAAAAATGTGATTCTTAGAATAAACTTTAGATAGCTAATATCAAAATTTTCAAAAGTTATTTTAAGGGCAGCTAAGTTTTAAAGACAAACTTACATTCTATTATGAGTTTCTGAGCACTTTTAAAAATTAAGTGAATTTCTCAAGATATAACTGAGACCTCTGTAATGTCATATACCTAGAAAGATTAGTATTTCACAATACCATCTCTCTTTTCAAAGACAAAATTTAACATTTTGGTTTAAAAATTTACCTCAGTCAGTAAAATTCATAGAATTTCAGAATCGGAAGGTGTCTCAGTAGCCTTCTCTAGTCCATCTCATATCTGAAAAAGGATTGATTCCCTCCTTAACATTCTCAACAATTAGATATCCAGGCTTTGAAGATTTCTAATGAAGAAAGTCTGTCAGTACATCTCCAACTATAATGACATAGATTTAGAGCTAGAAAAAACATCAGAGGCCATCAGACCCCCTCATTTTACAAATGAGAAAACTGAGCTTAAGATAAATGATTTAAGTGACTTGCCCAGCATGACCCAGTCTAATAGCTAGGTGTCTGAGACAGGATTTGAACTCAGGTCTTGACTGCACAGGCAGCTGGATGACTCAGTTGACAGTGCACTGGCCCTAGAGTCAGGAAGACCTGCATTCAAATTCAACCTCTGACACTTACTAGCTTTGTGACCCTGAACAAGGCACTTAATTTCTGTTTGCCTCAGTCCACTGGGAAAAAAAAAACGGCAAACTGCTCCTATATCCTTGCCAAGAAAATCCAGTGGATAGTATTGGTATGCTTTGGTCCATGGAATCACTAAGAGTCAGGCACAATTGAACACCAACAACTTCTTGACTCCAAACACATTCAGTCTTTTTACAGTACTGCCTGGGCTGCCTAAGCAACTCATTCTACTTTAGTGTAAATAATTAAGAAGTTTTTCAAGTGGTTTTTTTTTCCTTTCAATTTCTATGTAACATTTATAACTCTTCCTTCTGGTCCTGAACAGAAAGCTTCTGATCACTCTTTCAGGTAACAGCCCTTAAGTACTTAAAGATACTGATCATGCCTCTTGTATATCTTTTCTTTCCCAGTCTAAACATCCCCATATCCTTCAACTGGTCATGAACTCAAAATCCTTTAATATCCAGATTGCCCTTCTGGATGCTCTCTAAGGCTCCAGGGGATAATTTTGAATGGAAACCATTACTGTGTTAGTGAAAACAGCACTGAACTGGGAGGCTAGATCTACTATGGCCAGTTGACCTGGACAAGTTACTTTCCTCTCTAGATTTTAATATCATAATTTATAGAATTGAAGGGGTTGGACTAGAATCTAGATCTTTAAGGTCATTTCAGATTTGAAAATTCGATGATCACATTTATTCCCACTTCTTCCACAAGAGGGCATAAGGAAAACACTTTGTATTAACTAATTAAATTTAATAGAGCGACATATAGGATTATATAGGTTCATCGGATTTTTAAATTACTTTCCATGCTATTAATTAATATCATATAGTCACTATTGGAAACTAGTCACTGCCTGACACTATATACGCAGAATCATTTAAAAAGAAATTCTGAGATAAACATTTAGGGGAATGTATTGAGACTATGGATTTGTTTGTTTTTTTTACAGATTTTAAAAGACTAATAATTTGTTAAAGTACTAGGAAGGGAAAAAATAAAAAACTTGAATGAGGTTTTATCTGTTATCATATTTTTAATATTTAGAAATTCCTAAAAACCCTCTATAGGAGTATATAATTCTTCCTCCTCCAAATACTACTCTCTTCTCAAACAATCTAAGTCAGATGATTAGAAAACTACAAAAGGTATAGGATCAGAGAATGTGCTTTCAGTTCTGAAAAGGAAAGAGTGGGACACATGTGGATTAAGGATTGAGAGGAAGTGAAAGCTCTGTGCCTATTGGGAATTAAGAATGAAATTAGGGACAAGAGAATAGCAGCTGGTCTTCCTCTTTGGGAAGAATTTTAAATTTTTGTATTTTCACTTTAACTTGCTACCCTTTAAGAAACTTCTGGATGAAAGAATATTTTTTTCCTTTTTTGTTGGTAGTAAACTAGGATATTGCAGTGCCCTCTGGAGGATACCACAATATTCTAAAATATGTGGTACCTTTCGAAAAATAGCATTCTGAATGACAGCTGTGATTTGCATTTCTTTAAGTCACAGAATTAAACTCTTACTTACCTTTAATCTAATTAGTTGAAATTTAGTGATTCTGTTCAAAATAATTTTTATCTTATTGTCTTATTTTGTGAATTACTAATTAATTTTAATTTAAATTTTTTTTTGCTTTAGAAAATAAATTGGGATGATTTAGCTGCCAAAAAAGTGCCAGCACCATTTAAACCAGTAATCCGGGATGAGTTAGATGTCAGTAATTTCGCAGAGGAGTTTACAGAAATGGATCCTACATATTCTCCTGCAGCTCTGCCTCAAAGTTCAGAAAGGCTATTTCAGGTAATCTCAAAAAGCCTATCTCTCTAAATACATTTATATATTCAGTGTACATATATTTTAAAAATAGATTGTTAGTTTTTCCTATTATTACATGGTTTTAAAAGTCTTTTAAGAAAATTTTCTTAAAATGTTTCTTAGCAGTGCAAGGGATATTGTATGGCCACAGCTATCAATTACATTTGCTAGATGTTATAATTTATTAAACAAAAGGTATTTTAAGAATTTATTATTGCTATATGAGACACAGCATGGTGGAGTGAATAGAGAGCCACTTTTGGAGGCAAGAAGACCTGGATTTAAGTCCTACCTCTGTGGCCCTCAGTGACCCGTTTAAGTTCTCTGTGTCCCTAGACGACTCTGTTAGTTGAGGGTAAGGGATTAATCTACATTGGCAGAGACTGTTCTGCCAGTTTTCTAGATGCTGCCTACATTGATAAAATCACAGGTCTAGCCAAAAAAGAAAAAAAGTTTGATATACAAAAGAAATTGATTTATTTGTAGTTATACATGATAGCTTTTATTTCTTGAAACTTTTTATAGAAAATGTGCTGAATTATTTAAATTCTATATAGAATAAAATGTTGATCATTATAGTTGTTGGTTTCATTTCTTATGTTGTTCAATAATTAATCTTAACTATTTTCCACTTGCTAAGCATTTAAAAAAAAATTTTGCAATTTAAAAAGGATCTCTAGTATACTTTGAGATTTCTGACTAATAGGCTTTATTTCTTTAAATCATGTATTACAAATACAAGTACAAATAAATAATAGTATTTAGTAATCTTATCTGGGTTTGAGCATCATTGTTCTTTTTATATATCATTGTATTGGTATACTGTGTTAGGTTTGTGAATTGCATGAAATTTTTATTTTAAATTTAATTGGGCTAAGTAATCCAATAATAGGATCAAGTGTTCACAAATTGTAAACTTTATGATGAAATTGATTTTTCCAATTTAAAATAGTACTTGTTCTAATAATAATTCAGCTTGTTTTTAATTCCCTAACTATATGTTTCTTTGGAATCTAACCACTTTGAAATGTGTGATTTTGTCACCAATGAAAAAGAACTGGTTAGGAATCGTTTTGGTTTTTTTTGAGATGATTTGTCATTTTTTTTTTAGATTTTTCATGATTTGTTTTTTGAGATGATTTGTATTTTTTAAATTTCTTAATTTTAAACTAACTATATCAGAAGGTGGCATATTTTTCTTCTAAAAACATCTGTCTACCTTTTGATTTCTATCAAAAATATATCTTAAACCTTAAATAAAATAATAGCTGCCCATCTTTTAATTGCTTTTTTTCTCTTTCTTCAAAAATTCTAGGGTCCTAGCAGTTACTCTAAATTTATTACTTCCATACTAAAGGATTCAGACTTTTATGTTATTTTTTTTACTTCTCCACCCCCAGGGATATTCTTTTGTTGCTCCCTCTATCTTATTTAAACGCAATGCAGCTGTAATAGATCCTCTTCAGTTTCACATGGGAATTGAACGTCCAGGAGTGACAAATGTTGCCAGGAGCGCAATGATGAAGGTAGATAGATTTTTTTTTAAGCTAACGTATTTGTGGTTTGAACAAATTCTGATATGAATACTTTAACAGTAATATTTGTTTCTTAAGAGGTCTATGATATATTAAAGTATTAATGTGAGAAAAAATATGCCCCAAAGATGTTAGATTTTACCTTTTGTTCTAGAAAACTGTTAAATTCTGGTTTAAGTTTCTAAAAGCAGTTCAACAGGATTATGTAATTTAAATGAATTTTAACAAGGATGAAAGAAATAAAAATCTATTTTAGAACATTGTTTTAGTGAATTTCAAATATAATTATTCTAATATGGTCTCACTTTTAAGTATTCTATATTAATGTTATTTCTTCAAGTTATGCATTGTTGATTTGTTTCTAGGACTCTCCATTTTATCAGCACTATGACCTAGATCTTAAAGACAAACCACTGGGAGAAGGAAGTTTTTCAATTTGTCGAAAATGCTTACATAGGAAAAGCAATCAAGAATATGCAGTCAAAATAATAAGCAAAAGGTTTGAATGTTTTTAAAAATATTTTTGTGCTTTTGTACCCATACCATATAATTGATTTTATAAGTGAAGCTTTAAAAAAAAAAGTCATGGTTCTAAACATTTTTAGGATTATACTTGGAACTTCAGTCCTTTGGTTCATAATAATATACACTTACTTAGTACTTTACATCAAAATTTAACATACATTATTTCATTTCTCACAATAGCCCTGTGAGAACCAGCTTATACACATATTATTATTCTAATTTTACAGACTAGGGAAACTGAGACTCAGAAGATAAGCAACTTAACCAAGGTCATATAGCTCATAAGTAGATGAGTCATAATTTTAGCACATTTCTTATCATTCCTTATCTAGTGTTCTTTCCACTATGACATGCTGTCTCAAAATAATAGTTTACATTAGACATTGTACTTTATAGTAACAAATTTTTTTCACAGGCAGCATGCATCCTTATAATGCATTTTTAATAGAAATGTTCTTTGATTCTGACAGGGATGTTTAACTGAGATAGTTTTATTAAGTGTTACTACTAATCAGATTTGCCTGTTTTTTTTAGATGCTAGTGAATGTATACAGTTACTTTTCCCAAGAAATTAGTCTAGCACTGCCAGAGTGTTTTGATTTGCTTTGCCTGACTGTACTTCCTTTTTACAAGGGAGAGTTCTTTTGGGGAATACAATGGGGAGATAGTTATTGAGGCATGACAACAGTATTTCTAACGTCATTAATAAAACATTTCCAAAATAAAATGATATTAGGTTATTAAGGGTTATTATTATTGGGACTAGCAAAGAGATGTGTTTATTTTGGTACATGATTGTTCTGACTTCTCTAATGTCTCTGTATAATAAAATTACCAAATTTTAGACATAGAGAGTATTGTCATTTGACTTGCTTTTCAAGGGCTCAGACAGTGATTTTCTCCAAAATAAATGAACTGCTTGTCCAAATGAACTATACAAGTCATTGCTTTCACAGAAATTTTGTTCTGCTCCAACACTGATTCTAAGTTCTTTATATATGTTAAATAAAAACAGAATTAAATTTAGGGTAGTATTGGATTGGAAATATGTTTGAATAGATTGGTACAATATGGCTGCTTCATTTTACAGAATGGAAGCCAACACTCAGAAAGAAATAACAGCTTTGAAACTCTGTGAAGGACACCCCAATATAGTGAAGTTGTATGAAGTTTATCATGATCAGGTATTTCACTGTTAAACATAAACATTACCATTTTTTTGCCTACCATTAACTAATTGACAGGATGGTTTGATATAAACATACCATTTATCATAATAGAAGCATATACTAAAATTAGACTACATTAATCTTTTCTCTTATGTACTGTTAGAGACACTCCAAAATCAATTAATATAGGAGGTCCTTTATTTTTCCAGTGTCCCTCATTTTAACTCTCAGAATGTTAAGAAGTCATTTCTTTGATCAGGTAACTAACTTACCTTTAAGCATTTATTTTGTATTTGATCCAAATTACCCTTTGTTTGGTTAGTTCCTTTAGTTCTAAGGAAGCAACTTTAACAAAGGTTACTTCAGATACTAACAGTAATTAATAATACATTCAAATAGTAAATCCTAATGGTGACTTATTTTTAATTTAGAAGAGTACTGTTGGCAAAAATGAAGTCATATAGCTCATTTGGAAATCTTTTTGTGGCTTTTGTGGCCCTTTTGAGTGACACTACAGGTCATGATAGGAAAGAAATTTCACATGCCATTGGAACAACATCGACTCCCCTCCCCAACATCTTTAAATCAGATTCATATACTTGTCCAAGCTAGGTATGTGATTATGTGCAATTACACATAAAATGGAAGAAGACCTTTAATAAACGTTTCATCTTTGTTTCCTACTGCCTATTATAGTGCCTAGCTCGTATAGTAGTAACCCTTGATAAATGTTTATTGAAATGAATCAAATTGCACTCAAAGGAAGGAAGGGCTGATTGTGGTACAAGGGTTAAATGTTGGTGGGATCTGGACAATGCTATCACTGCTACTAGCTACATTTTTTTTGATGATTTCAACTGCCATAGTTGTAATCTAATTCCTGGAGACTTACCTTCCCCAGCACAGGATAGATAGTTACTCAGCAATTCCTTCTTTCCTAGAGGGGCTCTTAAAGCCTCACATCCTAGCCTCTTTAGGCAGAAAGTAAAGGAGAAACCCAAAAGTGTAAATTTATTATTATTTACCCTGGTCCAGGTAGTAAGACCTGCTTAAACCAGAGGCCAAGTGCTAGCCTCTGTTTTTCCTTTTCTCTAAGTTTTCTTGCTTGTGGTCCTTCCATTAGGAACCATGACATTATTGACTTAGGACAGCTCTACTGTGATAAACTGATTCACTGAAATATCATATAGTAATTGACCAGGATAGTAGAATTATAGTGAGGTCAAGAAGCAGATTGGTGTGAGCAAGGTGGCAGTGAGAAAAGAAGTTTCATTGAAATACAGCTAACCTGATGGAGAAAACAGTGTTTGGGCGACCTCAGATCATTTTGTCTGTAACCACCTATGAAATTGTATACAAAGTCCGGCAGCCTTTTGTTCTCATCGAGGGTCAGAGAATTAGCTTAATTGAAGCCACTTGGGATTGGGGACAGACTTAGGGCTCTGAAACCACCCACCCAGGATCAGGGCCCATGCTGTGAGAACCAGGCTGAAGTTGTAGCAGCCAGAGGAAAAGATGTGACCAGTGGCAGCGGCAACATTTTTCAGACTTTCCTCCTGTACCAGTTCCTATTACTGGCTTCTCCTTTCCTTCCTCCCTCCCTCCTGCTTATTCCCACTTTCAGGTGTTGTTAATGTGCTGAATTATGAGGTACACTGTATCCTCCTGTCCCCATATCACCACCCGAGATATCAAGGGGCATCTGAAACCTATTTCCAACCTAAAAGTCAGAGGTAAGACTTGCCAGCTAGAGTTCTGAAGCTACTATGCATTAAAAAACTTCAGATTAATCTCCAAGCAGGTGGCATCAGAGGGGATTGACCCCTGACTGGCAGGTTGACAGCAGACCTCAGGTACCAGATTCCTAATGCCTAGTTTATATTTATATAATCAAAAGTTATTATTTTTGTTTATATTAGTTTTGTACTATTTCTTACTTTTTATGCAAAGGAGCCATTAGAACAAATTGCTTCTCATGTGATACAATCCCATATTTTCTTATATAGATGTGGTATTCTTCCTATGTTAAGACTGTTAACCCTTCATCAGGGTGACTTTTGTTTAAAATTGTTTACTTAGTTTCTTGAACTCAGGAATTATGTCATTTCTGTATTTATCTCCCCAGTACCTACCACAGTATATAGGTACTTAAAAACTCCTTGTTGGTTGATTGATTTTACAGGAGTGTGGCTGGATTTTCCTGAGCAATCCTATCATACCATTCATTCTTTGTTAACTAATAACAGTAGCTGTATGAGAGGTATGACTTCAGACTGTGAATGTGGAATAGAAGCCACCTGGCTCAAATATTAAATGTTTAACCTTGATCTTCTTCATCCTATGAAAAATTATTTCAAATTATCTTAGTCTTCAATAGCCTAAGAAGTCAGTCTCTTAGAGAGGTAAAAGTTCACTTTTATAACTTGCTCATTATGTACTGGAATGATGCTCTTAATTTAACAAACTTTTCATTGTATTTTTTCTTTTTTTGACTAAGTAAAAAAGAGACATACTATATTCAGATAATACTAGATGACATTGAATTTCCACTCAAGTGCTATTCTAATATGTCATCATGAAATGGAGGTGTCCTTGGGCTCTCAGTGTCAGTGCTAGTAGAGTGGAAAGTCTGGAAAGTCCTACCAACATGGAATGAATTGGAGGATGGCCTACCAGCAGATCTTCTCTTCATTTTAGGACTAGCCTAGTTAAGTTTGGAGATGCTCATCCTCAGGTTGGCTAAAATTGACAAAATGTTTTGCCATAACAGTTGTTGAAAACTAACTTCCAAGTTGTGATAGGGTTGTCTGTGACAGCAAAGGACATAACTACCCAAGCAAAACCACAGATCCTTGAATTTTTAAAGAATATAACAATGTAGTTATGCTTAGGATTCATAATCTGAATATTTTATCTTGGCTTTTTCTAAATTTGAGAATTCTTTAAGATTTAATTTTAAATCTGTAGTTTTGCGATAGCTCCTATGTTAATATTCTATAATAAAACACATGCAAAACTTATAATTTATGAAAGAAACATTGTAATTAATCATGACAGAGTATTAGTATCTGAACTTTCATGAATTTGAGAACAAAGGTAAGTATAGAAACATAGAGTGTCACCTGTAAATTTCCGTAATGATATACTGGCAGCTTGACACATAGGTATTTGTGCTAGGAATTCATAGGAGCTCTTCAACTGATTATTTGGCTAACACTGAGACCAGGCAATGTTATAACATTTTTATACCTTTTAAAGTTAAATCTGCAATTAAATGGTTGTATCATGCTCTTGGTCAGGGAGGAGAATCCAAAGTAATCATTGATCTTCTTTATTTTTAAGAACATACAAACCAGACATTAGTGGTGCTATTTCCACTTCTTTGTTAAAAGAAACTAGATTGAGCAAGGGTTGAAGGAGTTCTTTACATAGTGCAGGGATGCCTAACCTTTTTAATATCATTGACTCCTTTGGCAGTCTGAAGAAACCTGTAGATCCCTTCTTAGAATAATGTTTGATTCCTACATTCATAATTGAAGAAAATGCAAAATTTCAAAAAAATAGTAAACCTAAAAATGTCATTTTCTCCCCATCTAAGTTCATGAGCCCCCTTAAGCGATCCAAAGTTAAGAATGCAGGCTATCTAGGATTATGGGTTTAGAGTTGGAAGGACCTCAAAGATCATCTAGTACAATCCCTTCTTTTACATATGAGGAAATGGTCTCAGAGAAGTGGGTCAGCCATAGACCCAGATTCACAGGGTAGTAAGTTGCAAAGGAAGGCTTTAAATCCAGGCTTGAATTTCAGCATTTTTCCATTGTATTACAACTTTGTATTGCATGGAATTCTCAGAAAATCATTAAAGAAAAAAGATATGCAAATATTTTACTATGGTATTTTAGATTTTCCATCATCATGCAAATGAAATTTTAAAGAGCTATAATTTTCCTCATTTTTCCTTTATTTTGTTACTTTGAACACCTGTTATTTTAACAAAGAGATTATATATTTTGAAATACACACAAGTGAAGGTGTTTAACTGATTGGATAGAAAGGAAGCCTTAATAATCAAGAAGAGCAGAGTACAAGTCCTGCCTCTGTCAAATACTGGCTGTATTACTCTAGAACAGTCATTTAACATCTCAGTGATGCTGACAGCTCTTTAATAAGATTTTAAGTTGCAAAAGAGATGCTTATCTGTATTGGTAGAGTTTCCTTCCCAGAAGTTTCCTATACCAGTGAAGTCACAGATCTAAACCAAAAAATTAATTTCTTTTTAACATTTCACAAACCCCTAGTTATTTAATGAAAATGAGGGACAACACATAGTAAGGCCAAATGTTGCATGGCACCCCTGAGAAATTCTCCAGCAGACTAGGTAGACCATGTATGAATGATTGAAAGAAAAACGTGGATTCAGATAGCACAAAATGGGAACATTGATGGGAATCATGAACTGCATCAGAAGAATATAAAGCTTCATTGATTAAGCCTTTGACTCATCAAAGTGTAAACCACAATTGATAATGCTCATAATAAATGCTCTAAAATGTTATAATGTCTTAACATTAACACAGACTTATAAGTATTAAGGATTCCACACACAATTGTATTTGTTTTCTAGCTTCACACATTTCTGGTGATGGAACTTCTGAACGGGGGAGAGCTGTTTGAACGAATTAAGAAGAAGAAACACTTCAGTGAGACCGAAGCCAGTTATATCATGCGGAAGCTTGTTTCAGCTGTAAGCCACATGCATGATGTGGGAGTGGTACATAGAGATCTGAAGCCTGAGGTATAGAATAGTATGATCTTAAATAGCATCGTTATTACTTATTCAATGATTGATTGTGTCCTTTCTGCTTCTAGGGCATTCTTCTTAAACATAAAAAAAAATTGAAAGCATGCTTCTTGGATTTCTTTTTACTTTCTATTTTAGTCTCAAAAGAAACTATCTTTTTTTTGCCAGTTGATCATCTTGAAGTTATACTTGTATGGGTGAGAGATACTTTTATCAAATGAGTACTTTATGCAACAGTTGTGAACTAAAATTAGCAGTGGAAATTTTGTAACAAAAAAAATCAGGAAATATTGTCATACATATGTACTATATTAGGAATTTTTTTAATGATGCATTTAGAAAGTATATATTTTTTACCTTTCCGATTTATTTATTTTTCTGTGGATAGAAATGTAAAGCGTTGCATTGCTAGTATCCAGATATAATTTCCTTAGTTTATTTAACTGTATTGTATGCATATTTTTAATATGTGGTGGTATTATTTTTATTAACTATGTAATCACTTCTTTAAATGTAGCAGCTTTTGTGCATTTCTCATTTCTAATTGTTCAGTTTATCAAATAGATCTTTTTTAAATAGTAAAATTGTAAACTTTAAAGCCTCCTTTTGAAAACTAATGAGAAAAAAAGTAATTTTGCTGTTTTTAATGAGCTAATTATTCCTGTGTTATTGTGTAACTGATAATTTTATATTAGTAAATTCCCATTAGCTTAATATAAAATCATATGTTCCTCTCTCTCTTTTGAAACAGTTATATTAAATGTTCGTTGTTTATAATATACCCTAAGTAGCATTTAAAATAATAATTTATTTGAAGCTTATTTCCATGTGAGTAAAATCATAAAAAATTATTTCTCTAGAAATAGAATTAATACCTCTAATTTAAATAACTTCAGTTTTTTAATACAGCTATCTTTGGATCACATCAATATAGCTGATTAACATATTTAAAATTTAGCTTTCAGTGACCATAATTATTCATATACTTTTATTAATATTATAGGTAATTGCCTGAGACGATGTCTTTCATATATCTTCAACTCTTAAAGCAGCCTCTGTGCTTCTTTCATTGCATTTCTCACTCTCCTACTTGCCTCCCACTGAAAATATGGTGCTCTATGTTAGAGATTAGACATCTATTTTTAAATGTGAATGCACACCACTTAAATGTTTTCCTGATAGACAAGGAGCGTGCATTATTTTCTTTAATTGGAAAGTGTTGAAAGTACTGCTTTAGGTCTATATAGAACCACACATTTTCACATATTTCATTCTGTAATGATTAACCGTCTAATATATGAGTCTGAGTATATGTACTCCCAAAATTTTGACCTCTGATCATATTTAATTAATGAAAAATATTACAATCTTTTCATTTATCTAACTTGTAGAATTTTCTAAAATATTGTAATTGAGTTCTGCTGTTAGTCTATTTAATATATTCTTAAGCAAGTTTTGAATAATTTGTAACCAAATTAGGTTTTGGAGTAATAAAAAGGGGTGCTTTATTAACTTCTTACAGAATATCTTTCATTTTGTGCTTTAAATATTAGAATATTCTTCTGAAACTAAAGTGTTTCTCCAACCCTGATTCCATACTTCATAAAGATAAGAAATTTATACTTCTTTCAGTGGTCAATTATGTGACATTCATTGCTGGTTTCCTATATAGCTAAAATCATTGCTACTATGTGAGATCACTAAATATTTTAATAAGGTTCTACATGTTTTTAAAAATTATCATTTACTCATTTAGAACTTCAAAATTACTTTCTAATGCCGAAGTTGGTTTCATATTGAGATGGAAAACAGAGACTATAGTGCTTATTCCGTACTACTTCTGACTGTATACATCCCCAAAACCAATACCTTCCTCTGAAAATCTGCTCAGTCTCTACACTTTGAGCTTTGGGGAAGGAGAAAGTAAAAGTTAGGAAGAGGCCTCCAATTTGGTGTGCAGATATTCAGAACAGGATAGAATGGCATTAGAGTCACTGAAATAAGAACAGTAGCCATTTACCCTTAATCAAACAAGTTATCATTTATTAAGTTCTTACTATGTGCTAAGCACTGTGCTAGGTGCTTTACTCCATTGCCCTTCTAGCAGTGGTTTTAGGGGCATCATAGTTTAGTCACAATACAGAATCACATTAGGTCCTTCTCTTAAGACATTTATAATATTGTTTCATTTCCATTTTAATTAATGATCATTAGGCTATTCTCTCTCCACTTTCCCATCTTTTCAGTGATTATGCTACATTTAGTCTTGACTTAAATGACACTGTGAAGCTTCTTCAGGACTTAAAGAATGTCATTTGTTACTTTTTCAGCCTTTAGTAGATAATAAAGTTTTTAATTATGGTGATTGATTGTATATATAATCATAGCAGCTTTGAGATCACATATCTAGATTTGAGTATTGTAAAATCTAATATGCCTAAAAAATCCTTTGTAATGAGTAGTTTTAGCTTTCTTTTATTTCTTTATTATTGCTCCTGATTTTAAGAGGAAATCTTCAGCAATTATATTTAATGACAGCTGGGCTGTTTTTCAGTGTAATCTCTTTTTGCTCACTGTTTCCTTTCTTGCTAAACCTCTAAACATGCCAAGTCCTCAATCCTTTTTAAAAAGAAAAAGTTTTTAGTAGACTCTAAAATGTCAACTAGCTATCATCCTGTATCTCCTCTGCCTTTCTCTGCCAATCTCCTTTTAAAGACTCTCTCCATTCTTTGCCAATAGTTCCCTGACTTCTGACTTCATCTTCATCATCCAACTGATTCTGCACTGCTGAAAGTTACCAGTCATTTTTACATTGCCAAATCTGATAACCTTTTTTCAGTCTTTATCTTTCTTAATCTCTGCTGAATTTCAACCTTTCTTTCTGAATACTGTCTCCTCTCTTAGTTCTTGTGACTCTAATCCAGTTCTATGCCCCAAGGTTCTGCCCTGCACCCACTTCCATTTTCTCCGTATAATCTCTTACTTTGTGATCTCATCACCTCCCATAGGTTCAGTTATCCTCTCTATTCACAAGACTCCCAAAACAGTAATATCAAACCCAAGCCCCTCTTCTGAGCTCTCTACCCATCATTATTTGCCTTTTAAGTAATTCAGATTGGATGTCCTACAGGCATTATGTCACTCAATCATGTCACCCAAACTTGTCCAAAATAGAATTCATTATCTTTTCAAAAATAAATAAACAAATAAGCAAAAAACAAAACAATTCCTCCACTGAATTTCCATATTACTACCAAGGCTATCACATTCTTTCTAGTCACTCAGTTTTACAACCTTAGCATTATCCTCTATTCCTCACTTTTTCTTGCTCTTCATGTTCAATCAATTGCAAAATCTTGTTTTTACTTCCACAGTATCTTTCTCCTATTCCCCTTTATCTCTACCCTTGTAACCACCCCTGGAAAGTACACTGCCAAGGTAAGTGAACTTATCCATAACCTTCAAAATTTCTCCATTTGCTATAACTCATAATGACTACTATTCTGGTTCAAGCTTTCATCACCTCTCACCTTCACACCCTCCTAAATTGGACTCTAATTCAAGCCTCTCTCTTCTCCAATCCTTCTTCCACACCAAAGTGATTTTTTCTAAAGTACAGTTCTTTGCCTCACTACCCATACACATATACACATTCTATAAATTCCAGTCATTACCTCTAGCTCAAATATGAATTCCTTTGATATTTAAAGCTCTTCATAGCCTTGTCCACCCTCTCACTTTACTTCTTTCCATGTACTCTACAGTCTAGTCATATTGGCCTGTTTCCTTGAACACTATACTCCATTTCCTATTTGGGGGCCTTTGTACCAATTGTCTCCTGTACACAGAATGCCCTCCTTCCTCACCTCTGCCTCTACTTCTTAGTATCTTTGGTTTCCTTCAGGCATCAGCTAAAGTACCATTTTCTGCATGAACCTCTTCCTTATCCCTCACCTGGCAGTGGCTTCCCTAACAAGGTTACCTTGTATCTGCATTATGTGTTTTTAACATATCCATATAGGTACACATTATCTCTGTCTCTAGAACATAAACTCCTTGAGGGCAAGGATTGCCTCACCTTTGTATTTCATGATCCCAGCACCTAGGATAGTGCTTGGCCTGTAGTCAGTGCTTAACAAATGCTTGATTTATTCTACTTATTAAGGAAATTATATTTTCCTTTAAAATTTGAAAAAACAATGTAGAATATAAATAAACCAAATCATGTTGATAAGGTTGAGATAATTTTGATAAAATATGAAAAAATATTGGAATATATTGAGTCAAAGAGACCCAACTGGTTCACAGGACTTTGTTCATAACGGGTATAACAGATTCAACATTCACTTCAAAAACACTGCATTCCAGTCATGGGGGACAGAATATTCAAAGGCAGATAGAAGGAATGTCATATATGAGAACAAAAAAAAGGCCAGGTTGCTGGGACTGCAGAATATGGGGGTTTTGTTTGTTTGTTTGTTGCTTTTTTTTGGAGGGGGAAGATGGGGCAGTTGGGGATAAGTGACTTGCCTAAGGTCACACAGCTAATTTTGTGTTAAGTGTCTGAGGCTGGATTTGAACTCAGGTCCTCCTGACTCCAGGGTTGGTGCCCTATTCACTGCACCGCCTAGCTGCCCCTACTGCAGAATATGTTAAGGGAAGTAATATATAATAAAGCTAGAAAAGTAAGTTGGAGCCAGGCTGTGAAGGGTTTTAAAAGATAATGAGAAGCATGTGATTCTAAGGGTAATAGGGAATTACTGGAGTTCATTGAGTAGAGGAGTGGCTACTTGTGTTTCAGAAATTTCAGTCTAGCAACTGTTTGGCAGATAGATTGGTAAAGGAGAGACTTGAGGCAAGGAGACCAATACAAAATAGATACAGGATAATTTTGGGTGGAAAGTAAGGAAGGAATTCATGTCAAAAAGCAGTACCAGAACTGACTCTGAAGGAAGCTAGGATGGCATTAAGGAAGCATTCCAGGTATGTAGAGTAGCCATTTGAAAAGGCAGAGATGGGAGATAGAGTGGCAGGACGTGGCAGTAAAAAGGCCAATTTGGCTAAATATATAATATATATTAAAGGGAATGGTGTTTAATAAATTTGTCTAGCTCCTTCAGTCTTCTAGCAATCATATAAATCTGACTGCTCTTATAACATACTGAATCTCTGGCTGTCCTTTCCAGAACTGAATGTATCTTCTCTCATGCTCCACTCCACGCCTCCCCCCTCCCCCAAACCCCAGTACACTAGTCCTGGAAGATAAGTTGGGATATTCCTCATTTCCCATTATTACTTCTAGATCCTTCCTTTGCTATCATTACTCAGCAATTTCTTTCTCTGAGAATTAGCCTATCCTGATATATCACTTTATACAGATCCTAGTAATTTTTTTTTATTGACCCCCAAGTTATCTTCCCTCCTTTCTCCAGGAGCTCAGTTCCTAGCTCAATCTTCCTCTCCTGGATACATCTCTTTTTTCTGGGTTTTGCTGACACTGTGCTCACTTGGTCCTTTCCCAGTCTGACCACTCCTCCATCTCCACAAGATTGTCTGGCATGACCTTTGATTCTGTTAGGCAAGACCATGTTAATTCCCTAGTAGTCACTGATTCTCTTTCTAAGTGCCCAAAACTGTTCAGCTAATATGTTCTAGAATTTTTCTGGGGATGGCCATCAAGTTTAAGGAATTTGCCACCTTTTACCTTTTTTTTTTAGAAACGGACAAAATTTTCCCATCTCCAATCAATAAATACTTGTTCCCTTCCCTCCTTCAATAAGCAAACATTTTTGAAATACTTTCTATGGGCCAGGCACCTTAAGGCACTTATGTTCTCTTGAAGGGAAACAGCATAGAAACAGGTATAAATAAATTTAAAATTTATATGAAGTATATACAAAATGTTTTCTAGGAGGAAGACAGGTCAGCAAGATCAAGATAGGCTTTCCCAAAGATGGTAACATTTTAAATGAGCTTTGAAGAAAACTAGGTAAGCACAGGAAGTGCATTTCAGGGATGGAAGATAGTCTGTTTAAAAATATCAATCCAGAAGATGGAATATCTTGAATAGGAAACAATAAGAAATATTTTTAAATGGAATATAATGTTAGTGAATGAGGATAATGTGTAATAAGCCTGGTAGGTTAGAGCCAGATTGTGAAGGACTTTAAAAGCCAAACAAAGGAGTTTATATTTTATCTTATAGACAATGGAGTGTGAATGAATGCGCAGTATATTAGGGAGGTAGGTTTGGCAGTTGATTAGATGTGAAGAATGAGGGAAAGGAAAGAGTCAAAGAAAACTCCAGGGTTACAAAACTTAGGTGACTGGAAGGATGGTAGATTTATTTCAACAGAAATAAAGAAGGCAGAAAGGTGGGGAAAGTTGTGGGTGGGTGGGGGAGGAGAATAGTGAATTTTGTTTTGGACATGTACAATTTGAGATGCCTAAAGGATAATCCAGTTGGAGATGTCTAATAGGCAGTTGATGATGCCAAACTAAAGTTCAGCAGATAGATGAAGGCTGAATGTATACATCTAAAAGTCATCTGTATAGAGATTATAACTAAATCTGTGAAAACTGCTATTATCAAGAGATTGCTGAGAAAGGGGCATAGAACAGTCTTAGGGCATATATAGATATCTCTTCCATTCTCTTAGTACTGAAAGATCGATGACCATAATTCAACAACTGCTTAGATTATTGCTGGGGAAACAAAATCAGGATGACAAAATTAAATAACAAAAATGAAATTCAGTTCAACAAATATTTATTAACCAGTATTATATACAACATACTTTGTTAGGTATTGGGAATACAAAGACAAAAATGAAATTGTTTCTACCATCAGGAAGGTATAATTTTGTTAAGTACCATATGTATGAGATTTATTTTGTTTTAAGATAATAGATAGTATGGGCAGTCAGGAAGCGAAATGAACAATATTGGTGAGAGTTGTTGGGAAAGTTTAAGGATTGGAATTTTAGAAAGGCCTGCTTGCCAGGTTGAAGGAGTAATATAACCAAAGGCCTGAGTTGGAATTAATTATGCTGTAGTCTGAGAACAAAGAAAAGAATAACCTGAATGAAGAATAAGACGATGTAAATTTGAGGGTCCTGGATGGCTTGATAAGGAATTTCCTTGATGAGGCATAATCTAATAACAGATGAGTTGATCATTGTCAAATCTTAAACAAAAACAAAAATTCCGAAACAAAAATGAAAGGATCAACAAACGATAAAAAAAGCCTATGAGGGGAACATTATCAGTACACTTTAAAGAAATAAGAGAAGTGAAGATAGAGGAATAAAACTGAAAGCACCATGATTTATTTGCCACAGAGTTTTGTACAAGGGAGTAACATCTAGGAGTTACTGTTTTAGGAACATTAGTCTTTTAGGAAGATGAAAAGGGAAAACAGGAAGGTTGTTGCTCCAATCCCAGTATGATATGATGTTATGAAGTGCTGGATTATGTATTTAATGGTATTGCATGTAGAATAAGGAATGAATCCAAAAAAAGGTTTCAGGAAAAAAAATTGTATGGGATTTAGATTTATCCCCATCATGTAAGAGGTGAAGAGTACATGAAATACTGTTTCTGATGATACTTAATATACTCAGATACTTCCTTCATCAGAAACTGACACCATATATTGAAAGCATTCTTTTTATCTGCCCTAGTGTAGTCTGCTCTACTAACACAATTTGTAGTGTCTAGTTTGACATTTGTATTATAAGTTTTATAAATTTTAAATGTGAAAAGGTATTTGGAAAATTTTAATATAGTTTTTAATATTTTACTTTCAAATGTTTATAACTTAAGCCCATTTAGCATATTTATATGTCTATTTGTGAGGTTCTGTGCTAGGCATTTCATAGAATAAAGTCATATAAAACCTAATTCCTTCCCTCTGAGAACTTAGAGTCCAGCTGGAAGTACATAACAAATATACAAAATGCACTAGACCCTGGTTTCACTGGAAATTTTTCAAATGTGATGGTGGAAGGAGTTTCTCTGCCCTGAGTCCCACATGCCACAAAATCTCAGGTCCAGATAAAAAAAGAGCTAATTAGAAAGCATTGTTAGGTGGTGATTCCAAAATAGGAATTATCAACCAGAGATAAAACAGTTTCAGTTATCATCACAGACTGAAACACTAAGAACGCAAAAAAGGCAAAAAGTTAATGAACTAATAGCAGAGAAGGCCAATATTCCCTAATCCCTAAGAGCCAATTAACACCCCTGCCTCACTGCTCACATTTCTGACAATACAGCTGCTGCACAAGCTAACCCCTAGTTTATGACAGAACTCAGCTTCACATTCCAGCTTTCCCAACCCTCCAATGCCTTGGAGATCCAAATTCTACTTGAACTGGCAGAAACTTACATAGGTCTTGATAGCCACGTGGCAGCATTCTGTGCTGTAGCAGAGCATAGTCTGAGTGAAAAAACAAAGGGAACGGGGCTGAACATTTTTACTGGTAATAGAACTCAGCTCTTTACTCCAACATCCCCTCCTCCCAGGGCCTCAGAAAGCCAAATTCCAAATGGCAAAAATTTGCTCAGGCTGCAATAGTAGTGTGGCAGTAGTCTGGCACATTGGCTAAAGAACTGAGGATCAGAGGGAACTAGGCAAGACATATGTGTTGGCATTCCACACTCACTGTGTGGCATTCCACTAAGTCTGAAGGAAAGAGCTTGTCTTCTATCTGGGGCTAATTCTGTCTTGCAAGAAGGCAATTGGGGCTAAAACCTAGATTTGTGAATTTTGAATTTTCCAGTGTGGGAAAAGACGGACACACTCTGAGATCCAGGCATCAGGGAACCCACAAAGGAGTCAGAAAGTGAGCAATAGAGGAAAATAAGGGGGAAAAATACTGAAATTACCAAAGATCTCAAGAGGAAAAAAATTAAAAGATTTTGAACATAAGCAAACATACTAACAAGGAAATCATTAACAGTAGAAGGAAGTATCTCCAGACAGAAAAGATTTCAGGAATCTATAAATAAATGCAGCAAAACAAAGGAAAATGATTCAGCACTCAACAAGGCAGAGGACCCTGTGAATTTTGAAGAGAGCATGAATCACAGCGTGTTGTTCCTGAATGGTCTAAAAGAGAAATAAGAATTGAGAGAAGAATTTATTGCCTGCACAGCAGAAATAATTGGCAGAATAGAAAACTGATTCCACAGTGGCAAGTCTCATTAAAGAAACAAAAGAGAGGATAACCGTTTGGGAATGTAGACACAGGGAAGTGAAGAACAATATGGAAGAAGAGAAGCAAAAAGGAATAACTTTAAAAGAAAACATGCTTTCAAAACAAACAAACATATTGATATTGAAGATAGAATCCATAGAAACAATTTAAGGATGCTAAATCTTCCAGAAGAACTTGATAAACCAAAAAACTTGAACACCATAATGCAAGAAAATAATATAAGAAAACTGCCCAGAATGTCTGAACACAGAAAACAAAATTCCAATCAAAAACTTTAGACCACCTCCAGGAAAAGAGGCTGCAAACTCTAAGATATATAGTAGTAGTTAAATTTAACAATTCCATAGAAAAAAATTTTATAAGTAACCGGGACAAAGACCTTCAAATATAAAGGAAAAGAAATCTGAATAACACAACACTGTTCTGCACCTAACAGGTAATGCAGGGGGGAATAGTATAAAGTGTTCTGACAAGCAGTAGAACTCAAGATGCAGCCCAAAGTACCTGCTTTGAAATGCGAGCATAACTATGAATGAAAATAATGAACATTCAACAGTACAGAAGCATTCAAAACATTTTTAGGAAGAAAACCAAGCCTGAAGGGATTCTTTGCTTTTTAAACACCTCAGACAATGAAGCAACAGCCAAGGAACAACAACGGCAGTGACAACATCAATAAAATAACAACAGGAAGACCATTAAAAGACCTTTATAAATATACACAAGTAGACAAGGGTGAAAGTAGAGGTCAGATAGAAGCAATGGTGAAGAAACAGGCTGGACAATTCATGGACTAAACCTTACAGCACCCTGCTTACGAATGAATAAATGTTTTTTGTGGGACAACATTAAAACATGAGAAAGTTTGTAAAAAGGAGGAGAGGAGGAAGAAGGTACAGGGAAATATGTGATGTTCCTTGTTCAAATCAAAGGCTAACTATGAGGGAAAATAAACTCCTCTAGTCTCTTAGGAAGAAGAAAGTCCATAGGCAAGTGGGTGAAGAGGCAAAGGGAGGGATTGAAAAGGGGAAGACCTAGGTCCAACATCCTACCCATCTACCAAGATAAGGTCAAAGTGAATACATGAGTTAGACATAAAGGGTGATATCATAGGCACATTGGGAGAGCAAGGAATAGTTTAGCTCTCAGATCTAAGGAGAAGGGAAGACCTTTGCATGACCAAACGACATAGGGAGCCTTGCAAGATATGAAATGGATAATTTTGATTATATTAAACTTTAAAGGTTTTGTACAAACAAAACCATTGCAGCCAAGATTAGAAGGTAAGCTGAAATCTGGGAAACAATTTTTACATCAAAATTCTCTGATAAAGGTCTCATTTCTCAAAAATATGAGAACTGAGTCAAATGTATAAGAATACAAGTCATTCCCTAAAGAAATCAAAGCTATTTATCGTCATGTGAAAAAATGCTCTAAATTACTGTTGATTGGAGAAATGCAAATTAAAACAACTCTGAGGTATCACCTCCCACCTAACAGATTGGTTAATATGACAGAAAAGGAAAATGACAAATGTTGGAGGAGATATGGGAACACTAATATACTATTGGTGGAGTTATGAACTGATTCAGTCATTCTGAAGAGCAGTTTGGAACTGTTCCCAAAGGGCTATAAAACCATGCATACCCTTTGATTCAGTAATACCACTATCAGTTCTTTATCTCCAAAAGATCAAAAAAAGGGAAAAGAATCTATTTGTGCAAAATATTTATAGCAGCTCTTTTGTGGTGGCAAAAATTTGGAAATTGAGGGGATACCTCAATTGGGGAATGGCTAAACAAGTTGCAGTATATGAACGTAATGGAATTCTATTATTGTTCCATAAGAAATGGTGAGCAGACAGACTTCAGAAAAACATGGAAAGACTTACATGAAATGTTGCTGAGTGAAGTGAGCAGAACCAGGAGAACAGTGTACACAGTAAAAGCAATATTTCATATTGATCAAGTGAATGGCTTAGCTATTCTCAGCAATATAACGATCCAGGACAATTCTAGAGAACTCATAATGAAAATTGCTATCCACATCTGGAGGAAAAAACTGAAGGAGTCCACGTAAAGATCAAAGTATACATTCATTTTTTTCTTTGTTTCTTTTTTCACAACAAAACTAATATAGAGGTATGTTTTACCTGGTTGCACATATATAATCTATATCTAATTGCTTACCATCTTAGCAAGGGAGGAAGGGAAGAGGAAGAAAATTTGGAACTGAATTTTTTTAATGAATGTTAAAAATTGTCTTTACATGCAGTTGGGGAAAAATTACTATTTAGAAAAAAAGAAAGGGGAAAACCTTGTGTCAGTGGTGAAAGTGGGTATCACTGATGAATGTTCTTATGAGAGAAGGGAGATATTCTATATAGGGATATATGGACCTTACAATGAATATTAACTATAGGAGTTCAGTGCTTAAAGAAACTACTCCTCATGCTTCAGGAGGAGGGTTCTTGGATCTGCTTTGATAAAGGAAAGCACCTCAAAATGGGTTAACAAGCTCACTTTAATCAGTCAGACATATATAGTTTACCTTGTTCAGGGGAAAAGGTCAGCACCCCGAACTTCAAAGTACACAGGCAGAATTATCAAGACAGAAACAGATCAAGTAGACAGATTTCCAAACTGTCCAACCATTACATCCATACCCAGTCAACATCTGGGTTTCCACATCTGGGTTTTTCAAAGCTGGGGGGGTCCTGGACAACGGCTTCCCAGAATACAGATCAAATCACAGAACACTTCTCAAAGTGAGCCCCCAAAACAAAGCCTCAAATCAGGGTTTATATACCCTTCTCCTGGCTCAGAGAATGTAACAACCTTATTGACTCACTGGCCAATCAAGAGGTATCTACTGAAAAACAAGCCTCCCACCCCAGGCTTCAGGTGCACTTTAGCCTAGGGGCAGGGAAGATCTTCCAAATTTTCATTCCCATTACACAGAGCTCCTGGGAACAGCTGACACCCAGAAAAATGGAAGAGCATGGACCAAGGGAAGAAATTTTGAGACAAATGGTTATAAGAAAAAGTGATAGAGGACCACGCTCAGTAACGAACTTCCCAAAAAAGTACATAGGAAGAATCCTACTATGTACAATATATCTTCTCTATCACCTGTAGAAATGACTTTGTAAGAATGAGGCACAACAGGGGAAAAAAAGGAACCAAGAGGTACAAGATCTACAAGGCATTAACATAAACACTTGAAGAGAGAACCCAAAATAGGTACCTCATAATTTTAATTCCATGAAGAATACAAAGGAACAAAAAAAACACTAAATAATATAAGAGCCATGAAACAATGGCTCAAAGAGTAGAACAAACTAAAATAGAAGGTAAATAATAAAGAGAATGAGGTGAAGGAATCCTTTCCAGAAAAAGCCACAAAAATGACAAGATTTTAAAAACTAAATTAAAAGGAAGGTGAATAAAAGAAATTTTACATGGCTACATAATTAAAAGGGGGTAAGGAGGAGTGGGGAATTAAATAACTAGATAAAAGCAAGAAAGAAAAAGGAATAAAACTTGAAAACCAGAGCCAGGGGTAACAACTGGGAGAAGGATAGGAATGGAGAGTCAGGGAAGTAGAACTAATAGGAATCGGACTTTCTTTAAAAAAAAAAAAGATTAAGCTAAAATAACTGAAGAGATATAGTACTATATTTACAATGGAAGCAAGAAAAATCATAACTTGGAAAAAATATCCGAGACAAATAGAAGAAAATGTAAACTCATAACTTTAAATGTGAATGAATTCAGTAAAAGGAAGAAGAATAATAGATTAGATAAGAAAACAAAACCTCACAAATCTGTTGCTTACAAGAAACAATTAAAAAGTAAAAATGTATGCAGAATAAAAAGAGCTAGAAAAAAATTCACTATGCATTGAGTGAATCCAAAAAAGTTGGAGTTATATCTGCTGCCAGATAAAACAAAAAACAGACATTCAAAAGATAAAAAGGGATAAATAAGGAAATTACATTATACTCAAAAGGATTGTAGACAGCAGACCAATATGAATATTAAATGTATGCTTCAAAACTTATGTGCCATAGCATCAGAATTTATAAAGAAAACATTAACTGGGCTAAAAGAATACATAAATATATGGATAATAATGTTAGTTACCTAGACAGTGATAGATTTTAGTATCTCTATCAGTTTTAGATAAGTGTTAATAAATAAATACAAAAGACAAAGATTAGAATTGAACAAATTGCTGGAGAAACCAGAGATAGAATTATAGTGTCTTCTAAATGAAACTGCCAGAGAATATGTGGTTTTATCAGCACCAACGTGGCACTTTTACAAAAATACTTTGTATAAGGGCACAGAGATACTGCAAACAAATGTGAAAAGACAAAATAGTAAATATATCACTTACAGACCATAACACAATAAAAATAGCAGTTAGTTCAGTGATCACAGACAAAAGACAGAAAATGGAAACAACAATGAAATCTTAAATAGCAGATCAAAGAATAAATCATAGAAACAACAATTATGTGAAAGAAATGTTAAATGTCATACTAAAATATCAGGGATGTAGATAAAGCAGTCACCAAAGGGAAAATCATATCCCTAAAACCACAGATTAAAAAAATAGAGGGTGGAGCCAAGATGGTGGAGAAAAGGCAGGTAGCTTGCCTGAACTTTCCTCCAAAACATCTTTAAATAATGCCTCAAAAAAAAAATCTGGAGTGACAGAACCCACAAAAGGATGGGGTGGAATAAATTTCTTGCCCAAGACAACTTAGGAAGCTTGGCAGGAAATGTCTGTTGTCACACTGGCGTGAAAGAAGAGCAAAATTGAGTGCAGGCCTTGCCAGTGCAGGCCATCCTGAGCAAACCAGCAGCAGACCTTGGGACTGACTAAATCATCAGCTACAGCAGCTATTTCCAGACCTCTCAGCCCATAACAAGGGGTCAGACAGTCAGAAGGAGATTACAGAGGTCCCTCTGTTGGCACTGGGAGCAGAAGTCTGTTGCATTGTCTATATTCAGATCTAGTTACAGCCTTGGGTCTCAGTCGCAGGGCAAGAAGGAGCACTAGCACACCAGAGCTTGTGGCTGCAGGGGAGCAAGGACCATGGTCTCAGTTACAGGGCAGAAGAGTGCTTGTGTCACTCACAGACCAGAGCAAAGGCCAGAAGAATAGTAAAAATGCTTCTCCTTAAATCATACCACCTTGGAAGAATTGAAAGCTTACAAACCCTCCAGAACTAGCTCTGAAACCAGATACACAGTAATCTTGAGGCTTGGAAAAGTGAGACCTCTACACCAGAAGCATTTGGGACAAAGCTCGCCTGTCTGGTGGCAGAGTCCTACTGCAGCAAAAAGCCCAGGTGCCAAGTCTCTGAGTGGCGACATGAGCAGGCAAAGGAAGCAAAATAAAAAGAGTACCCCAACTTTACACTCCTATTTTGGGGACAAAAAGGATGAAAGCATGGAACAGGAGGAAGACAACGAAGTCAGAACTCCTGCACCAAAAGCTTCAAAGAAAAGTACGAGCTGGTTACAGCAATAGAGGACCTTAAGAAGCAAATAAGAGAAGTGAAGGAAAAATTGGGTAGAGAAATGAGAACAATGCAAGAAAATTATGAAATGAGAGTTAACAGCCTGACTGAGGAAAATAACACCTTAAAAATAGACTAACTCAAATGGTAAAAGAGGCTCAAAAAGGCAATGAGGAGAAGAATGCCTTAAAAAGCCGAATTTGCCAGATGGAAAAAGAGTCTCAAAAGCTCACTAAGGAGAATTATTCCTTCAGAATTATTGGAGCAAATGGAAGCTACTGACTATATGAGAAATTAAGATGCTGTTAAACAGATCCAAACAAATGAAAGAATAGAAGGCAATATGAAATATCTCATTGGAAAAACCACTGACCTGGAAAATAGATCCAGGAGAGATAATTTAAAAATTATTGGACTACATAAAAGCCATGATCAAAGAAAGAACCTAGAAATCATCCCTCAAGAAATTCTCAAGAAAAACTGCCCTAATGTTTTAGAACCAGAGGGCAAAATAGAGGTTAAAAGAACCCACCGATCACCTCCTGGAAAAGATCCCCAAAAAGAAAAAAAAATATCTAAGAAATTGCTCTGATATTCTAGAACCAGCAGGTAAAATAGAAATTGAAAAATCCGCCGATGATCTCCTGAAAGAGATACCAAAATGAAAATTCCCAGGAATTTTATAACCAAACTCCAGAACTCAATGTCAAGGAGAAATTATTGCAAGCAGCTAGAGAGAAACGATTCATATATCATCAGGTCACAGTCAGAATAACACAAGATTTAGCCATTTCTACATTAAAGGATTGGAGGAAGGGGCGACTAGGTGGCACAGTGAATAAGAGTGCCAGCCCCAGAGTTGGGAGGACCCCGGATCAGTTCTGGCCTCAGATAATTAACACCCACACACAAAAAAAAACTGGCTATGTAACCTTGGGCAAGTTACTTAACCCCATTTACTTAAAAAAAAAAAAAGGATTGGAGGTCTTAGAATATGATATTCTGGAAGGTAAAGGAGCTAGAATTACAACCAAGAATCACCTACCCAGAAAAACTAAGTATAATCCTTTGGGGGTTGGGGGAAGAATGGCTATTCATTGAAATAGAAGTCTTTCAAGCATTCCTGATCAAAAGACCAGAACTAAATAGAAATTTTGACTTTCAGATGCAGAATTTAAGGAAGGAGAAATCATAAGGGTTTCAATAAGATTAAACTGTTGACATTCCTACATGGGAAAATGATATTTATAACTCCTAAAGACTTTCTCATTACTAGGGTATTTAGAAGTAGTATATGTAGACAGAAAACATGTGAATGAAATATGATGTGATGATTATCCAAAGAATAAAATTAAGGGGTGATAAAGAGGAATGCATTGGGAGAAGGGGAAAGGGAGAGGTAGAACGGGATAAATTATGTGATATAAAAAAGGCACAAACAGTGTGGCTAGGTGGCACAGTGATTAGAACACCATCCCTGGAGTCAGGAGGACCTGAGTTCAAATCTGGACTCAGACGCTTAACACTTAACTAGCTGTGTGACCTCAGGGAAGTCACTTAACCCCAACTGCCCTACCCTCCCCCCTCCAAAAAAAGCAAAAAGAAAAAGGCACAAAAGAGATTTTATAGTGAAGGGTAAGATGGGGTTTATGGGGTAAGGGGGGGAGCTCATGAACCTTACTTTCTTCATAATTGGCTCAAAGAGGGAATAAGATATACACTTAGTTGGTTATAGAAATCTATATAACCCTACAGGAAAGTAGGAAGGGAAGGGTCTAAGAGAAGGCAGGGAGTGATAGAAGGGAGGGTGAATTGAGGTAGGTAAAAGACAGAAACAAAACTCTTGATGATGGACAGGGTGAAAGGGGAGAGAAAGTAGAATAAATGAAGGGGGGAGGGAAATACACAATAATCATTACTGTGGGAAAAAAATCTTACAGCAAGTTTACCTGATAAGGACCTCATTCCTCAAATATATAGAAAACTGGGTCAAATTTATAAAAATAAGAGTTGTTCCTCAATTGATAAATGGTCAAAGGATATGAACAGTCAGTTTTTGGACAAAGTGTTTAAAGCTATCGATAATTACATTTAAAATGCTCTAAATAACAAAGAAATGCTAATTAGAATAACTGAACAACACCTATCAAATTGGCTAATATGACAGAAAAGGAAAATGACAAATGTTGGGAGTGGATATGGGAAAATTGAGACATTAATGCATTGTTGGTGAAGTTGTATACTGATCCAGCCATTCTGGAGAGCAATTTGGAACTATGTCCAAAGGGCAATTTGACCAAAAATTAACCAAGCAATACCACTACTAGGTTTATATCCCGAAGAGATAATTAAGATTAATGTACAAAAAATAAAAAAATGTACAAAAAATATTCATAGCTTTTTTAATGGCCCAGACTACTGTGGCATTGACTCCCTTGTTGTAGATATTTGTGTTTTAGACTACGCAAAGAAGTATCTTGGGGTTTATAGGCTAGATTTCTTTTTTAAGGACCATACCTAAAACCCAGATCACTCTGGCTCACATTGATTGGCCAACAATAGATCCCAGCTCAAACCTCATTTGGTTATTATTTGGTCTCTGATGTTTCAGAGTGAACATAAATAGTGATTTGTTTCTGTTTTGGCGAGAAACCCTTCCCCAGCTGGATTGATTTTTTTTTTTTTACTAGCTTTTACCAAGTCATTTACCTAGGCCATTCTTTGCCTCATTTCTAAGCTAGCCTTAATCACTGAATGGACATTGCCTCAGACAAACTGAGACCTGAGAAAGACCTTAACTTAAAAAGGCCAAGGTCTCCCACTGCATCCAGAGCCATCTCCAGTTGTCCTGATCTGTGTCTTGCTACTGGACCCTAATGGCTCCAGAGGAGAGAGTGAGGTTGGTGTTTTTTCACAGCCCTCCCTCACTTAAATCCAATTAACTTGCAAATCATGACATCACCTTCCCAATGTCACGGTTGTCTTTGAGAACAAAGGACAAACAACAATACTGGTGGCAAATGTGAGCCGGGGAAGATTGAGCGAACCTTTGCTGACAACGAACACCAGACCTAGCTAAGCTGTGAGAATGGGAAGAGCAAGAAGGAACCATCACATTCCTATTGCAGAAGCAGTGGGGCAGGACGCCCCTGGCTATGGGTACTCACAGGAGGCTGGAGCTTTGGCTTTGGTTCCAGGCTAGAGGGGAGAACAGAGATCTGGGGCAAAAGACACCATCCCCCAGACCCCAAGGCTAGAGGTGATTACAAAAAGTAAGCTATTACTACAAAAGAAAAAATGCACAAGCAAAGGAGAAAGAATCGAACCATCAAAAGTTATTATGGGGGGCAGCTAAGTGGCACAGTGAATAGAGCACTGGCCCTGAAGTCAGGAGGACCTGAGTTCAAATGTGACCTCTGACACTTAACACTAGCCTTGTGACCTTGGGCAAGTCATGTAACTCCAATTGCCCTGCCTTCCCCCCTCCAAAATTAAAAAAAAAAAGTTATTATGGGAGTAGAGAAGACCAGGGTTCATCTTCAGAGGAGAATGTTGAAGCAATGAAACCCTCTTCTATCCCAAAGAGTAAACTTTCAAATGGTCACCTGTCCAAAAAGAATTCATAGAACTTTAAAAAGACTTTAAAAATCAAATGAAAGATATTGAGGAAAAACTTTAAGAAAACAATAAAAAAAAAACAAGATAATGAAAAGAAAGTCAGCCAATTAGAAAAGGTGATCCAGAATCTTAAGGAAGAAAATGACACCTTGAAAATTAGAATTGGGCAAGGTGAAACCAGCAGAGTTATAAGAGATCAAGAAATAATTGAACAAAAAATGAAGAATAAAAAAATAGTAGAGAAAGTAAAAGATCTTGTAAGAAAAGCAACCAATCTGTAGAATGGATCAAGAAGAGAAAACATAAGAGTAATCAGACTACCTGAAAGTTATTTTCAAAAAAAGGAATCTTGATACAGTAGTACAAGAAATAAAGAAAATTATCCTGAAGCATTAGAACAAAGAGGGGAAGTAGAAATAGAAAAAAAATCATCAAAAACCACTTGAAAGGGATTCCAGCACAAGGATAAAATATTAAAAACAACAAGAAAGAGTCCATTTAAATATGATGGTGCCACAATTAGAATCACACAAGCCCTAGCAGAGGGACACTAAAGCACTGTAGATCTTGGAGCACTTTATATCAAAGAGGAGAAGAACTGGTCTCTAGCCAAAAATATGCCAAGAAAAGTTAAGCATGATTCCGAATAAAAAATAAAATGGACTTTTGATCAACTGTCAGACTTTAAAGACTTTGTTAAAAAAAAAACCTGAACTTAATAGAAGATTTGACATACAAGAGCCAACAAAAACAAATCATACAAGGGATTGAATAAGGATAAACCTTTTACTTTTATGTAGGTAAAATGTATATATGTCTAAAATTTTCATTAGAGATTGGGTAGTTCATAGGAATGATTGGAGTAGACCTGGGTGTATGACTTTAAAAAGTAAAAACATTTAGGAAGAGCTAAGAAGTAATTATTTTGTGCAAATGAAGTGCAAGAGGAAGAAAACGGGGATTAAATGGAGGAGGAGGACTGGTAGTTCTGGTAACCTACTTTTATTGGGAATGGGTTTAAGGGGAAACAATACATATATGTATGTATATACATATATGTACATGTATATGTATATATATGTGTGTATATATATAGAAGAGTATAAAACCTAAATTCAGAAGAAATAAAATGGTAAAGGGGATAGGGAGGGGGAGAGAACAAGAGAGGGATCTCTACAGGGGAGGGAGAGGGAATGGCTTAAGGGGGGTATAGAAGGGTATTTAGATCAAAGGGATGGGAATGAGAGGATAAAGGAGGGATCTCTAGAGCGGAAGGTAAGGGAATAAGTTATAGGAGGTTATAGAAGGGTGTTTAGATTTATTGGGATGGGAGGAAAGAAGAGGGATCCTTGGAGGGGGTAGACTAAGTAATAGAAGAGCAATGTAGCAGGTAGAAGCAAAGTAGAGGAGTCAGGAGGGATAGGAAACAAGCGATATGCACAAATATAAAAACAAAGATCAATTTGTTGGGGAAAGTATAAGTCTATATGTGTATGTATGTATCTATATTCATATAGTGATATATCTGCACTCAATTGTAGTGGGGAGAGGAAGGGTGAAAAAAAAACAAAGTAAAAAGTGTGTAACAGAACAAAAGAAAATTTACAAGGAAGAGAAGAAAAGGACAATTCTCAACACAAATCTATAGTATTTATCATTTAGGCTTTTTTAAAATTAAATTTTATGTTTATTTTTAGTTTACATCATTCATTTCCACAAGATTTTGAGTTAATCACTTTCTCCCCATCTTTCCCCTACCCACCACCCCAAAACAACAATCCCACCATAGACCCCCTCCGCCAATGGGCTCTCTCCTATATCCTCTCCCATCCCCCCTCCAACTTTCTAGTAGGATAACATGGGTCTCTGTACCCCAGTGCCTGTATATCTTATTTCCCAGCTGTATGTAAAATAATAATATATACATATATTTTTTTAACATTTGATTTTAAAACTTTGAATTCCAGATTCTTTTCCTTCCTCCCTTGTCACCCACCATTACTGGGAATAGGTTGTACACATGTAGCTATGCAAAATATTTCCATAGTGGATATATTGTGAAAGACTGACTCTATTTTCTTCCATCCTGTCCTGCCCCCCACTTGTTCTATTCTCTACTTTGACCCTGTCCCTTTTCAAACGTGTTTACTTCTAACTTCCCTTCCCTGGAACCTGCCCTCCCCTCCATCATCCCATCTCTCATCCCTTTCCCTACTACTCTCCTGTAGGGTGAGATACCCAATTTAGTGTGTATGTCATTTCCTCCCTAAGCCAAATTCAATGAGAGTAAGGTTGACTCATTCCCTTTTGCCTTCCTGTTCTTCCCCTCTATTGTAACAGTTTTCCCTTACCTCTTCTGTATGAGATAATTTACCCCATTCTGTCTCTCCCAATCTCCTCTCATTATATTCCTCTCTCGGACCTCTCAATTTCACCTTTTAAGTATCATCCCTTCCTATTCAATTCGTCCTGTGCCTTCTGTCTATGTATACCTGTACACATATATATACACTCACATATGTATTCATGAGCACATATACCTGCTATATAGACATATACATATGTATACATACATATATATGTATACATGTATATTCCCTTCAACTATTTTCATACTGAGAAAAATTTCATAGGTTATAATTATTGTTTTTCCATGTAGGAATAGTTGCTCATGATTTCTTTTCCCTGTTTATCTTCTCATGCTTCTCTTGCTTCTTGTATCTGAATGTCAGATTTTCTATTCAGCTCTGGTTTTTTCATCAAGAATGCTTGAAAGTTCTCTATTTCATTGAATGACCATATTTTCTCCTAAAACATTATACTTAGTTTTGCTGGGTAGGTGATTCTTGGTTTTAATCCCAGCTCCTTTGACCACCAGAATATCATATATTCCAAGCCCTTCATTCCCTCAGTGTAAAAGCTGCCAGGTCCTGTGTTATCCTGATTGTGTTTCTCCAATATTCAAATTGTTTCTTCTTGGCTGCTTTTAATATTTTCTCCTTGATCTGTGAACTCCAGAACCTGGCTATAATATTCCTAGGAGTTTTCTTTTTGGGCTCTTTTTCAAGAGGTGATCAGTGGATTCTTGCAACCTCTATTTTGCCTTCTGTTTCTAAAACATCGGGGCAGTTTTCCTTGAGAATTTCTTGAGGGATGATTTCTAGGTTCTTTTTTTGAACGTGGCTTTTAGGTAGTACAATAATTTTTAAATTATCTCTCCTGGATCTATTTTCCAGGTCAGTATTTTTTCCAATAAGATATTTCACATTGCCTTCTATTTTTTTCATCTGTTTGGATCTGTTTAATAATATCTTGATTTCTCATAAAGTCACTAGCTTCCATTTGCTCCAGTCTAATTCTGAAGGAATTATTCTCTTCAGTGAGCTTTTGAGATTCTTTTTCCATCTGGCAAATTCGACTTTTTAAGGCATTCTCCTCTTTGGCTTTTTGAGCCTTTTTGCCATTTGAGTTGGTCTATTTTTTAAGGTGTTATTTTCTTCAGTCATGTTGTTGACTCTTTTTCATGATTTTCTTGCATCATTCTCATTTCTCTTCCCAATTTTTTCTCCACTTCTCTTATTTGGTTTTCAAAATCCTTCTTAGGCTCCTCTATGGCCTATAACTAGTTCATATTTTTCTTGGAAGCTTTTGGTGCAGGAGTTCTGACTTTGTTGTCTTCCTCCTGTTCCATGCTTTGATCCTTTTGTCCCCCAAAAAGGAATCCAAAGTTGAATTGCTGTGACTTCTTTGCTTCCTTTTCTTGCTCATGTTGCCACTCAGTTACTTGACTTTTGAGCTTTTTGCCACAGTAGAACTCTGCTTTCAGAGAGGAGAGCTTTGTCCCAAATAGCTGGGTTTTTGTAGCTGCTAGGGCTATTAGTTGGCTGCCCTGTCTGAAGCCTGCACATGCTCTGGCACTCTGGTCACACACCCCAGGACCTCCACCCTAGACAGTCAGTAATCCAGATTCAAGCAGGTTAAAGCAAGAGCAATTATCCCTCAGAATAGTTGCGTGGTCCCCCTATATTCTGCAGCCCAGCAGTTTTGAAGCAGCCATGCGGTGATGGCCACCATGCTTTTAGACTTTCTTGAAATGAAAATTTATCATTACATACTTTGAATGCTCTCTTATGTTCTGCGTTGCACATGACATGCTTTTTTTTCTTTGTTTTTAAGTTCCAGTATTTAAGTTTATGATATTTTTTTTTCTTTGCTCTATTCTGTATTTCTTTTCTGGTGTTTGAGTCTAAAATAATTGTTTTTTAAGTTAGAAAAAAAGCAGATGAGAACTGGGACCCAGGACTCCTGACTTCTAATCATCCTAACTCCTAACCAAGTTCTTTTTCTCAGGACAATACAACATAACATACCAAACTCTTAACAGCAATTTAATTCTAATGCTTTCCTGAGCTTTCTTAAGGATTTGTTTGTCACGTAAATCCAGGAACTTGAACTCTGATATAATATGGGAGAGTTGAGGACTGTTCCCTACATCTGGTCCATTTTTATACAGTACTACCAGTCTGTTCAATAGCATTTTTAATGTAGCCTATAGGCCCTTATATACAGAATAGCACAAGACTTATTTATGTAGGTTTTCTTAGTCCATATGTATCATGTACCACATAGCCTGCTGATTAGAGTGAATTTCTATACTACTGAATTCTAAACAATTCAAAATATCTTACTAGTTTGTTATATTGCACTTAATGATCTAAAAGCACAGTTCGGTTATTTCTTAATCCTTATGATATCTGTCTTTAGAGATAGAAATATGTATTATCCCTGTTTACCAGATGACAAGCTTGAGCATAGAAAAATCATGTGTTTTACCCATTGTTGATGGTCTGGTATTTTTCATGAAGTTAGAAGTAGAATCCACCTAATCCAGTTTCCATCTGCTCCTGAGCTACTACACTATGCTACTTCTCTAAATTATAGTTATAAGTGGCATATTTTCAAGGATCTTTTCCACAGGGAAGGAAGTATAGTATAGTGGAAAGAAGGATGACCTTGGAGTAAACAGAGATTTGCTAGCTATATGATGACTATCAGTTTCCTCATCTGTAAGATAAAGGTAATAATATCTGTAGGACCTCCCTCATAGGGTTGTTGTAAGGAGCAAATGATATATGTAAAGTATTTGATAAACTTAAAAGCACTGCATACAGGCAATTGTTATTGTAAAATATTAGCCATTAACCTAACTTTTGTGTCCTTATCTTACAGAATTTATTGTTCACTGATGAAAATGATAATTTGGAAATTAAGGTAATTGATTTTGGATTTGCACGTTTAAAGCCACCTGACAATCAGCCTCTTAAGACGCCATGCTTTACCCTTCATTATGCTGCTCCAGAGCTGTTAAATCATAATGGCTATGATGAATCTTGTGATCTGTGGAGCTTGGGAGTCATTTTGGTGAGTTTCTCTCAGTGTAATAAACATTTTAAAGTAATTTAGCATATTGAATTGATGTCTGGTTATTATCAATCACATTGTTGAATTTGCGAATTCCAGTGGATTAATTATTCAGAATACACAGATGATTAGATTTCTGAAAATCACAGAATATAAAAGATAAAAAGAACCTCAACTTGTGCCTGACCAAAAGTCTGTTCCACAACGTCCTAAAGAATTGGTCATCCAGGTTTGCTCAAAGTATTTAGGGAGATCCAGTGATTCCAGAGACAGCCTGTTTTACTTTGGGTCAGTTCTAATTATTTTTTTTTTGCCTTTTGGAGGGGGGAAGGTAGGGCAGTTGGGGTTAAGTGACTTGCCCAAGGTCACACTGCTAGTTTTTGTGTTGTGTCTGAGGCCAGTTTTGAACTCAGGTCCTCCTGACTTCAGGGCTGGCAGTTCTCTATTCACTGCACCACCTAGCCTCCACTTTGAGCCTAAACCATCTTGTCTATACCATATACCTGTTTTTTATAGTTGTGCCCTCTGGGGATAAATAGAACATATCTAATTCCTCTTCCATTTGACAGCCCTTCAGTTATTTGAAGATAGCTATCAAATCACCTCTAAGCTCTCTCCAGTCTCCTTTAATCAGTCAGTGTATGGAATGTTCTCCAGTCCCCTCACCATTCTGCTTACCATCTTCTGGGCATGTTCTTTATTTTTTTTGCATTTTCTTTTATTTAAACTTGTAATTTTCATAGCCCTACAAGTTCTTTCTTAATTTATTTGAATATGTCATATATCCACTTAGACATGTCTCTCAAGCTATCATAGTTTCTCTTTATATTTCTTTTTTGCTGCTTATACTTCAACAGATTCATTTGCTAGTATAGTACTATTCTTTGTTTTGGTAATTTTCAATTTGGGGCTCATACATTATAATTATGATGCCTTTTATTTGCAAAAATATTTGTTGAGCAGGTTTATTTTATGATATGAATAAACACAAATGAGTTGAGTTCTATTTGAAGAAGCTAGAGTGTAATAACAAAATAAATTAACATTATGTTTTATATAATATGAAAGTACGATCATAAAGAGATGATATTATTTAGCCTTTCATTAAAACCATAAGATTTTTGAAAATTTCTGTCCTGAGAAGCTATATAACCCAAAAACATAAATCCAAGAATGAGGTAGTTAAATTAATCAATGATTCATTATAAGTTTTTAAGAACATTGGGAATGTATGAGTTACCATTGGATATATTTCATGGCATGTAGCAATCCTAGTAGTACAAAATATTTGGTACCACTTTCAGAAACAGAACAGTGGGCAATAAGCAATAGTGTGTCCCATGATGCCATTTCCTATCATCATTCTTCCATTTGGAAGACATTTATCGTCTTATCACACATACTAGACCCTTTGGGAAACTTAAATGTAAATAAGTCATGGCCCCTGCTTTTAAGTAATTTACTGTCTAGTACTGAAGATAAGACAAGTATCCATATAAATGTATTATAAATTAGAATATAATTAGAATGCATTAGAGAAGTACAATGTGCTATGAGAGAAAACTGGGGAGAGATTATTTCCAGTTACTGTATTATTTAGGTTGTCCTCACGGATGTCTTATCATGGCATGGAAGTAGCCTTGGTTCTTGAAGGATGTCTTAATAGACTACAAGTTCTTACAGGGCTTCCTAACCTGGAAAGACTTCAGGGGTAGTCCTAGCTATGGGCTATGTAATTTAAAGGGACTCATTACCAGAAAGTTTTTCACCATGCAATTTGGGATGTGGGTGGAACCGAGCAACTCTTAAAATTGTACTAAGGTATGAAGGGGTTGTAGTCTGTGTTGTTAGAGGGAGCATCCATATTGATGAAATTGTAAGTATTTTGTATTTAAGCAGGGTTAAGCCTTAATTGTATTATTTTTGTAAAACTTTCAAGATCTAATTTATCATTTCAACAATTATGATATGAAGGTTATAAAATTGAAATCAGCTTATTTTGAAAAACACAGTATTAGCTTCTACTTTTTTCTATGTAAGTGGATTCAAATCTCACTAATTAAAATCACTTAAATTATTGTAGTAAATGAAGAACAAAATAAAGTGGGACAGAAAGAAGAAAAAATATAAGTAAATAGGATGGAGGAAAATATACATGAGGCAGAGCCAAGGCAGGAAGTTAATTGAGTTCTTCCCAGTTTTCCTTGAAGCAACTTTAAATCACACCTTAAAATGAATTCTGGAGCAACAGAACCCACAAAAGGAATTTTCCAGCTGAAGGTAACTTGGAAGGAGTATAGGAAAAGTCTGTCTTACTTAGGTAAAAGGAGAGCACAGTCCAGCACAGGCAGTGTCAAGGTAAGCCAGCAGGAGGCCATTGGCCCTAGCACAGATTAGCAACTGAGGTCCCCTGAAGACTCAGCAGGCCAGTGGCACAGTGGGCAAGCTGTGAAGTCTCCAGACTCAGTACAACAAACAAGTGGTCAGGCCTAGCAGACCCAGAGGCCCCAACACAGCCAACTAGATTAGACTGGGAGACCCCTGTGCAGCATGCAAGATGCCAGCCCTGGCGTCCCTGATAAAAAGCCAGTGACAGGCTCCCTAGCCCCTGGGAGAAGAAGTTTGGGACAGTACCATAAGACTGAGAAGGGAACTTTTTTATAACATTTTATTATTTTTTTTCCTAGTTACACGTCAAGAAAATGTTTAGCATTCATTTTTACAAGATTTTGAGTTCTGAATTTTCTCCCTCTCCTCCCCTCTTCTCAAAATGGTAGACAAGTTTGATACAGTTTATATATGTGCAATCATATAAAAAATATTTTCATATTAGTTATAGTTGTGAAAGAAGAAACAGATCAAAAAAATAGAGAAAGAATAAAGTAAGTGAAAAAAATATGTTTTGATCTGCATTCAGAGTCCATCATTTCTTTATCTGGCTATGGATAGCATTTTCCTTGTTGAATCCTTTGTACTTATCCTGGAACACTGTGTTGCTGAGAAGAGCTGTGTCATTGGTAGTTGATCATCCCACAATGTTGCTGATACTATGTACGATATTTTCCTGATTCTGCTCATTTCACGTTGTACCAGTTTGTACCAGTCTTTCCAGGATTTTATGAAATCTGCCTTTTCATCATTTCTTATTGCACAGTAGTATTCCATTACATTTATATACCATAGCTTGTTCATCCATTTCCCAATTGAGGTATCCCCTCAATTTCCAATATTTTGAACACCACAAAAAAGGCTGCTATAAATATTTTTGCACATGATGTAGGTCCTTTTCCCTTTTTTATGATCTCTTTGAGATACAGACCTAGAATTGGGATTGCTGAGTCAAAGGGCACATTTTTATAGCTCTTTGGACATAGTTGCAAATTACTGTCCAGAACGGTTGGATCAGTTCACAACTCCACCAACAGTGCATCAGTGTTTGAGTTTTCCAACATCTTCTCCAACATTTAGTGTTTTCCTTTGAGAAGGGCACTTAATCATGGGCATGGCATTCCTGGATAAATAGACTCTAGTTGGTATATTGAGAAAGGATGAAGTTCAGAAGCCAGTAGCAGCAGGAATGCCACGGCTCAAAATAGGGTCTCATTTCTGCCATCTAGCAGAATTGTTTTAATTTGTATTTCTCCAATCAATAGTGAGTTAGAATATTTTTTCATGTGGCTGTAGATAACTTTAATTACTTCATATGAAAATTGATTATATCTTTTGATCATTTATCAATTGGGAAATGGCTCTTATTTTTGTTAATTTGACAGTTCTGTATGATAGAGAAATTAAGCCTTTATCAGAGAAACTTGCTTCAAAAATTTTTTCACAGTTACTGTTGTTAACTGTATATCCCTCCATCCTATTCCCCCCTACCCCTATTTATTCTATTCTCTCTCTCCTTTCACCCTGTCCCTTCTCAAAAGTGTTTTGCTCTGACTACCCATTCCCCCAATCTTCCCTCCCTTATGTCACCCCCACTTATACTCTTCCCCTTCTAGTTTCAAGTAGGGTAAGATAGATTTCTATACCCCATTGCCTGTGTATCTTTTTTCTTCTTTGAACCAGTTCTGATGAGAGCAAGGTTCACTCACTCCCCCTAACTACCCACTCTTCCCCTCCATTGTAAAAGCTTTTCTTGCTTCTTTTATGTGAGATAATTTACCACATTCTACCTCTTCCTCTCTGTTCCTCCCTAGTACATTCCTCTCTCTCACACCTTAATTTTATTTTTTACATTGCATTACTTCATAGTCAACGCACACCTGCCATCTGTAAATATATACACACATATATATGTATATAGATTCCTTCTAACTACCCTAAAAATGAGAAAGGTCTTATGAGTTACGAATATCCTATTCTTGTGTAGGAGGGTAAGCAGTTTAACCTTATTAAATCTCTTGTGATTTCCCTCTCCTGTTTGCCTTTATATGCTTCTCTTGAGTCTTGTATTTGAAAATCAGATTTTCTATATGGCTGTGGTCTTTTCGTCAAGAATTCTTGAAAGTCCTCTCTATTATCGAATATCCATTTTTCCTCTGAGGAATTATACTCACTTTTGGGGGGTAGATGGTTCTTGGTTGTAATCCTAGCTCCTTTGACCTCTGGAATATCATATTCCAAGCCTTCTGATCCTTTTAATGTCAAAGCTGCTAAGTCTTGTGTAATCCTGACTGTGAAACCACCATACTTGAATTGTTTCTTTCTAGCTGTTTGCAGTATTTTCTCTTAAACATGTGAATTCTGGAATTTGGCTATAATATTCATGGCAGTTTTCATTTTGGTATTTCATTCAGGAAGTGATTGGTAGATTCTTTCAATTTCTGTTTTACTCTCTTGGTCTAGAGTATCAGGACTGTTTTCCCTGATAATTTCTTGAAAGATGATGTCTAGACACTTTTTTTTGATCATGGCTTTCAGGTAGTCCAATAATTTTTAAAGTATCTCTCCTGGATTTATTTTCCAGATCAGTTTTCCTCCAGTGAGATATTTCACATTGCCTTCTATTTTTTAATTCTTTTGTCTTTGTTTTATTGTTTCTTGGTTTCTAATAAAGTCACTGGCTTCCGTTTGCTTAATATTAATTTATAAGGAATTATTTTCTTGGGGCAGCTAGGTGGCACATTGAGTAAAGCGCTGGCCCCAGAGTCAGGAGAACCTGAGTTCAGTTCCGGCCTCAGACACAACACACACACACACACACACACACACACACACACACACACACACACACACACACACAACTAGCCGTGTAACCTTGGGCAAGTTACTTACCCCCAATTGCCCTTCAAAAGGAAAAAAAAAAGAAGGAATTTTTTTCAATGAGCTTTGGACCTCCTTTTCCATTTGGTCAGTTATTTTTTAAGTCGTTCTTCTCCTCATTGACTTTTTGGACCTCTTTTGCCATTTGGCCTAGTCTGTTTTTTAAGGTGTTATTTTTTTCAGTATTTTTTTGTGTCTCTTTCACCAAGCTGTTGACTCTTCTCATGATTTTTTTACATCACTCTCATTTCTCTTTTCAATTTTTCCTCCACCTCTCTTACTTGATTTTCAGAATCACTTTTGAGCCCTTCCATGGCCTGAGACCAAATCATATTTTTCTTGGAGGTTTTGGATGTAGGACCTTTGACTTTGGTATCTTTTTCTGAGTATATAGTTTGATCTTGTCACCATAAAAACTTTCTATAGTCAAGAGTTCATTTCTGTTGTTTGCTCATTTTCCCCAGTCTATTACTGGACTTTTAACTATTTGTTAAAAGTAGAGCTCTCCTTACAGGGTGGAGGATGAACTATCCCAAACTTTAGCAGTTTTGTGCAGCTGTTTTCAGAGATACTTCTAGGGACCTGTAAGTTTTCAGTTCTTCCAAAGTGGTATGACCTAAGGGGAGGCATTTTCTACTCTTCTTGTCTGTGCTCTGGTCTTTGAGCAACCACAAACACTCTTTTTCACCCTGGAACTGTGAGGAGTGTCCTCCCACCACTGCTGCTGCAAGTTCTGCTGCACTATTGCTCCTCCTTAGCCCAGGACCACCACCCAGAACTTGTCCCAGATCTACATATGGGCAAAGAAATAGAATCCTGCCTTATCGCCAGCAAAGAGAGCCCTATAATCTCCTTCTGGTCAGAAGTGGTTCAGCCCTCTTGACCTGTTGTTCAACCCCCTTGCCATCTATGGGTTGACAGTCCCAGAAGCAGCTGCTGGCCTAAAGAAATTTTTAATGGGTTTTATTTTCCTTTATTTCCTACTTGGAGGTAGAGGATGGTGATAGATTTTTTTCTTTTTTTTCTTTTTTTTTGGAAAAAAAAAGGAAGGTTTTATTCACAAAAGATGAAGCTAGTGGATCCCTCAGCCTTACTGGGCTAAGCCGAGTGTCGGGATGGGAATGGGGGTTCTGGCTTCACTATTTGCCAGCAATGAGTGGGTTCCTGAGAACCACGATTACTGAATCCCCCCTGAGGAACATCTTGGAAATGTAACGATCTTTGTTCACTGGTTTCAACTTTTTCTTGCCTTTGCCACTTTTGGGAACCTCTGTCCACATCTCTTTTACGTTCTCCAAGACCATGTTACAGTGCCTGTCAAAGGCCTTCACTCAGCCCAAAAGTTTCTTGTTGTTGGGGCAGTTGATGAGAACCTGGGTGTTGTTCTTCATTGACTGGGTGAGCACTGACAGGGGCCCAGTGTTGAACTCCTCCTCTCCCCGCTTCTGCAGTTCCTCAGGGGTCATCTTGCTCTTGGGCTTTTTTAAAAGACTCATGGTAGTGGTGGCCTCTCGGTCCTTTGCAGTCCTGCCTTCCTCGTGCTGCGGCTGCCTCCTCGGTCCTGCCACCTCAAGTCACTTCAGGTTCCGGTGCAAAGAAGATAGATCTTTTCTGATTAAAACAAATAAAATATTTTTAAAAGGAAAAAAGCTTATGTAGCAGTGATGATCTCAGACAGGACAACAGTAAAAATACATATAAAAAATAAACAGGGAAATCACATTGTGATGAAAGGTATTATAAAAATTAATATCAGTATTTAATATTTATGTACAAAATGACATACCGTCTAAAGGAAAAGTTTAATAGTTACAAGAAGAAATAGACAGTAAAACTACAATAGTTGGAGACTTCAGTGTATCCCTTTGAGAAGTAAACAATCTAATAAAAAAAAACAAAAAAAATAAAGTTAAGAACCTGAATATAATTTTAGAAAAGTTAGCTATCAGAAATCTAACAATCACTGAATGGGAATATAAAGGAACTTCCGTGTATGTGTGTGTATGAGTGTACATGTATACATAGACAGATGGCACAGGATGAGTTGAATATGAAAGAATGATATCTAAAAAATAAAATTAAGAGGTGACAGAAGAATAGAAGGGAGAGATAGAATAGGGTAAGTTATCTCATATAAAAGAGGCAAGAGAAAGCTGTTACATTAGAGGGGAAAAGCAGAAAGGTGAAAGGGAATGAGTCAACCTTACTCTAATTGGATTTGGCTTAAGGAGAAAATAACATACACAATCAGTTGGGTATCCTATCCTACCAGAAAGTAGTGGGGAAGAGTATAGCAGAGAGGGCACATTGAGGGAGAGGGTAGTTAGAAGCAAACACTTTTGAAAAGGGACAGAGTCAAAGGAGAAAATAGAATAAATGGGGAGCAGGATAGAATGGAGGGTGATATGGTTAGTCCTTCACAACATGACTATTATGGAAATGTTTTGCTTAACCACACACATATAACCTATATTGAATTGCTTGTCTTCCCAGTGGGGGTGGTTGAGGAGGGAAGAAGGGAGAGAATCTGGAACTTAGAGTTTTAAAAACAAATGTTAAAAATTGTTTTTACATGCAACCAGGAAATAAGATATACAGGCAATGGGGTATAGAAATTCATCTTGCCCTACAAAAAAGTAAGGGGTGGGGATGAGTGGGGATTGAAGAGAGAGCAGGTTGGGAAAGGAGTATTTAGTATGCTTGCTGTCTTGAGGTAGGGGTGGGGGAGAGATGGGGAGAAAATTTGTAACTCAAAATCTTGTTTAATTGAATGTTGAAAATTTAAAAATAAATAATAAGAGGTTTAAAAAATAGAGACAAGATTTGGCAATTGATTGAATATGTGGACTGAGGAAGAATGAGGAATCCTTTCAATTTTAACTCTGTGAAACTAGAGACTTAAAAGATTGTGGTACTTTTGACAGATATAGGGAAGTTTGAAAGAGTGGAGCATTTGTGGGGAGAGATAATGAGTTCTGTTCTGGATATGTTGAGTTTAAGATTTCTCAGATATCCAGTTTCAAATGTCAGGTCATATTTGGCCTGATCAGTTTAAATTTGGGGGTCTTTTTTTTCCACAAAAAAAATGGCATTAATCCAATTATCTGCCCAATCAAGTGGAATTGATTTTTATTTTGCTAAGTTCAGAGCTTTCCATTTATCATGACTAATTTCATCTTACTGATTTTGTCTCATTCTTGGATATTTTTTTTAATTTTGAATCTGTCATTTATCCCATTAACTATATTTCCCAGCTTTCTACCATTTTCAGATTTGATGAGCATATCTTCTCAGCTTTTTGTCTTCTTCAGATTTGTTAGACATATCTTCTGTTACTTCCTCTAAGTTATGGATAACAATGTTAAACTGGACAAGGTGAAGGAAAAAGTATAACTCTTTTGTCATCCTATTCACATTTTTACATCTTCACAAAAGAGGTCATGAGAGATGTTGTTGAATGTCTTGTTGAAATCAAAATGTTATGTCTATAAAGCCGAAAGTCCAATGATATTACAAAAAAAAAAAAGTAAAGTTAATTTGGCATTACTTCTTGGAAAACTCTTGATGAGTCTTCTTAGTACTCATTATTTGCTAGGCCCTCAAAAGCCATCTGTTTATAATCAATTCACTAGTTTGCTGGGGATCTGATTCAAGACTACCCATATGCAGTTTTCAGAATTTACCTAGTCTTCTTTTTAAAATTGGGACATTTGCTGATCTACTTTTCTGCTACCTTTCCTCTTCTCTGTAATTTCTTATAGATAGTTCTTTCCCAATCACAAGTTCTTCCAGTGTTCTGGGATGAATATGTCTGAGCTTGAAGACTTGAACTTATTTAAAACTGATAATTCATTTACTATTTTTTACTAATTTTTATTATGAACTAAATCATCAACAAATAGACATGTCAGTATGTAAAGAACAATTTAGAATTGTATACAAAATGATGAATTTTTTTATGTAGTTTGCTTTTTTGTGTGTATTAAATTTTAAAATATTCTAACAAGATTGCGGTATTCGTGTGCTCTTCTGACATTTTGTTTTCTTCTGCAGATTTAAAAATGTTCTTTTATTTTTTATAACTACCCACTAACTCAATTCTACTTCCCCTTACCTCCCCCGAAATAGTAACAAGTTATTATAGTCAAAAAAAGTAGATAGTCATATTATCAATGTCTGAAAATGTGTGCCTTGTTATAAATTTCTAATTCATCATCTTTCTGCCAAGAAGTGGGAAACATGATTTATCTTCAGTCTTCTGAAGCCATGCTTGGTCCATTGCATTGATCAAAACTCTTAATTCTCCCAGCATTATTTTCCTTTATATTATTGTGATCATTGCATAAATTGTTCTACACGTTCTGCTTTCAATCTGCGTAAGTTCATAAAAGACTTTTCAGGTTTCTTTGAATTTGTTGTGTTCATAATTTCTTCTTAAGTAATAATATTCCATTACAGTCCTATCTACAATTTCTTTAATCATTCCTCAGTTGGACACCCACTTAATTTCCGATTCTCTGTACAACAAAAAATGCTGCACAGAGAATATATATGTTTGTACAAATATGTTTGTAATGTATGGCTCTTTCTCCTTTGAATTTGACCTCTGTGATACTTGCCAAGTAGTAGTATTACTAGATCAAAGGACATATATAGTTTAGTGACTTTTGGAGCATTGTTTCAAATTGTTTTCCAGAAATTTAAATTGGGTTGACCCAATTCATAGTTTTACTAACTGTATATTAGTATGCCTGTCTTTTCAAAATCTTTCCAAAAATTTAGTTTTTCAATTTTTGCCATTTTTGTCCATTTGATGATTGATGTAGTACCTCAGAGTTTTCAAATTTTGTGTATCTCTTATTGATAGTGATTTGGGGGCATTTTTCTTATGTTTTTTATATTCATCTTCTATTTCCTAGAATTATAAAACTGAATGCTGTTTAAAAAACCATGAAGATTATCTAGTGCATCCTCATTTTTAAATACAAAGAAATTGAAAACCAGAGAAGTGATTTATCTAGTGTCTCACACATAATTATTGACTTGATTAATACTCAAACATAAATCTCTTAGCTCCTTATCTAATGCTGTCTACTATATCATGATATTTGTTATACCCTTACAAATTTGAAAATCATTCTCCTTGATAGAGCAGATAGAAGAAAAATAGGAATTCAGTAGTTATGTCTTTTCTTTTTTCATCTCTTTTTTTCCAAATGCTTTATTAACTTCTGATTTACATCATTCATTTCCGCCATATTTTGAGTTACAAATTTTCTCCCTGTTTTTCCCCTACCCACCACCCCAAAATAGCAGTCCCACAGGATATCTACTCCTCCAGTCTGCTCTCTCCCATATCCCTTTCGACTTTTCCAGTAGGGCATGGTGGATCTCTATGCCCCAGTGCCTGTATATCTTATTTCCCAATTACATGTAAAATAGTATTAATAATGTTTTATATATATATATATATATATTTAAACATTTTATTTTAAAACTTTGAATTCCAGATTCATTCCCTTCCTCCCTTGTCACCCACCCTTACTGGGAAGATAAGCAGTTCAGTATAGGTTGTACATGTGTAGCTAATGCAAAACAATAACATAGTAGATATATTGTCAAAGATTGACTATATTTCCTTCCCTCCTATCCCACCTCCCACTTGTTCTATTATCTACTTTGATCCCGTCCCTTTTCAAAAGTGGGTGCTTCCAACTTCTTTCTCCCCCAGCCTGCCCTCCCTTCCACCATCCCCTCTCTCATCCCCTTCCCCCCCTACTCTCCTATAGGGTGAGATACCCTATTTAGTGTGTATTTCATTCCCTCCCCGAGCTAAATTCAATGAGAATAAGGTTGATCCATTCCCTTTTGCCTTCCTATTCTTCCCCTCCATTGTAACCATTTTCCCTTGCCTCTTTCTGTCTCTCCCCATCTCCTCTCATTATATTCTTCTCTCATCTCGTAATTTCATCTTTTAAGTATCATCCCTTCCTGTTAAATTGATCCTGTGCCCTTTATCTATGTATACCTGGAAACATATATACACACATTCACATATGTATTCATATGCCCATATACCTTCATATATAGACATATATATATATTCCTATTCCCTTCAACTATTTTCATATTGAGAAAAGTTTCATCAGTTACAATTATTGTTTTTCCATATAGGAATGTTAATAGTTCAACTTTGGGGCGGCCAGGTAGCACAACGAGTGAGAGCACCGGCTCCAGTGTCAGAACGACCTGGAGATCGAATCCCGGGCTCAGACACTTGGCACCCACCCAGAAACACCTGGCCGTGTAACCTTGAGCAAGTTACTTAACCCCAATTGCTTAGGGGCGGCCAGGTGGCTCAGCGAGTAAGAGCACCGGCTCCAGTGTTGGGACGACCTGGAGATCAAATCCCAGGCTCAGACACTCAGCACCACACCCAGAAATGACTGGCCGTGTAACCTTGAGCAAGTTACTTAACCCTGATTGCTTAAAAAAAAAAATAGTTCAACTTTGATAAGTTCCTTATGATTTCCTTTCCCTGTTTACCTTCTCATGCTTCTCTTGCTTCTTGTATCTGAATGTCAAATTTTCTATTCAACTCTGGTTTTTTCAGCAAGAATGCTTGAAAGTCCTGTATTCCACTGAATGACCATATTTTCCCCTGAAACATGATACTCAGTTTTGCTGGGTAGGTGACTCTTGGTTTTAATCCCAGCTCCTTTGACCTCCGGAATATCATATTCCAAGCCTTTCAATCCCTCAGTATAGAAGCTGCCAGATCCTGGGTTATCCTGATTGTGTTTCCATAATATTCAAATTGTTTCTTCCTGGCTGCTTGTAATATTCTCTCCTTAATCTGGGAATTCTAGAACCTAGCTATAATATTCCTAGGAATTTTCTTTTTGGGATCTTTTTCAGGAGGTGATTAGTGGATTCTTTCAACCTTTGTTTTGCCCTCTGGTTCTAAAACATGAGGGCAGTTTTCTTTGAGGACTTCCTGGAGGATGATTTCTAGGTTATTTCTTTGATCATGGCTTTCAGGTAGTCCAATAATTTTTAAATTATCTCTCCTGGATCTATTTTCCAGTTCAGTGCTTTTTCCCATGAGATATTTCACATTGCCTTCTATTCTGTCATTTGTTTGGATCTGTTTAACAGCATCTTGATTTTTCCCAAAGTCATTAGCTTCCATTTTCTCCAATCTAATTCTAAAGCAATGATTCTCCTCAGTGAGCTTTTGAGATTCTTTTTCCATCTGGCAAATTTGGCTTTTTAAGGCATTCTTCTCCTCATTGCCTTTTTGGGCCTCTTTTGCCATTTGAGTCAGTCTATTTTTTAGGGTGTTATTTTCCTCAGTCAGGCTGTTGACTCTCATTTCATAATTTTCTTGCATCGTTCTCATTTCTCTTCCCAATTTTGCCTTCACTTCTCTTATCTGCTTCTTAAGGTCCTCTATGGCCTGTAACCAGCTTGTATTTTCCTTTGAAGCTTTTGGTGCAGGAGTTCTGACTTCATTGTCTTACTCCTATTCCATGCTTTGCTCCTTTTTGTCCCATAGGAGTGTAATGTTGGAATCTTCTGTCTGCTTTGTTTCCTTTGCCTGGTCATGTTGCCCCTCGGTCACTTGACCCCTGGGCTTTTTGCCACAGTGGGACTCTGCCACCAGACAGGGGAGCTTTTGTCCCAAACACTGGGGTTTTCTCAGCTGCTGGAGGTATTAGATGGGTGCCCTCTCTGAGGCCTCCACATGCTTTGGCAAACTGGACACACACCCCAGGACCTCCACCCTAGACTGCAATCCAGATCCAAGCAGGTTAAAGCAAGAGAGATTACTCCTCAGACTGGTCTCTTGGTCCCCCTACACTCTGCAGGCCATGAGCTGAAGCTGCCACGTGGGGCTGGCTGGCTGGCTGTGCCGGTGTCTCAGCGGCAAAAGCAACACACTCCCACTTAATGGGTCCCGAAGTCCAGACTGCACTGACCTCTCAATTTGTCCTTCACATCTATGTGTTGATTATTCTGGAAATGGCCACAGCTGCTGCTGATCTGGATGGAGTCTCTCTTGCTAGCATCTGGTCAGACCCGCCCTGGGGCTAAAACCTCCCACTCCGGCCTGGGCTTGGCTCCCAGAGTACTGGCCGATTCCTGCCAGCCTGCCAGGCTGTCTATAGTGGGAGGTTAGCTTCTCTGTGTCATTTTGTGGCTTCTGCAGCTCCAAAGTTTGTTCAGGGTTCCCTTTTTACATTGATTGGGGAAGGTGGAAGCCAAAGCTGCTCAGAGGTCCTGCTTCTACTCTGCCATCTTCTTTTTTCATCTCTTAATTCTAGACCAAGCAAATGGTCTTCTTTTTCTTAGAACATAACTTTAAAAACAACCTTTTTAAAAATCTTTTAGTCTACTTAAGATTGTTGTTGTATAAGGACAAGTCTTTGATTTAGTGGC
>NW_027185776.1:2368421-2445775 GCF_028583685.1 Petaurus breviceps papuanus | reverse complement strand
AGTGGCATAAGATGTAGTCATCATGGGCAGGTAAGGAAGTTTTAAATGGCATGTGTATGCATACCATGCCTCTTTTTCTAACATGCCTAAACAGACACATTTGTTATCAGAATATTCATTCATCTGCCATCTATTAAATTTCAGATGTAAAATCTCCAGATACTTTTGTTGTGTTTTTGTTTTATTGCTAAACCTCATAATTAAACTGAAACTATCTCTAAAATTACCAATGATTGTTCATTTGCCAAATAAAATCTAATGGCCTTTTCTCAGTCCTGATCATTCCTGACCATTTTATAGTGTTAGCACTGTCAGTAATTGTTGTCCATATTCTTTTTTCTCTAGGTTTTTTGTGATGCTTTTATCCCCTGGTTCTCTTTCTTTCTGACTTCCCCCTTTTCTTTTCCTGGATCTTCAGCAAAGTTGTATCTGCTACCTATTGGTATCTCTGAAGATAATCCTCAGTTCTATTTAGCACCAACCTCTCTCTTGAGCTCTAGTCTCATATCTCCAACTACCTCTTAGACATCTCAAACTGAATGTCTCATAACACCACATCCAGAATTGAACTCATCTTTCCCCCAAACCCTGCCCTTTCCCTGGCTTTTCCTTTACTGTCGTGGCTATACCATCCTCCCAGCCACCCAGGCTCACAACCTAGCTGTCATCCTCAACTCCTCACTCAGTCACTCACTCTCTCTCACCCACACACACCCCCCACCCAATCTGTGGCCAGTTTCTCTCGATTTTACATTGTAATATCTATCACATATGTTCCTATCTCTCCACTGAAACTACTGATGCAGATCCAACCTCATCAAATCATGCCTACACCCTTGCAATTGTTTTGCTGATTTCCCGGTTTCTAGTCTCTTCCTACTCCAATCCTGCATTCAGCTGCCAAAGTTTACTTCCTAAAGTAAAGGTCTGACTATATTGCACACCCCCCCAGTTTCAGTAAATTCCCATGACTGGCCTATTCCCTCTAGGACCAAATATAAGATCCTTTGTTTGACTTTTAAAGACCTTGATAACCTGACCTTTTCTTATCTTTCAAGTATTCTTATAACTTACTCTACTTAAACTCTATGGTCTAGTGACACTGGCCTCCTTGCTGTTTTTTGCTTGACACTTTTTTTTTTCCTGACTGTGCATGTTTACTGTCTGTTCCCATGCCTGGAATATTCTTTTTCTTTATCTCTCTCTCCAGGTTTCCCTGGCTTCCTTTAAGACTTAGCTTAAATCCTATCTTCTGCAAGAGGCCTTTCTCATTGTTCCTTAATGCTAATAACACCTTCCCATTGAAATTATCTCCATTTATCCTGTATATATCTTGTTCAGCCATGGTTGTTTGCATATTTTCTTTTCCATTAGACTGTGAGCTTCTTGGAGGGAAGGACAGTCTTTTACCTTTCTTTAGGTCTATTCTGTTTAGCACAGTGCCTGTCACATAGTTGACTATTAATAAATGCTGTTGGCTTGACTTATTGTGTTTAGTTTATATCTAGTGAATGAATGAGGAGTACTTTGGTATAGAAGATACAGTATATATATATATATATATAAATAGATTATTACTAAGGAAGCTTTTGTGAGCAAGAATTTTTATAGTAGTCTGAGGGAAGCATGATTTGAAGACATAGAGCAAACAAGTTGTCTATAAAGTATACCCTGTTGCCATGGGAAAGAAAACAACAAATAATAAAATTGAAAAGTCTAATTAAATAAGACTGCCTATCAGAATTTTATATAGGCCCTAGAAAAAAGGCAATAAATGTTAACATGCACTTGGAAACAAAGTAAACTCACCCACATCAAAATGTTCCCACTCTGTGCTTCATTTAACCTGGAAAAAAAAAGGGACTCTTTCTTACCTTCTCTCAGTCCTTTTACCTAAACTTGGAAGAAGAAGGTAAGAAGGAGCATGTAGAGAAATCTGTTGGGATCGGATGGACAACCCTAGTGCTATGGAGATTTCTTAGTGTATGTGGAAAGAATGCTCCAGTGAGGTGCTCCAGCTCTGGAAGCTGGATATAGCTCTAAAGAGCTACAGGTTGTTTTAAAAAAAACTTTCAGTACTCTCCCACTGTGTCTAGCCCAATGTATGAACATAGAACTAATTTAGAAAGGGCTTAATTTAGAGTTTCAGCTCTTTTAAAATGAACCCATATAAGGACTGGGTCCAAAAGGAACTCTAAGGATCCTTTTGACTTTATTAGTCCATGATTCAGTAGAGTGCACATGACATTTAAAGTAAGATGTGGCTCCTGAAGTGGAACCAGAAGGCAGTGTCTTGCTCTGTATGAAGTTAGAACTTTTTGTATGGACTTTTAGATGTCCATCCTGGGGCATTCTAAATGAATTCTAATTCTACACTTGAGCTAGCTTGACATGTGAGCTATTGTTTCCTATAGAGAATGAGTGACTGACAAGTATTTTTGGATGCCCACACTGTGTAAATTCTAAAGTGTGGATCAGGAAATAAAGAAGTATAAGACACTGTCTCTGCTCTTAAGGAGTTTAGAATCTAGTTGGTGATAAAAGATAAATACACATAAAAAGATACAAAACAGTACTTGTTAAGTGTTTCCCTCATTTGCTTGTCTACTTTTTTAAATTAAATTTTAGGTTTATTTTTAGTTTACATCATTCATTTCCTCAAGATTTTGAGTTACAAATTTTCTCCCCATCTTTCCCCCACCCACCACCTCAAAACAGCAATTCTACTGTATACACCCTCTCCCAATCTGTTCTCTCCTATATCCTCCCAAATACCCCCTCCAACTTTCCGGTAGGGCAAGATGGATCTCCATACCCTAGTGCCTGTATATCTTATTTCCCAGTTGCATGTAAATAATAACAATAATAATAATAATAATTTTTTAAACATTTTATTTTACAACTTTGAAATCCAGATTCTTTCCCTTCCTCCCTCATCACCCACCCTTACTAGGAAGATAAGCAATTCATTATAGGTTTTGCAAGTGTAGTTATGCAAAACATTTCCATAGTGGATATATTGTGAAAGACTAACTCTATTTCCCTCCATCCTATCCCATCCTCCACTCGTTCTATTCTCTACTTTGACCCTGTCCCTTTTCAAAAGTGTATGCTTCCAGCTACTCTCCCCCACAACCTGCCCTCCCCTCCATCATCCTGTCTCTCATCCCTTTCCCCCCTACTCTTTTGTAGGGCAAGATACCCAATTTAGTGTGCATGTCATTCCCTCCCTAAGCCAAATTCAATTAGAGTAAGGTTGACCCATTCCCTTTTAACTTCCTGTTCTTCTCCTCCATTGTAACAGTTCCCTTGCCTCTTCTATATGAGATAATTTACCCCATTCTGTCTCTCCCCATCTCCTTTCATTATATTCCTCTCTCACCTCAATTTCACCTTTTAAATATCATCCCTTCCTATTCAATTGATCCTGTGCCCTCTGTCTATGTATACCTATACAAGACACACTGACATGTATTCATATGCACATATACCCTCCTATATAGACATATATATGTACTTATAAATATATATATATATACACACACATTTATATTCCCTTGAACTATCCTTATACTGAGAAAAGCTTCATAAGTTACAATTATCGTTTTTTCATGTAGGAATGTAAATAGTTCAACTTTGATAAGTTCCTTATGATTTCTTTTCCCTGTTTACCTTCTCATGCTTTTCTTTCTTCTTTTATTTGAATGTCAGATTTTCTATTCAATTCTGGTTTTTTCATCAAGAACGCTTGAAAATCCTCTATTTCATTGAATGACCATTTTTTCCCCTGATACATTATACTGAGTTTTGCTGGCTAGGTGATTCTTGGTTTTAATCCCAGCTTCTTTGACCTCCAGAATATCATATCCCAAGCCCTTCAGGCCCTTAATGTAGAAGCTGCTAGATCCTGTGTTATCCTGATTGTGTTTCCACAATATTCAAATTGTTTCTTCCTGGCTGCTTGTAATATTTTCTCCTTGATCTGGGAGCTCCATAACCTGGCTATAATATTCCTAGGAGTTTTCTTTTTGGGATCTTTTTCAAGAGGTGATCAGTGGATTCTTGCAACCTCTATTTTGCCTTCTGGTTCTAAAATATCAGGGCAATTTTCCTTGAGAATTTCTTGAGGGATGATTTCTAAGTTCTTATTTTGATCATGGCTTTCAGGGTAGTCCAATAATTTTTAAATTATCTCTCCTGGATCTATTTTCTAGGTCAGTGGTTTTTTCAATGAGATATTTCACATTGCCTTCTATTTTTTCATTTCTTTGGATCTGTTTAATAGTATCTTGATTTCTCATAAAGCCATTAGTTTCCATTTGCTCCACTCTTAATTCTGAAGGAATTATTCTCTTCAGTGAGCTTTTGAAATTCTTTTTCTATCTGATAAATTTGGCTTTTTAAGGCATTCTTCTCCTCATTGGCTTTTTGAGCCTTTTTTGCCATTTGAGTTAATCTATTTTTTAAGGTGTTATTTTATTCAATCAGGTTGTTGACTCTCTTTTCATGATTTTCTTTTGTCATTCTTATTTCTCTTCCCAATTTTTCCTCCACTTCTCTTGATTTTCAAAATCCTTCTTGAACTCCTCCATGGCCTGTAACCAATTCATATTTTTCTTGGAAGCTTTTGGTGGAGGAGTTCTGACTTTGTTGTATTCCTCCTGTTTATGCTTTGATCCTTTTTGTCCACAAAAAAAAAGGAATCTAAAGTTGGATTGCTGTGCTTTCTTTGCTTCCTTTGCTTGCTCAAATTGCCACTCAATTACTTGACTTTTGAGCTCTTTGCCACAGTAGAACTCTGCTTCCACAGGGGAGAGCTTTGTCCCAAATCGCTGGGGTTTTTGCAGCTGCCAGAGCTATTAAGAGGGTGCCATCTCTGCAGCCCCCACAAACTCTGGCTCACTGGTCACACACCTCAGGACCACCACCCAAGACTGCAATACAGATCCAGGCAGATTAAAGCAAGAGTGATTACTCTCAGAATAGTTGCTTGGTCCCCCTACAATCTGCATGCTAGGGGCTCTGATGCAGCCTTGTGGAGGTGGCTGCATGGCTGCCACACCTCCACCATTTCTAGCTTCGAGGGCAGGGGCCAGACCCACTCCTCCATTCCCCCCAGTTCCAAAAGAATTCTGCACTGACTTCTCACTTTTTCTTCAGCATTTATGGGTTGCTAATTCTGGAAACCACCACTGCTGCTGGTGATCCACTCGTTCGAAGTCTGCTGCAGTTGCTGCTTGGGGCCACCCTGGGGCTAAAACTGATTGTTCACATGGGGCTGGACTCAGCTCCCAACATGCTGTGATGAACCCTTTCTGTCTGCCTTCCAGGCTGCCTTCAGTGGGAGATTTTTTTCTCTCTGTCACTGTGTGGGTTCTGTAGCTCTAAAATTTGTTTAGAGTCATATTTTATAGGTATTTGAGGTGGTTATGGGGGGAGCTCACAGAGTTTTCCTTCTTCTACCACTTGTCTACCATTTAAGGAATAAAATTATCATTAAGTTGAGGCAATGTATTACCATAGAATGAGCATTGCTTTTGGAGACAAAGGACCTAAGTTTGAATCTCTGCCCTGCTATTCATTGCTTGTATGGTCTTGGGAAGTATCTTATAAATAATAAAAAGATATGTTATTATAGATAATACATATAGAAATATTATATATAACATAATACATGTATTATATAATATAATCATCACAGAATACAGATAATAAAATAAATGTTTATTCAGTTCAATCAACTAGATTTTTAAAGTGTCTACTATGTGCCAGGTGCCTTATAGACTCTAAGGTCACAAAGACAAAAATGGAACAATCTCCACCTTTACCAATTGACGTTATAATTGGGCAGAGAACATAAATATATATTGGTAAATATAAAACACATGTGAAACAAAAGATGCAAAATAACCTGGGGGGAAAGTGCTAAGTAATTGTAACAGAAAAAAACTCATGCCAAAGGTGATGCTGAAGCTGAATCCTGAAGGAGACCAGGCATTCCAAAAGATGAGGAAGGAGAGTATGCCAGGCATGGGGGACAGACAGTGCAAAGACATGAAGGTAGGAGATGGAGGGTGATGTGTGAAGGAGCAGCAGAGAGGCCAATTTGATTGTATAAAATATATTAAGTGGAATTATGTAATAAGGCAGGAAAGGCAGGATGAAATTAGAATATAAAGAACTTTAAATGCCAAACATTTTACATTTCATCATAGAATTCATAGGGAGTCACTGGATTTTTTGAGTGGGAGAGGATGACATGGTCAGACCTGTACCACAGGAAAATCACTTTGACTATGGAGTCATATTAAATATGACTTCTCTAGGCCTCTGTTTTCTCATCTGGAAATTAAGGGATTGAGTTAGATAACTTATGAAGTGCCTTCTAGTCTAAAGTGTAATGTCACTTTGTTAACAAGCTATTTCACTACTAAAGAAAAATTTTTTGATAAATTTTGTTTTAATTTTCAATGGAGATATATGACTTCAGATATATGATCAAGAATATAAAAAAGGAAATATAAGCTAAAGCAACAACAAAAAAACTACCAAGTTTTATCAGTGTGAGGGATACTCAGGGATCTGTAAATAAAATAATTTGTTAAATGTAGTGATGCTGTTTGTTAATACTTGAATAGTAATTTGCAATAATTGTATTGTCACTATTATCAGTTGTGTCCTTAGATATTATCAGTAGTAACTTCAGAATCATTCTGTGATCTTAATTTAATGTTCCTTTCTTTTTCTGTCAATATAGTATACAATGCTGTCAGGACAAGTTCCATTCCAGTCTCATGACAAAAGTTTAACATGTACCAGTGCAGTAGAAATCATGAAAAAAATTAAAAAAGGTGATTTCTCTTTTGAGGGAGAAGCCTGGAAAAATGTATCCCAGGAAGCCAAAGATTTGATTCAAGGTAAATAGGTTTTGATTTTTGGACATTTTATTGGGACTTAATTATTATAATTGAATTGTAAGTACCTGTATATCCTTTTTGTTGTTGTTGTTTAGGAAATCAAGTATACTCTTTCAATCCTCAAGACTCTATTCACTTAAAATAAAGTGTGATCTCTTTGTTAAAAGTAATTATTTTAGAAAAGAAGATCAGTGGAAGAGACAATTAGGAGGAATCAGAAATAATCAAACTCATTAACCCAGTCTTGAATCATTTTGAAAAGAATAAATTACCTAGGAGAGAACCCTCCATTTGATGAGAGTTTCTGGGAAAACTGGAACGAATTCTGGCAGAAATTAGACATAGAAATAAAATCATAAAATAAACTTTGCATATGTGAATATTAAGGATCATACCATAAAAAAGAGAACCAGGTCAGGTACCTTTCATAGCTATGACTAGGATATGAATAATTAAGCAAAAAAAGGATAAAAATTAGTTACAAAATATAAAATAATTTTGATTACATTAAATTGAAATGCTTTCATATGGATTAAAACTAATGTACCTAGGAGAAGAAGGGAAAAGGTTGACTGGGGGAGAAACCTTTGTAACAAACATATCTAAAGGTCTGATATCTAATCAGTCAACTATCAAAAATGGATAAGACCAAAAGCCATTCCCTGAACAGTAAGTGGTCAAAGGATATGAACAAATCATTCACAAAAAAAGAAGTACTATCAACAGTACTGTTAAAGGATGCTCCAAATCACTAACAACAGTAGAAAATGCAAGTTAAAAACAACTTGGAAGTTTCAGCTTATACTCAGAAAACTGGCTGAGGCTGCAAAAAATCAGAATAGTCAGTGTTAGGGAAACTGTAGAAAGGCAGATTCTGTTGGGGCAGCTATGAATTGATCTGACCATTCTGAGAAATTATTTGAGAGAACGGCAAAGAGAGCAGAGTAAGAGGAAGCAGGACAGCTTAGTTCTTTCTCTCAACTACTTAGACAAAGGTTGAAAAAGAGCATCAGATTGAGTAGTGATTGGGAAATCTAAGGAGAAACCTCAGGGAATCATTTTTCCAGTGAGATTCAGCCCACAGGCAAGTAACTGGGGCAGGAAATACAGACTAAGGGTGAGTACATAGCTCTGTTGTTATAACCCTAGAGCCAGGAACCTGGATTCAACCAATAGATAGAGGGATAGATGAATGTTAAATGTGGTCACTGCCTGCCCTGCCTAGCCTAGTTCCCAAATCCTTTCATTCTACCTTTTTAGTTTGTAGCTTGAGCCCCTCCTAAGATCCTTGAAAAAAAGCAGCACTTTGGGGCGGCCAGGTGGTTCAGCGAGTAAGAGCACCGGCTCCAGTGTTGGGATGACCTGGATCAAATCCGGCCTCTGATACTCAGTACCACACCCAGACATAACTGGCCGTGTAACCTTGAGCAAGTTACTCAACCCCGATTGCTTAAAAAAAAAAAAAAAAGCAGCACTCAAAAACCCAGCAGGAATAACCTAGAAAATACAGATCAGGCATGACCATACAAAACCCTACATTATCTACAGAAGTGCACAAAGCTTGACCCTAACACAAATTCCTAATTTGGGAAGTAAGACAGGGAAGTTAGTAAGCTAAAACAACAGTAATAAAGAACTATGATGGGACCAAAGATGCCCAAGACACAAACCCAGAAAAAGAGAATTATTCTAAACCTATTAGTAAAGCCTGAAATAAAAACACAGTTTGGAAGACTGGGAGAAATGAAGCAAAAATATTTTAAGCATAAAAATTACATTATCAGAGCACCGGCTCCAGTGTCGGGATGACCTGGGGATCAAATCTGGGCTGAGATACTTAGCACCACACCCAGAAATAACTGGCCATGTAACCTTGAGCAAGTTACTTAACCCCAATTGCTTTAAAAAATAAATAAATAAAATAAAATAAATTACATTATCAAATGAAAGTGAGCTCTCTAGAAGAAAACTGGAAAAGAAAATTAGTTCTAGAGAAAAATCTTCAAGAGAGAATTAACAGTTCAATACAAAAGGTACAAAATGTTACTCAAGCAATTAGAGTCCTTGAAAATTAGAATTAACAAAGCAGAAGTTAATGACTCAATAAAACCTGAAAAAAAATATTAAAGTAAATTCAGAAGATTGAAAAATATAGAAGAAAATATTAAAAAAAAACAATGGATCTAGAAAATAAGTCAGAAAGGGAAAAAATTCTCAGAATCACTGGATTGCTTGAGAGTCATAACCAAAAAGAGAACCTAGATATCATATTTTAAGAAATCACAAATTATTCTAACATCCACAAGAACCAGAGAACAAAATGAACATTGAAATTATCCATCACTTCCTAAAGGAAACCCCAAAATAAAAATTCCAAGAAACATCATAGCCAAAATCTAGGTCCTTTAGTTCAAAGAAAGAAACAGCAGAAAAAAAGAATTTGAGTGCTGAAGAGTCACAGTCAGGATCACACATGATTTAGCAGCCACCACTCTAAAAGAGTGGAAAGGTTAGAATATGAAATTCCAAAAGGCAAAGGATATAGGCTGACAACCACAAATAACTTACTCAGATGAAATACACAATAGTCTGGAACATGAAATAAGGGACTTCCAAACATTCCTAATAAAAAAGACCAGGGTTGAGTAGATACTTTGAAATGCAAACACAAGAGTCAAGAGAAATATAAAAAAGGCAAATTATGATTAAGCCAACAAGAGAAACCAACTACACAAGAATGAAGTATTTGGATTCTAAGAGGGGGATATGATACAAATGTCCCCTCAGAATCCTAAATATCATCAGGGGACATAGAGGGGGTTAAATAAGACAGAGGTCCTGAGAATGGTTTTGTTAAACTTTATTAGTTTTTAAGGAAAGGGCAAGTAAAAGGAATGTAGTGGGAAAGAAAGAGAGGAATGGGGAAGAATTATCTCATATAATTTGTGTGTACAGGTAGAAGAGTATACAAAAAGGAAGGGATGAGGAAGGAACTGGTATCATTTAAGTGTCATTTTCATCTAAACTGTTCAAAGAATGATAGAAAATACACATGTGAACTTACATACAAAAGAGACTGGTGTAGAAATATATTCAATTCATTGGGAAAACAGAAGGGAAATGGGAGAGGAAAGAGAAATAGGAAGAGCATAGATGGAAGGAGTCAGTCATTTTCAGTTCCTTGTGACCCCATTTAGAATTTTCTTGGCAAAGATACTGGAATAGATTGCCATTTCCTTCTCCAGCTCATTTTATAGATGAGGAAATTGAGGCAAACAGTTAAGTGACTTGCCCAGGATTACACAGGTAGTAATTACAATAATGTAATTACTGTAATTACATTACAGTAGTGTGTGATGCTGAATTTAAACTTCCTAACTCGAAGTCCACTGTGCCACCTACTGCCCAAGGGAGGAAATAAGCAAAATAAGTTCTAGCCTAGGGTGGGAGATGGGAGATTTGAAATAGAAAGAAATAGGGGTAAGAACTTTTGATTTGGGTCTGAAAAAGGAGAAGATAAGAAGAATGAAAGGGGCTGCAAATTATATCAAACAAAGAGCACTAGTGCTGAGACACTTCTCATTCACTACTTTCTTCTTTGTGAAGAGAAAGGTATAGGGCAAAAAGGAAAAAAAATATAATAAGAGTATCAAAGTATTATGGAAATCATAATAAGCATTTTTCTGAAAGGATTACTGTGAGGATCAAATGGTGATAAATATCAAGTATTATTATTTCCTAACAATAATAATAGAATGGAAGAGTGGCAGAATCCAGCCTTATATTATTTATATGAAACACACTTAGAAAAAGATTTACACAATTAAAATAAAATATAGGAGTAGAATCTATTATGCTTTAGGTGAACTAAAAAAATCTCATGTAACAATCATATTCTCAGACATTATCAGAGCTAAAATACACTCAAAAGATATAAATAGGAAAACTACATTTTGCTAAAAGATGCCACAAGCATTGAATTTATCTCTGTACTTAACATATATGCATCAAAAACCATTGTATCCAGATTCTTAAAGGAAAAATTAAATGAGTTATAAGGACAAATAGACAATAAAACTATAGTTGTTGGGGACCTTGGTATAGTCCTTTCAGAGGTAGATAAATCTAACAAAAATAAACAAGAAAGTACCAGATCTCAAACTTTATTATAAAGTATTAATCATCAAAGCAATTGGGTACTGACTAAGAAATAGGATGGTGCATCAGTGGAATAGAATAGGTACAAAATATAATATAGTAAATGACCATAGTAATTTAGTGTTTGATAAACTTAAAGATCTAACTTTTGTTTTTTGCTTTTTGGAGGGCAATTTGGGTTAAGTAACTTGCCCAAGGTTACATGGCTAGTTTTTTTATGTGGGTGTTAAGTGTCTGAGGCCAGAACTGAAATCGGGTCCTCCTGACTCATTGCGCCACCTAGCCACCCCAAGATCTAACATTTTGGGACAAAAACTCACTATATGACCAAAACTTCTAGGAAAACTGGAAAACAGTATGGCAGAATCTAGTTACAAAACATTTCACATCATTTACTAAGATATGGTCAAAATGGGTACATGAGTTAGACATAAAGGTGATACTATAAACAGATTAGAGGAGCATAGAATAGTTAACCTGACAGATCTATAGATAATGGAAGAATTTAGAACAAACAAAAGATAAAGAACATTACAAAATATACAGTGGATAATTTTGGTTATATTAAATTTAAAAGGTTTTGCCCAAACAAAACCAGTACAACCAAAATTAGAAGGAAAGCATAAAACTTGGGGGAGGGGGGATTTGCAGCAAGTATCTCCAATAAAGGCCTCATTTCTCAGATATAAAGAGAACTGAGTCAAATTTATAAGAATATAAGTCGTTCTGGGCGGCCAGGTAGCACAGCGAGTAAGAGCACCGGCTCCAGTGTCGGGATGACCTGGGGATTGAATCCGGGCTCAGACACTTATTACCCACCCAGAAACACCTGGCCGTGTAACCTTGAGCAAGTTACTTAACCCCAGTTGCTTAGGGGCGGCCAGGTGGCTCAGCAAGTAAGAGCACCCGCTCCAGTGTCGGGATAACCTGGGGATCAAATCCAGGCTCAGATACTTAGCACCACACCCGGAAATAACTGACTGTGTAACCTTGAGCAAGTTACTTAACCCTGATTGCTTTAAAAAAAAAAAAAAAAGAATATGTCGTTCTCCAATTCATAAATTATGGTCCAAAGATATGAGCAGTCAGTTTTCAGACAAAGAAATCAAAGCTATCTATAGTCATATGAAAAAATGCTCTAATTCATCAATTAGAGAAATATAAATTAAAACAACTCTGAGGAACCACCTCATACCTATCAGATTGGCTAATATGACAGAAAAAGAAAATGATAAATGTAGGTGGGGGCGTGGGGAAACTGGGGCACTAAAGCACTGTTGGTATAGTTGTGATCCAACCATTATGGAGAGCAAATTAGAACTATGCCCAAAGAGCTATAAAACTCTGCATACCGTTTGATCCAGTATTACCACTACTAGGCCTCTATCCTAAAGGAAAAGGACCTATTTTTACAAAAATATTTATAGTAACTCTTTTTTTGTGGTGGCAAAAAATTAGAAATTGAGGGTATGCCCGTCAATTGGGGAGTGGCTGAACAATTTATGGTATATGATTATAATGGAATACTATTATGCTATAAGAAATGATGAGCAGGGGGCAAGTAGGTGGCTCAGTGAATAGAGTACCGGCCCTGAAGTCAGGAGGACCTGAGCTCAAATTCGGCCTCAGACACTTAATACAACAAAAACTAGCTATGTGACCTTGGGCATGTCACTTAACCCCAATTGTCCTGCCTTTCCCCTCCAAAAAGCAAAAAAAAAAAAAAAAAAGAAATGATGATAAGGGTAATTTCATAAAAACCTGGAAAGACTTCCATGAAATGATTCAGAATGAAGTGAACAGAACTAGGAGAACATTGTACATAGTAAGAGCAACATTATGCAGTAATCAGCTTTGATAGACTTAGCTGTAATCAGCAACAATGATTCAAGATAATTCCAAAGTACTCATGATGAAATATGCTATCTATATCCAGAGAAAGAATTGATGGAGTCTAAATACAGATGAAAGCATAATATTTTTCACTTTCTTTTATTTTTTAAGTATTCTTCCACAAAGTGACTAATATGGAAATACATTTTTACATGATTGCACATGTATTACCTATGTCAGATTGCTTACCATCTCAGGGAGGGTGGAGGAAAGAGAAGGGAGAGAATTTGGAAATCAAAACTTTTTTAATTAAAATTTAAAAATTGTTTTTACATGCAATTTGGGGGGAATATTATTTTTTAAAAAATAAACAAGAAAAAAGTTAAGAATCTGAATAGAACTTTTTATAAGTTAGCAATGATAGATCTCTTCCAATTACTGATTGGGAATAGAAAGGAAAATACATATATCTCAGTTGTATGTGACATCTTTATAAAACTGACCATTTTTAAGGGCATAATAAAAATAATAATAGCATTTATGTAGCACCCACTGTGTGCCAAACACTGTGCTGTGCACTTTACAAATATTATTTCATTTAGTCCTCAACACAACTCTGTGAGGTAGGTATCATTATTATCCCCACTTTACAGTTGAGAAATTGAGGCAACGATAAAGTGACTTGCCCAGGATTACATAGCTAGTAAGTGTCTGTGGCTGGATTTGAACTTGGGTTTTCCTCACTCCAAGCCCAGCACTCTTATCTACTGCCACACAAAAGGTGAAAGGAATTAATAAACATATTCTTTAATGATCACAATGAAATAAAAATAATATTCAATAAAGGGCTATTGAAGGAAATATTTAAACAGAATTAGAGATTAAAATAACCTAATCATAAGGAATTGGTGTTTCAAAGAATAAATCATAGAAGTACTAGATATTGATTAAGGGTAATAATAACACCAGTGAGACAGCACACCCCCATTTGTGGGATAATTAACATCTCCATACAAATTCATCAACAAAAGCCATAGAGAATAAATCAATGAATTTGTCATGCAGCAGAATAAATAACTAGAAAAATAACAAATTTTTAAATGAAATTAACAGTATAGGAAATCTGAAAGTCAAAGAAAAAGTTAACAAAATTGAAAGCAAAAAGAAATTTAATTAAAGTAGTTGTTTTGTAAGAAAAAATAAAATGGGTAAACCATTAGCTAACAATTAAAAAAAGAAAAGAAAACCAAATTACCAGTGATTACAAATAAGAGCTCAAATGAATTCAAAAGAAGATAAACTATTTTGCCTGATCATATGTCAGGAAACTGACAACCTAAATGAAGTTAATGAATATTTACACAAATATAAAATGTCCAGGTAAACTGAACTAGAAATAAGTTTTAAATATCCAAGACTGTGATAGTAATGGCAATTAAAGATTCCCCTGTATTGGCTTGGTTTTCAAATTGATTGTGTTAAAACCCAGAGTTTGTTAATCCCACCTGTGGGATGGGCTTGTTGATGTGAAAAGAAAGTCCTGAAGTGGGAGGAGCTGGTGACGTTGATTTGGAGAGACACTGGAGAGAGGCGGAAGATCTTTTTTTGGAAGCAGCACCTCCTGGAGAGAGAGAGAGACTAAGAGGATTGCTGGTGGCCGCTTTGAATTGCCCTGGACTTTTGAGACCTGCCCCCTGAGCTGCCAAGGACTGAGGAGACATGGCTGTTTTGCTGGTACTTTGTCTGTCTGTTTTGATGTTATTTTGCCAGATTTGTCCACTGGTGAAAGACTGTCCTGTTGAAGAAGTCCTGGAACCTGGCATTTGGTTAAGAAGGCCTGAGACTGTCCTGCAGACAGAGAGTGAATACTGTCCACTGGTGAGGGACAGTACTGTTGTTGCAGGGGTCTGGGAGCCTTTCTGTTGGTTCAGAAGCCCTGAAGAAGGATTTTCTTGTTGTATGTTTACAGAAATCCTGGGAGAGGGCTTTGCTAATGTGTTCAGGGGTTCTAAGACTGTTCTACAGACTGAGGATAAATTCATGAAGGGACTAGCAATGTATCTTATGGCCTTGCTAAGCCTTGTCTCCCCAGGAACTAAGATTGCTGAGAACTTGCCTCGTGTCAAGATGAAGAAAAGACCTCCATTTGGGTATTAAGTGCTGTGTTTAAACTTGATGTAACTCTGGGGTAGATTCAATTGTGATCCAGGGGTGGGGAACTTTTGACCTTTTTGTGTTCTATGGTTGAGCAAATGAATGTATTTTACTTATGTTTGGAAACTAATCTCCATTTGAGAAGAGGGGCTTTGTGGTGGACTTAATTAAGGTATAGCCTAGGGGTGGAGAAGTATTTGGAACAGAGACTTTGTAATTGATTGAATGATTGGAAAGTCCTGGGGTGGGGTAGGCCTTGGAGATTATTTAATCACACTTAGTAAATGCTGTATTTTGAATGATGTCATGTTTTGATCTTCTCTGTTCTGGGTTTGTTACTGAATAAAATAGAGAGCACCTATGCTGGTATTTTGAACCTGGGAAGTTGCCTTTCCTTGGCATTACATTACAAAGACTCATGAAAAGAAAATTAATGAGTCACAAACAAACTCCCAAAGGAAAAAAACAACAACAACTGGGCACCAGATGGATTTACAAGCAAATTCTATCCAACATACAAAGAACAATTGTTTCTAACATTACATAAACTATTTGGAAAAATAGGAAAAGAAAGATCCTACCACATTCCTTTTATAATACATATATGATCTTGATACCTAAATGGGAGAGACAGAACAGAGAAAAAAAAAACTATACTCCAAATCCTTACTGAATATTGACAGTTTTTTTTTAAGATATTAGCAGAAATAGCACAGAAACATTAAAAAATATATATACTATGACTGGGTTGAATTTATCCTAGAAATGAAGGTTAGTTGAATATTAGGGAAACTGTCGACATAATAGGCCATAGTATTATCAAGAACAAAAAGAATCATATTATTCTGTCAATAGATGAAGAAAGTTTTTGCCAAAATGCAGTACCCATTTCTACTTTAAAAAAAGGCTACAAATAATCAAAAGAAATAGACCTTCCCTTAATGTAGTAATTAGCTAGCAGATTTGTACTAAATAATAATAATAACTAGAGGCGGTTAGGTGGTGCAGTGAATAGAGCACCAGCCCTGGAGTCAGGAGGACCTGAGTTCCAATCAGGCCTCACACACTTGACACACTTACTAGCCGTGTGACTTTGGGCAAGTCACAACCCCAATTGCCCTCCAAAAAGCAAAAATAAATAATAATAATAACTAGACTTTTCAAAAAAAATCAAGGATGTCTGTTATCACAACTACTAATTGATAAAGTACTAGAAATACAATAAGACAGAAAAGTTATGGGATTAAGTATTGGCAAAGAAAAACAAAATTGTCACTTTTCCAGATAAAGTGATTTACTTAGAACCCTAGAAGATAAAAAGAAAAAAATGAAACAATAACTTAAGCAAATTTGCAGGACATAAAATAAATCTACATAAATCACTACCTTTTTTGTATATTACTAACAAAACCCAGCAGGAATAACTAGGAAGAAAAATCCCTTTCAAAGTAACACAAAAACCAACTAGGGAGGCTGCCTACAAAGATACACAGGAACTTTATGAATACAACTATAATTTTTTAAAAATTATTTAGTTTTATTTTATTTTTCAATTAACATGAACTTATTTTCTTGCCTTTTTCACTTCTGCTCTCCCTTGATAAAAAAATAAATAAAACAAAACCCTTATAACTAATATATATAATCAAGCAAAACAAATTGCTATGATAACTGTGTCCAAAAATGTATGTTTCATTCTGCATCTCAAATCTATCTTCTCTGTCAGGAAATAGGGAGATTGACTCATCGGTTATCCTTTTTAATCCTTGTTGTTCATTGCACTTATCTGAGTTCTTTTTTTTTTTTTTTAGCAATTGGCGTTAAGTAACGTGCTCAAGGTTACACGGCCAGTTATTTCTGGGTGTGGTGCTAAGTATCGGAGCCCGGATTTGATCCCCAGGTCATCCTGACACTGGAGCCGGTGCTCTTACTCACTGAGCCACCTGGCTGCCCCTACACTTATCTGAGTTCTTAAGTTTTTTAGAGCTGTTAAAAAAACACTTCTTATGTAAATAAACACCTAACTAATATGAAAAATAATCATTGGCCATGAGTGGACTGAATCAGTATAATAAAAATGATAATACTACCTAAATGGATTTCCTTATTCAGTGTCAGACCAATTAAACTACCAACTTATTTCTTTACAGAACAATAAAAATAATGAAATGTATCTGGAGGAACAAAAGATAAAGAATCTCAAGTGAAAATTATTTTTTAAATTGGATCAGAAGAGGCCCTATGAGTACCATATCCCAAACTGTACAAAACAGTATTCAAAACTGTTTGGGGTTGGTTAAGAAACAGGTGAATCACTGGAACAGACTAGCTTAAACAATACATGGAAACAAATGAGCATAGCAGCCTAGTGTTTGATAAACCCAAAGACCCTAGCTACTGGGATAAATACTCACTACTTGACAAAAATTACTGGAAAAGCTAGAAAGTATTCTGGTAGAAATTAGTTTTAGACCAGTACCTCAAACCATATACCAAGATAAGCTCCAAATGAGTATATGACTTAGATATTAAAGGATGACATCATAAACTAAAAAAGCAAGGAAGAAATCACATCTGTGGATAGGTGTAGAGTCCCTGCCCATTCAAGGGATAGAGAGAAGACAAAATGGACAAGTTTTAATTCCTAAAATATTTTTAGTTAATAAAACCACTACAGCTAAGTTTAGAAAGGAAACAATTCATTGGCAAATAAAAAAATTTCAGCAGAATTCTCTGAGGAAAGTCTCATTTTCAAGCTATATAAGGAACTCAGATTTATGAGAATAAGAGGTTTTCTTTCTCCTATTAATAAATGATCGAAAATACATGAACAGGAAGTATTAAAGGAATAAATACAAGATATCAATAAACATACAAAATGTCCTAAATCACTAATAATTAAAGAAATGCAAGTTAAAGTAACTCTTGAGGTTTCATCTCATACCCCTCAGATTGGCAAAGATAACCCAAAAAAGCATAATGACAAATATGTGTGAAGAAATGTTGGGAAAACAAACATCAGGGTAAAAAGACCTGTTGGCACAGTGTAATGTAATGCCAAGGAAAGGCAACTTCCCAGGTTCAAAATACCAGCATAGGTGCTCTCTATTTTATTCAGTAACAAACCCAGAACAGAGAAGATCAAAACATGACATCATTCAAAATACAGCATTTACTAAGTGTGATTAAATAATCTCCAAGGCCTACCCCACCCCAGGACTTTCCAATCATTCAATCAATTACAAAGTCTCTGTTCCAAATACTTCTCCACCCCTAGGCTATACCTTAATTAAGTCCACCACAAAGCCCCTCTTCTCAAATGGAGATTAGTTTCCAAACATAAGTAAAATACATTCATTTGCTCAACCATAGAACACAAAAAGGTCAAAAGTTCCCCACCCCTGGATCACAATTGAATCTACCCCAGAGTTACATCAAGTTTAAACACAGCACTTAATACCCAAATGGAGGTCTTTTCTTCATCTTGACACGAGGCAAGTTCTCAGCAATCTTAGTTCCTGGGGAGACAAGGCTTAGCAAGGCCATAAGATACATTGCTAGTCCCTTCATGAATTTATCCTCAGTCTGTAGAACAGTCCTAGAACCCCTGAACACATTAGCAAAGCCCTCTCCCAGGATTTCTGTAAACATACAACAAGAAAATCCTTCTTCAGGGCTTCTGAACCAACAGAAAGGCTCCCAGACCCCTGCAACAACAGTACTGTCCCTCACCAGTGGACAGTATTCACTCTCAGTACTGTCCCTCACCAGTGGACAGTATTCACTCTCTGTCTGCAGGACAGTCTCAGGCCTTCTTAACCAAATGCCAGGTTCCAGGACTTCTTCAACAGGACAGTCTTTCACCAGTGGACAAATCTGGCAAAATAACATCAAAACAGACAGACAAAGTACCAGCAAAACAGCCATGTCTCCTCAGTCCTTGGCAGCTCAGGGGGCAGGTCTCAAAAGTCCAGGGCAATTCAAAGCGGCCACCAGCAATCCTCTTAGTCTCTCTCTCTCTCCAGGAGGTGCTGCTTCCAAAAAAAGATCTTCCGCCTCTCTCCAGTGTCTCTCCAAATCAACGTCACCAGCTCCTCCCAATTCAGGACTTTCTTTTCACATCAACAAGCCCATCCCACAGGTGGGATTAACAAACTCTGGGTTTTAATACAATCAATTTGAAAACCAAGCCAATACAGGGGAATCTTTAATTGCCATTACTATCACACACAGCAGCTTTGGAAATCAATTTGGAACTATGCCCCCCAATACCACTAAACCATGCATACCTTTTAACCTAGCTATATTAGTACTACTTGGCCAAATACCAAAAAATATCAAAGAAAGACAATGAGGACACATTTGGGTTTTGTGGAGTTTGTTGTTGTTGTTTGGAGGCAATGAGGGTTAAGTGGCTTACCCAGGGTCACACAGCTAGTAAGTTTCTAAGGTCACATTTGAACTTAGATCTTCCTGACTCCAGGACTGGTGTTCTATCCACTGTGCCACCTACCTGTCCCGTGGACTCATTTCTGCAAAAATATTTTTTTTTCTTTCTGTAGTAGCAAAAAAAATTGCAAACAGAGAATGCTTATTCCGGTAATGACTGGACCAATTATAACATATGGACATAATAGAATACAGTTGTGCTTTAAAAAATCCTGAAAAAAATGAGTTCAGAGAAACCTGGAAAGACTTGTATAAACTGATTCATAGTAAGGTGAGAACCAGGAGAAGAATTTCTATCATAACAATGTTGTTAAATATAAATTTGAAAGATTTAAGAATTCTTATCAGTACAGTGACTGACCAGGATTCCAGGGGACCAATGATGAGGCATGTTACTCTCCTCCTGACCAAGAACTGATGGACTCACATTGCAGAATGAGACATATGTTTTTGGACATGCCCAGTATGGTCATTTGAATGTGTATATTTGTATCATTTTTTTTTGTTGTTTTGCATTGTGAGAGGCCAAGAAAATATGGTTTTGTTAATTTAAAATAAAATAATTTTTTAAAAAGAAGTTCAGAATTATGTTAAGAAAGTGACTAAGATGTCTATTCTCTTTAATAAATTACTATTATGATAAAAAGAGACAATAGTAGATGCAAAATACAGTAAGAAGAAATAGAAAAACGACATCCACAAAGACCACTGCACTGTAAATGGAAAGAAAAACAACAATGAAACAACAAAAATTGAATCCTATGAAATTATAGTGTGCCAAGATTGACTCTGGAGAAGAGTTGCAAAACTGTTATCACTCCCATCTTTACAGAGGTAGAAAATAGTTGTGGAATGATGTGCACATGTTAGACATAGGTTGATAGTCGATTGATTTTTCTAAACTCCTTTTTTTTCCTAAATGTATTTGGCAATTAAGATGATATAAAACCAAAAGATATTGTTTAAAATTGTTTTAATGATTTTATGATAGTTGAAAATTCATTTAGTCTTTCTGTATTTTCCTAGTTAACAATTGATTTAATATAGCCATTTGGTGTTCAGAGAAGGATTAATTTCAAATTAAAATGTGATATTTCAGATTTGAAGACTTGTAGACTCCCTCATGTTACAGATCACTCAAATTTATGTCTAGTTTTAATGTTTACAAATTTCAAATGTCTTAAAAATCTTCCTTAAAAGTAAATATTTGGGTTTTTTGTTGTGTCTTATCAGCCCTACTAGACTATAAAGTTCCTTAACAACAGAACTTCTTTCTGTCTCTGTTGCACAACTCTCTTTGTTGAACTGTGTGAAATAAAAATACCTTACATATTTCTATCAGGACTTCTTACAGTGGATCCCAATAAGAGACTTAAAATGTCTGGCTTGAGGTACAATGAATGGCTTCAAGATGGCAGTCAGCTGTCTTCAAATCCTTTGATGACTCCAGACATACTAGGATCTTCAGGAGCTGCTGTGCATACCTGTGTAAAAGCAACATTTCATGTAAGGGAAAATATGCTTTGGATACAAACTAAAGTTTGGAATGAGATTATAAAATGATTTTACTTTTAATGTTATGAATGAAATTCTCTCATAAATGCAATTTTACAGATAGTATATGTCCTATTTTTTAAATATTGGATTTATAGTAAAAGCAAAAATTTGTGTGGTAGTTCAATATATGCTAACATGTAGAAAATAATATGTCTAATGAATCAGATTTACTTCTGGTTCCACATAACTCTTTATTTGAATATCAAAATGAATTTCAAAATTTGTAAAAGTTGGGTGTTTTACTTAACAGTTCCATAATTTTAGTAGCAAATTTAAACAGTTTATAACATGACTTGCCACAGGGGAAAAAATTCCAAGCTGTTTCCTTTAAAAAAACATAAACATTTGTTTGAAACCACATAATTTATACTAAAATTAAGCCATTCCTTCAGTAAGTAGTTATTATGTATGTAACATTCTACAAAATTCCAGCAGGAGTGCAAAGGAAGTTGAATATCCAGTACCCACCCTCGACTAGTTTGCTGTCTAGTTGGGGAGATAAGATATACTGTGGGAGTGTGTGCATGTGTGTGTCTGTGTTTTTCTGTGTGTATTGTAGATGTTGCAGGATAGAGTGTTGGACCTAGAGTCAGGAAGACCTGAGTTCAAATGTAGCCACACAGGTCACACAACTAGCTATATGACCCTGGGCAAGACAGTTAACCTTTTGTTTCCTTCACTTCCCTCATCTGTAAAATGCAGATGAGCATCACCTACCTCACAGGATTATTGTGAGCATCAAATGAGATAATATTTAAAAAGCACTATCACAGTATGTAGCACATAGTAAGCATTATTATTAACTATCATTATTATTGTTGTTGTTAGTAGTAAAGAAACTGGATAAATTTTCAGCCTAACATGAAGTGCATGCTATTACAGGAACTGATTATATACAAAAGTGCTGAACTACTAGTAATTCAAGAAAAATAAGTGTTGTATGGGAATAGTCAGAACAAGTAAATACAGTCTAAAGAGATTTTCTAAGAAAGAAGGACAGTGTTTCCTTTGAGACTTAAGAGAAGAAGGACAGAATAGAAAAATGTCAGGATAGGGGCATATGTCTTGAAGAAGAAAAGAGAAATTCTAATAGGAGAGCTTTATGTAGGTGGCCTAGATTGTACAGGATTCACAGATATAGGGATGGGGTGGGGAGACAGCTAGGTATCACAGTGGATAGAGCACTCTGCCTCAGATACTTCCTAGCTGTGTGACCCTGGGCAAGTCACTTAACCATGTTTGCCTCCATTTCCTCATCTGTAAAATGAGCTGGAGAAGAAAATGGAAAACCACTCCAGTCTCTCTGTCAAGAAAACCACAAATGGGGACACAAAGAGTCAGAAATGACTAAAAATGACTGAACCAAAAAAGCTGGAGCTGGGGACTTGAGGAGAGTAGTTTCAACATAGCTGTGGTGAGGAATTAGCCAAGGTACCAATGAGGAACTTTTTGTAGTAACCAGGAACAAGTTACTGGGCACAGAGTGTTGGACCTGGAGTCAGGAAGAAAACTCTAAATTAAGCTGAACTGTAATGAAACATGGCTGCTCTGTTTGGGTACTTGGTGATAAAAATTTCAAAGACCTGAAGCCAGTAAAATGGTGGTGTTCTGAATTGTTAGCATTCCTCAGATATTTCCAGTTAACCAACAATTTGCTAAATTGAGTCTAATTGGTTTCTTCCAGAGATAACATAGAACCATTGGTCTGCATGTAGTATTTCAAAGGGGCAATTTTGTTATGCTGCACAACTTTTAGGAATATTCCTTCCATGGCCTACTTTACCATCCTAAATAATACAGAGGTGGTGATTTTAAAAGATTTCTCCTCAATATAAAAGGCAAGAGAGTTGTTCTTGTTCAGTTGTTTCCAAATCTTTGTGATCCCATTTGGGGTTTTCTTGGCAAAGATACTGGAGTAGTTTGCCATTTCCTTCTCCAGCTCATTTTACAGATAAAGAAACGAAGGCAGTGACTTGCCCCAAATCCCACACTTAGAATGTGTCTGAATTTCAACTCATGTCTTACTGACTCTAGAGTCTAGAGCCATCCCCTGTCCCACCTAACTGCCCAGTCAGGAAGGAGGGAATGCAAAAATGTTGGTTCTTGTTACAGGAAGTCATGACTTATTAGTGGAATTTATATTAATCTATACTTACTCTAAATACATCATTTTTATTCCCATTAGGCCTTTAACAAGTACAAGAGGGAAGGATTCTGCCTTCAGAACGTTGATAAGGCTCCTCTTGCAAAGAGAAGGAAAATGAAGAAAACTAGCACAAGCACGGAGACGCGCAGCAGTTCGAGTGAGAGTTCTCATTCTTCTTCCTCTCATTCTCACGATAAAACTACACCAACAAAGACGCTGCAGCCGAGTAATCCTGACAGCAGTAATCCAGAAACCATCTTCCAGTTCTCTGACTGAAGAATGTAGCGGCGGTGGGAATGGAATTGGTGATGTGCTGTACCGTTACTTCCCCTGATTTAGAACTGAGGAATGTTTATTGATTTTTTTAAAAAATACCTGCCATGTCCTCTTGCTCTCATTTGAATTCTGCCTTTTAATGGATTTCTTCTAAATAACCTGTTTGGTTTGTCCTTGTCCAGTTGTTCCGGACACAGTATATTACTGTGAATAGAGCTAGTGTTAACACTGTTTGGAAATCAAGAATAATATCAACAGTACTTTTCTTAAAAGAGCAAAGCTTTCAGTAAATTTAATTAGAGATTTTCCCAAACTGTTTAGCTTTGAGCTTCTTACAAAATATGTCTTACTTTTTTTAGATGTCTGCTAACAGGAATTGGCCTATGCTAAGATGACTGTTTCCACTCTGGATGATATGGGGTTTAAAACTGTGCACCCTTTGCTCAATGACGTACCAATGAAGATGGTTGGTTTTTCATAAGGAATTTGAGATAAATTTAGTGTGTTAAATACGTTTGTTTCTTGAGAAAAGGTTTCTTGAGAAAAACTTATTGTTTCTAGTTTATGGTTACAAATGATGACAACCTATAAAATGTAAATCTTTTTCTTTTTAAAAAGGATTCAAAAACATAGCATCCCGTGGTATGTATTTGTGATCCATACAAAATGCATGTTGAGCTACGTATATTTTTAATTACACACTGCTCTTTCCTAGCAATTTGTTTTCAATGGTTATTGAAACAGGTTAGGGTACATTTATCTCTTTTCTAAGTCACATTGCACTTTATGAAGGAGTGTGACAAAAGAAAGCAGACTGTTTTATAAAGTGCACAGCTTATAGCATATGTACTGTATTTTAACCATTTTTTCCATTATCTACTTTAAATTACTCCTCACATCCCTTTTCTACTTTGTATGCAACAAATAGAATAGGCCTGGCTGTATGGTGAAATCGTAAGCCACTTATGCACTGATGTGAGGACAAACTAAAGGGAAATTTTACTAAACACTGTGCTTCATAACTGTACACTGTGTTGTGCTACAGGGAGGGATTTCCTCCTGTAGTAGTTTATTATGTATATAATTATTTTAGCATCATAAATGTGATTTGTTTTGAAACATTTCAGTTGTTAACTTTTAAATATGAAAAATATTTTATAAACTTATGCAGAGCACTTTTATTGCTCAAGTTCTAAACTCATATGAAAATCTTAAAGTGCTAACTTTTTGTCTAAGAAGTTTCATTAAGAGCTTGCTGCATTTTAAAGTAAAATAAATCCATTCCCTATGCAAACAACAACAACAAAAAGGTTATAGGAATTGTAGTTAGATTTTATTTTACAGAAATCATAGGGAGTTGTAAGGCCTCTGAAAATCAAGATTAGCTACATTTACAGGAATATGCATAATAAAGCCAAGACTAACGTGGGTTGTTTGGGGGGGGGGGTTTTAATCAATGATAACCTTTTGAGTGTTTGGGAAAGGATTTGGGCATGAGCTTACTTTATTTATTACTTTCTTGATGGGAACATCAAAGATAATAGCAGCATTAACTTTAGCCTGATGTGAATACTGAAATATTGCACTGTTTATGTAGTAATATATTTAATATTAAATCAATATGTAATTGATGTCACTGGGAATTAAATGTCCAATAATGGTATTTTAAAAATATTGTTATAAATTTTATTCACATTTTCTTCTTAATGATTACTAAGAGTAATTTTTTTCTATTTTTGAAAGAGCCCAATGGTTTCATAATTCTTATTGAGTCAGGGATTATTTGTGCACTAGGTATTTAAGGTAATGATGGGAAAGCCTAGGATGAATTACCACAATCCACAAATAGTTCACAGAATATGCAAATGAAACATAAATTTTAATATTAATCAAAATTTCCATTAATAGCAAATGTTATTCTATGAGGTTTTTTTTTTAATTGCATAGTGAAGTAGTAAATTATGTAGTTGCTGTATAGACCTAACGGGCTTTTCTTGTATAAAGGAAATAGTTAAGAAAAATTCTCAAACAATATGCTGTTGGTGGTGTGGTTGATGCTAACTTAAAGTGAACATTTAAAAATTGATACATATAATTTGCATTTCTTCTTTCCCCTTTTTTCCTCTTATAGAAGAGCTTATAAGAGATAAAATAAGCAAAAAAACAGATGTAATTAATGAGGAAGGAAAAGTTAAGTTAAACCACAAATTAATAACTCATCTTTTAATCAAGAATTTACTCTGAAAAAGCTTCAGATTAAGTCCATAGTAATGCCCCCCCTTTTCAAAATTCTCCTTCCCCTAATTATAAATACCAAAAGGTCACTAATATATTATACTCTTGTAATTAGTACAATTTAAATTTGGATTCAGACTTCGTAATATATAATGCATTACATTTTGAAATTCATGCTTTCAGGTTACTAAAATAGAAAACAGTTTCCCTGCATGCAAAATGTTAAGATGAAATGACTGTCTTCTTTATCAGTAGATAATGAAAATGTGTATGAACAAAGCATAAAGAGATGTATGAATACCTTTATACCATTAGTGTGGCAGATAGTACCAAATGTACCACAATGTAATTCCACCCAAGTCCACCACTGCCATCTCCCACAGCATTTTTACTGTATGAATGTTCTTGTTTGGGGAGTATGTGACTTGACCCATTATAAGTTCTAGTTAATGGGGTACTATTTTCTTTTGAATATTAATATCAGTGTTTGAGATATGAATAAAGATAATACTATAGAAAAGAAATTAAGAAAGAGATCAGTTTTTTAGCTTTATAGAAATTATGATTCCCCAGAGTCCATCACTATCTACAAGATGAGATCCTTTCAGGTGAGTGAATGTATATATTAGATATCCTGAAATGCATTAATTCCTTCAGTTATCTAGGAAAGATGGATCACACCTTTGAGAGAGTAAGTTAGTAAATCGTATACCCATTTTCCTGAAACAGTTAATGCTCATCCCAATATACCTGTCTTGAATTCCAGTATTAGTTCTGTTTCTACTTGAAATTTTCAAGTCTTAATTTTAATGCTTCTAATGTTTCTAAAGTGATTACATAATGAATGCATTTAATTGTATGAGAAATTATTTTAGAAGACTAGTAGAACTGCAATAACTTTATTTATAGAAGACTTATAAAATCTATTTTGGATGTCACATTATTTTAAAATATATTCCCAGATATTATTTTATGTGAACATAACTTCAATTTAATGTGTTCTTGTTTGCCTCTTTTATTTAGCTGTTTTAGACATTCACTAGGAAATAGATTTTTATTGGGGGACCATCTCTAATTTATTGTTCATTTCTCTTACCCCATATATATTAATTATTCACTGTAGTCTTCTCTTGGTCAGTAATAAGAGAAGAGGTTTGTTTATGTAATCAGGTTCCTAATAACTCCTAAATGACTAAGTTTATTTATGTTAAGCCACTTAAATTGTGGCAAAAATAATTGTCTTATAGATTAATTCTATTATAGTGTTATTAAATATCTTTTCATTTTAAATAATTTTCTATAAATTTGGGGAAATTATTACTAAATCATATTTCCTTATGATAAATATATCATTCACATGTATATCCTTTTCTTTAGGGAACTGGCTCTTTAAAAAACTAATATAGCAGAAAGTTATTCAATTAAAATTTTAATAGGAGGCAATTTTTAAATTGTAAGGGCTCAAGGAATGGAAAAATTAACATAGGGAAAGAAATGTTTATCAATTACAATACTGTAAATATTCTTAACCCAAAGAAAAAAGGCTCTACAACTACTTTGTAGATTTTATTCAACTATCCATTTTTCTAATCAAGCTCACCTCAAACTATGACATGTCTTAGAAATAAAGGATGTGTCCCCAAAAAGATAGTTTCTTTATAAAGAGCTTTTAGATATAAATTTCAAGAAGAAAGGGACAATTTTTTCACCGTTAGAGCACTTCATAAGCGTGATTTCAATCTTGATCTGTAGTATTGTGTCCTTTGAGCTTTATTTAGCAGGTGATTCCTTCTGGCCTGTCTCCTTTCCATTTCTTTGCTCCCAGTTGTATTTCTAATTGGGTGCTTGCCATTGCAGTTTGTTTCTTTGTCCAAAGTTTTTTGTCCACCCTGTTTCATGAGTCTGGAAATTGGCTGGCTGCCATTACTCCATATATTGCTTTTTTTAGACTTGAGGTGAACATATTTTTTTAACCAAAAACTTAAACAAATCATGTGATAAGATATAATCCTTTCATCAAACCTCAGTTTCTAAAAATACACTTTTTCCCTTGAATTTGGTAGTGTCCCAGAAAAACTGAGATGTGTAATTAGACTATAACAAGTACAGTAAATGAATTTGTTTCCAAAATCATTGGCTTCTTCCTTCCTGTGCAAAGTAGGTAAAAATATTTTTAAAAAATAGTTGATCTCTGTGGTTTTGCTTCCCATTTTTACATGACAACATGAACTCGGATTTTTATGTGTAAGCAGCAAAAGGAGGGCTCTTTTACTGCTAAAGATTGAACATTTCTGGTTTTTCGTGTCTGAAAGAAAATGTTAATTTGAACATGTTAGTAGAATGCTTATATTTTAAAGGTTATAGACTGGTGTTAGAGTAGGCCAAATTGTGTTTAACTTATTTCAACACCTCTGGACACTGTGGCAATAGTATTTTATATTTTGTTAATTTTTTTTCTTGTTATTAAGGCTTCTCTCTCTGCACTGTATTTGCTTTTTACAATATCTGTCACCTCACCAAAAATCCATTTTCTTTTTACATCATTTCCTGAGGGTATTCCTATCCCACTTTTAAGTCATCTTAGACTCAGCCCCTAAATGTATTTTGAAAGTGCATGATTGAGAAAGTAAAATTTAAGTTTTATGAATAGTATTCTAGTTCTTGATTCTCCACAATAAGAAATTGAACTTAAGTTGTTTACTGCAAAAAGGTTGTCTCAATTTTTTTCAAAACTAGATATGTTGCTTTGTAGTGTTATCATAGTTTTTTTTAAGACTCCATAAAGCTTTAATAAACCATTTTTCTCCAAAGATTTTCAAGTGACCTGTTTCATAATTATTTTTCATCCCACTAAGAAGAACTTTTGACATTTCTGACTGCATTTTATTTCAAGGTGAAAGATTAGCTTAGTGGTTTAGATTTTTAGTGGCTAATTGTATAATGCTTTTATTGTTATTAGCATTGTAACTTGTAGTATTTTAATTTTTAAAATAGCAATATAAATTTTGGACTATGAATATAGACATTTCCCCATCCTAATTGACGCTTTGATATTCATGCTTATTCAGGTTCCACAGTGAATTTGGATAGATTATTTTTTCAAGTATCATAAACACAAAATCTAGCAAAATTAAAATTAAATTGTAGAATAGCTTTTGTTTTGATAAATAAGCAGAGAAAATACATAGGTGCTATTTTGTTGCAAAGGTGTTTTTATTGCAATCCCCAAATTTAGTAAGTCCTTTTTCTTAAAATATTGCTTATTCTGTGAATTTGAGAAAACCAAATGAGCATAGACATAGGAATTTTAAGTCATTTAGAATCTTAATTTGATAAAACCAGTGCCTTTAAACTTCTATTTAAAGTTCTATATTTTCTTAAACATTGATTTTTTAATTAATTTTAAAAGAATACATTTTAAATGACTAGAATTTTATTCTATGGGACTATGTAAACTTTCCCACAACCTTAAGCAAGGATGAGATTGTGATTTTAAATAAACTTTTCCATTCATTATGTCTTAGCAAGATTGTTAGAAATGTTTGGATGAAAGCATTTTTTTGTGCCCTGAGACCACATTGACAATTAAGAGTAAACATATACATTGTCATTTTTATTACATTTGTTAGATTTTTTTTTCACATTTATGAGTCCATTTTCTTTTTTCTTCCAACCATTTTTCTGCTCCCTCTATACATGTTAAATTTCTGCCACACACACATATTAACTTTAACTGATATTTCACTGTAGAGTATTTTACACTTCTTACTGCCTCTCTGGATTGAACCACAATACAAGATCTTGAAGAAGGCCTCTTTCTGGAGTTATGGAAATGAAAATCTTGGAATAGAAATGATCATTTATGGACAAGTAAATAATGTTAGAGGCAAAAAAAAAATTGGCATGAAGTTAAAGATGGCAGCTTTCCAAAATGGTTTTGAGTTTATTATCCTATTATGAAGGCTCTAGTTAGCTGTTCCCCAAAAAACTATGATTTTTTAAAGACATGACCATTTAAGGGCTACTTAGAGTTTTTATACAGGCCTAATAAAGCGATTAGCTTCTCAGTGGAAACATTTAGGCAACCTTTCTTCCCGCCTAGCAACACTAAATCAATGGAACTCAAAACAGGAGGACTACAGATTTATTTATCTAGCGACAATCATTTTAATTATCCTGATTGTGTCAGATATCACTTTTATTTTAGGATAGTATAGGAAATAGTAACTGTGTGCAACTTTTTTTATATCTGTTAGGAAAGTACTATATTTGCTAGGTGCGTTATTTCAGAAAAGGTTACTCGGTGCTATCTGTGTAGAATTCCTTGTTCTAATGGAACATACTATTTGGGATTTTACACATTTACATATTCAGAAAGTACCAACAGAAAAGTCTTGTCTTTCTTCATGTGGTTATGTTATACAACTCCAAATTATGGAACAAGTATCCTAGGATCTTTGAATTCGTGGTTACTGGTAGATGATCACAAAACTTTTTTTGTTTGGAGTACAGTGCAGCCCATCAGTGACTAAAATGTGTTATTACTCCTCACCACTTCACTAAGGACTGTATAATCATTTGTCAGGAATGTTGTAGAAAGTATTCATTATGTAGATTTGGGGATAAACTAAATGATTTCTGAGTTTCCTTCCAGTTCAAGATTCTGTGCTTCTAAGACAGAGTTTATGATGAGATTAGTTCCCCAAGTGTGGGCATCTCCATCATAAAAGCATCTCATTTTGTAGCATTATTTGACTTCCTGAAATAAAATAGAAAAGATTGAAAGGATAAATAAGAAATTTAGCATGTTTTACAGAATCAAACATGATACATTCCCAACCCCAAACCTACAGGTTAAAAAAAAGTTATTCTGCTGTGGCTTTCCATTTTGACTTTGGTTTATAACTTGATATCTTTTTTTATAAACTATGAAGCCACTTAGAAAATGCTTTAATAACTGAAATTACTTACTGTTGCTTGGTATTCCAGAATTTGAAAATTGCTACAGTGATTAAGAGAAAAAATAAAATTTAGGAATTTACAGTTAATTATACACTTTTTTTTCCCAGATTAGAAATATGAATTTTTTTTCTTGATTGTTGTTCCTTTCTAATTAAAAAATATTATCCAGTGGATTAATTCTATCTTCTAAGGGCTAAACAATTACAAACCTTGTAGTTTGTCTGCAGTCCTGTTTCACAGAATCTGTGTGTGATAGTACTAGGAGGCTGGAAAATTATCCCACTTGGTTGGTGGACTGTAGAAGTAAGGTTTAAAGGCACCTTAAAAACTCTCAACCAGCTGTTGCTAGCCCCGCCTGAAGTGGTTCCATGTGTGAGCAATTTAACTCCATACTATTCAAGGAATATCCACCTCCACACTGTCTTTCTTTATCATGGCATCCACTCTGTTTTAAGAACATATACTGCTAACATTGGGGGAAATTCTCTGCTACAGGAAGAATTCACATTTTTTAAATGAAATTATATGTTTCCCTGGCAAAAAACATTTTCATGAAAATCTGAAAATGTTTCTCTGGGTTTTTGAGCAGTATAAAAGTGTGATATATACTTTCAAGTAGGACTACCTCTAGTTTAACAAGACTGTTATCTCTCTGTAAGGATAAATCATTCTTATTGATCTCTAACAAAGGAAAAGCTAATATGATTCCCTAGATTCACATGCATATTATTTTATTAGTATTTTTCTCAAATCTCCTACATTAGCTTTTTCTATAAAAGAGGTTTACATGTGTATTAGTCAATATCTCTGAAATGTTATTTCATTCAATCTAAAGTTACCTGTAACAGGTTTCTTTACATCAAACATAATACGGGTGAAATAAAAGAAATATTGGATTTACTTAGACATTAATTCTTGAAACACTGCTATTCACAATTTTATAATTTTGCCCTTTTTATAACATTTTCTTTCTTTACTCCAAGGTTATATCTAGTAAATTTTTATCTTCTTTATTCTAAATATTAATATATCCAGTAGGTACAATTTTAGTTGTATCTGTATTTCAGTAATAATAATAAATTATTTTGTCAAGTGATTGAAATAACAAATGAAATCTGGCTTTTGTTGATGAAAAAGTTAAAGAGATTTGAAGAAAATTGTTTAGGGCTTGTATATACTTAAATGATTTTATAAAAAAGTTAATATTGTTCATTATTCTGTATAAAAATCTTTACTTGTATAGGGTATAAATTCAGAAGTTTTTACAAAATTTGAATGGTAAATGTTTTAAAGATATTTAATAATAAATGTATAATATATTTCCTTAAAACATTTAAAATAAAGTAAGCCTATTATTTATGGGACAGCATAAATATATTGTCGCATCATTAGTAGAATCATAAGTAGATTTATTAACAAAAATTGTAAGCTAAAAATATAGATTTATTTGTACTTAATGCAGTTTATATTTTATTGAATCACCATTTCTGAGACATAAATTTACAATATATATATATACACATATATATTAGTTTTATGTTTGTGTACAATAATCAGGTGTGAGTTTTCTGTATTTTTTATTCAAACATGATTACATATCCTTTATTTATATATATATACACCTATATATTCATATTGAACTCAATAGCCAAACTCTTTGGCTGTCAAAAGTCATTGTAAATATATGAACTTGCAGAAACATTCAAAAAGATCTTGATGATAATAAACATAGGGAAAAACAAATTTAAAATGTGTTGGTTTAGGCATGTGTATATTTAAAATCTAATAAGTCTATGCAAACATTTCAGACTGAATGCATATTTTGTGGTTTACAGGAAGAAATCTTTGGTAGTTACCATTTGTAATAGTTTCATGCTAAGTTCGGGAAAATAATGCATACCTGGCATGTGCCTCTTCCTCTCTGACCCGAATGTCAAGATATTTTCTTCAGAAGGTAGAAACATATTTAGAAAATTTTTACATCTAAGTGGCTATGTTAAAGGGTATAAAATTCTGATAATCTATACTTCAAAATAATAGAAACTAGATAGGAGAACTTAAACATCTAAATGATGTATCTGGCTTTGAAAAAAAATTATTCTAGGCATTTTAATGAATAGCTATCATTTGTGAAGAATCCTATATTTTAGGAGTATTCAAGTTTACCAGTTGGGATTTACATCACCTAATTAACTACCAAGAAATGATCCTGAATTTCTCGTCTATTTATGCTAGCATATACTGACATATCTTTTAGTACAAATGATCTTTGAATGAAAATATTGTTAGACAGTCAGCCATGTTTACTTCATTAAAATATATATCATAGAGTAAAAACAATATCACCAAAGGGAAAAAACTAAACCTATAAATACACAATTATTTCAAAAAGGCAGATTACAAATGAAAAACATTTCACTAGGAGTTCCCCACACAGATGAAATCACAGGTCTTGACCCTGAAAAAGAAAATTAGTTTAAAATGTTAAATAACCTTGTCATATTTTATAAATAGTTGTTTAAAATGTGTTTGATTACTCTTCAGTTGGTCCTATTTTTAAAAAACTATGAAATTTTCTTCAAATACTATTTTACTATAAATAGGATTCTTCACCAATATCTAGACTATTTAACTCCCAGTGGAACTTTTTAAAATCCATATGTCCTTCATCCTGTTTCTTTCTTGATGAAGCAGTCAAAAATATGTGATAGACACAGTGTCATGAAAATGTTAAGGATAAAACATTTTGAGGAAGTAGGGCAAATATGTATTAGGGAAAAAAATCTTGGAATCAAATTTACTCACAATATGGACTCATGTCTGCTTGATTTGGTTATGGTAATTCAGCTATTTGACTCTCTCAGGTTCACCTATTAAGACTGTGAAATGAAGGGATAGTATGTATAAAGTCCCTTCCGGCTCTAACAGTCCATGAATCTACCACATCCAAAATGACACAGATTTCATTTTATGTATAAAATAAATACTGTCTGGAGCCATTCTGAAGAGAAACAAATACAGTTTTGAAATAGGCTATGACACATCATTTTTTCTTTCATTTTTTGACCTTCATGCCATCATCTAATTACAATCTTTTTTTAATTACTAGAGACAAATATCTTATTTTTATTTTGCAGAAAGCCTCATACTCATTTTCTCAAGTATAATCAGAAGATATTTCTAATAGTCTTTCAGAATTTAATTATTTCATTGTGAATACTTAATGGCAAATTTGATCAAGCCCTGGAGTCATGAGGACCTGAGTTCAATTTCAGCCTCAGACACTTAACACTTATTGGCTGTGTAACTTGGGCAAGTCACTTAACCCCAATTGCCCTGCCTTACCCCCTCCAAAAAAAAAAGACAAAAAGAGAGGATAGTTAACTATTTAGAATACAGAAATAGTTTATAACTAATGATTCCTAATTAGAAAACTATTAGAATATACTTTTAAGATAAATTCCTTTCTGTGAAGAACAGTAGTCTTAGCCCTCTGATACTGCAGTATACACCCACCATACCATAAGTGAGTAAATATATAATGTTCAGATTAATCTGGCACTTTACATTTTCAAAGCGCTTTTAAATTAAGTTAAGTCGGCTTCCATTTTAATAGGGATTTAAAATATATTTGCGTGTGTGTATGTGTGTATATAAAACACAGCTTCCTTATGAGGTCCAGTACACCTTACACTAGTTGATTATCCACAAATCTAGTTATAGGACATTAATAAGCAATGTCGAATGAAACTCCAGTTGAGGCAACATCTCCTAATAAGATGGTATTGCTAAAGTATCTTCAACTTCAGCTTCACATTTCTAAGTGTAACAAAATGAATAATTATTCTGTGTGTTCCTAGAGTCACCCAGTGTGTACTTTGTTTTATTTTTAAAAGCACAATGAGAAAATTGGGGCACTACTTGTTTTAAAGAATGGTAGTTTAGTAGCAAACCTGTCATAAAGCAACAAATTGTGATAAAATGGGGATTATATTACTAAAATATCAAATCTGTGCCTTTGTACAGATTTTAAATATTTTGCTAATTTAATTGAAGTTGTTGTCAGTATCCAATTTACCTTAAAAATAAAAGACAAAAGTTTATCCCCCAAAATATTCTTCAGTGTTACCTGGCTTAAACTAAGACCAGAATCACAATGTGATATTTTACTATGACAACTCTGTGAATATTCCTGATAATTAGAAAGGGTGATTTAGTGCTTAGCATTTTAGGCTGAGTATGAGGAGAAACTCCTTTACATTCCTTGTTTTATCAATAACAATGTGACCTTTGGTAGATCCCTTACCCAATCTGTGCTTCAGTTTCCTTTTCTGCAAAATGAAAATAATTTTATCTGCCCTTCCCTATCTCACAAGTGTATTGGGGGGACCATCAGCTAGAAAAGGGAAGAGCCAAATATTTCTTTGATCACAAAGACAGAGTAGACATACATGGTATTATTTATTTTGTGTTGAACAGCAACTTAAATTTAAGAAAGAGTTTCTACCAAGGTGAGTTGTACCAACTAAATTAATTAGCTGTTTCAGACAGAAACCAAAAGAGCAATATTCAAAATGAAATATGTATCATTTATAGATACTATATATATTTAAATTATAGTCCATAGTAAATTTTGCATTTTGAGTGTTTAAAATATAGCATTATATAGTCAGTTGGTTGAACATGACTTTTTAAAAGACTTTTTCTTAGCCAATTGATTTTATTTCAGAGGACCACGTGAATGATCTAATTAATAATCTTATTGATGGTTTTTGTAGCATACTTAATATTCAAGAAATTACTAAAAATTGAATCTAGTTTTTTATTATTATGGAAGATTTAAGCAAAATGGAAGGGTTGGACTAGTTGGCTCTGAGGTCCTTTCTAGCTCAAAATCACAAAAACTAGAAAATTATGAAATTTTTTACATCTTTATTAGTTTTTGTACTGAAATATTTTCTTCTATAACTGGCCTAAAATACAAGGTGTTCCAGTAGTCTTAGTGAAGCTTTGGTATCTTAAAATTGCACTAAAACTGTTGGCATACTCAGTATATACTTTTCCCCAGACTTTACTGAGTGGGTTTTATTTTATTTTGTTTTGAGTTGGATTGCCTGGTCTACCATCTTAATAATTTTGAAACTGTATTTCCTGACTTATTTTACCTTTTTTTCATTTGGAACATGTGGAAATGTTTCTTTTTGTCATCACTGTTTATAATGTTGCTGAAACCAACATTTTAATGTCCTATGTACAGGAACCAGGTTGCAAACAATCTTTTTATAAGAGGTTCTTCAGATCCGTGTGGAATGAGACTATTATACATTCGTGCTTAGATTGTGTTGTTTTGATTTTCTGGGAGCAGGAATAGCAACAGATCCCAGAGTTAAGATGCCATATCATTAGATTTTTTAAAAGATGTGTTGCTGAGCCCGAGAACACAGAATTTGGAGTCTTGGGTATAAGAAGATATAGAGAGGCAAATTTAGACTTGATATTAGAAATATCTTTCTAGCAATTAGAACTAACTAAAAGTGGAATGAGCCGTCTTTGAGACTGATGGATTTCTCATCACTAGAGGTCTTTAAGCATTCTACTTTTTGAGGATATTGTAAAAGCAATTCATACTCAAATACAGGTTGGTCCCCATTTTGATTCTGACACCTTCTCTACACAGACCCCTTAAATCAATATGTTAGCCTACATATTCATATCTCTTGATGATAATGACTGCCACTGAAGTTCAAATTTTGGACTTAAGGATACTTTGATTACCACCATAAAAAGTTTCTTCACTTATTAAAATGAGGTTAGACTAGATGATTGCTCAAGTCTATATCCCCAAAAAGTCATGAAAGTGAACTTGACATATTTTCAGGGTGTAGATAAGTAGTGTGTCTTAGAATTATTTATTCTTCCAGAAAACATGCTCTGGGAAGTATGAGAGCATCCTGGGACAGGAATGGTAAATAAAGTTGTCCAACAAAAAAGGGAAATGAACAACTTGTATATGTCCCTTTATAAAGACATGGAGTTCATTTCGATAGATAGAGTTAAAGGTTTCAGGGATGAATTTCATGAGGACAGCTTGGAGAAGTGGACTCTTAATGATGTGGAAGGTATCAGAGATATGGAAGCAAGGAGTCTATCTCCAGCTACCTTTCTGGCCTTGCCTATTTAAGTATCTCTTTCAGTCACAATTTGTATTATGCTGTGTTATGTTGACACTCATATCATTGACTTCTGTCATCCTTCATTAGTGGGAATCTATTCAAGCAGAGATTTTTACCTAGAGAGAACTCAAACCTTCTGGTACAAATTTTGTGGAATACAGATATCTTAAGGAAATAGAGATATCATTGCTAGGGAGGAGATCCAAAGGCTAAGGCTTCAAAAACTTAGTAGGTTTTAAATTCTACCTCAAATTATATAAGACCTTAGGGCAGCTAGGTGGCACAATGGATGGAGCACCTGCCCTAGAATCAGAAGGGCCTGAGTTCAAATCTGGCCTCAGGTACTAACTAGCTGTGTGACCCCAGGGAAGTCACTTCACCCCAACTGCCTCCCAAAAAAATGTTTTTTAACTACATTAGGACCTGTCTACTAGCTGGAGTAAAAGAGGGAAGGTGATGAAGAAGACTGCCCAACATAGGCTCTCCACCATCAAAAGAAACCCATTTTGTCATCTTTCAGTAATCATGGTATACTCAGTTGCTACAAATTTGGTCATGGGCAAAAGAAACTATTTTATATTTTCTTTTTATTTCATTAGAATCATAAAAAATAATGGACTCCTCATTCATCACGATAACATCTTAAGAATGGTATAATTAATCTTGCTAATATCAGACAATTTTTTCTACTGTGTAGTTTCCATGTTAAAACAGATAGGAATCTTCCTAATGATGATAGACAGCTGTCCATTTTTCAGCCTTTCCTCCCTTCTTTTTGACAGTCGTAAGCAGCTAATTTTTGTACAATTGGCTCAAATCTGTAACACCTCAAGAAAGTCAGACAGCGTAGTCACTAGGAAGAGCACTAGACTCAAGAAATCTGATCAGTAGTACACTCCTTCCTCTTACTAGCTGTCAATCTTAGACAAGCCTCCCTGAGCCAATGCTTATCTATAAAATGAGGAAACAGGACTAGATAATCTCTAAGATTTATTCTGGCTCTGAAATTCTGTGATTCTGAGATTGCCTATATCTGCATAGCAAAAAGCAAAATATGTTTAAACCCCTATTTAAAATTTTTTTTTCAGACGTTCATATGTGCCCATATCTATCCCAGTTCCCAGTTTGAGGTCTATATCTTGGTACTTGTCTTCTTGATTACCTGAATAACTGTGTCTTCACCTTTCTATTAAAATTATAGAAACATCTGTTATAGCCAGCTCATTGCTTGGTCTGTACATGTTCTACTAGTTAAGATGCATTGCTCATAGCCATTATGGTGATACACAGATTCTTTGTTTTTGCATTTTCTTGTTGTCTCTACTATCTGACTTTTCCACCTTAATACTATACTTCTTCCATTTCTTCTATCTCCTCTTACCAATGTACTCCCTTGCCCCAAATCCCCTGCTTTCTGATTCAACTTGGGTGCAGAAAAATAAAGAGCTTAGATCAGTGGCCTAAAATGATATAATTGAGTTTTTAGATTAAAAATTGCTTTAGGTATTGCCAATTTTTTCTTTTTAGAGCTGAATGAAGGAAACTTTAATGCAAACATCCATTTGAATAGTGTTTACAGTGGGTCTTCTTTAATAAGGACTGTAGGTAAGCCCAAGAAGGTCAGTAGCATGTAATTAATATTTCAGCATGTTTGTTCTGTATCATAACTCTTTGCAGAACCCAAGACAGTTTATGCAATGAATAATGTTATTCTCTGTATCAAAGATCATTTTCAGTTTAGAACTCCATCCTATAGGAGAACATTTTATTATTACAATTATTTAATATTTGTATAGTGATTCTTCTCCAAGGGAGTGACTTAAACATTTAGTCATGGTTTTTACTCATCTCTTGATCTGAGATTTAGCATTTATACCCTTTATATGCAAATCGTTAACTATGGTATATCACTTTTTAGGACTGATGATTTCTAGCTGGGCTAGAACTTTAAGGTATTAATTTATTGTGTAACACTGAGCTTCAGTTCTTCTGGAATTATTTAGAAAACAAAAACGTGCAACTCATGTCTGACTTTTTTGTTGTTGTACATATGCTCAGCAGTATTAGCGTTCTTTGATTTCTTTATTATGGTGATAATTGACACTGCCATTAATATAAACTATACAGAGTTAAGGATTTTTATACTACAGATTATTTATTGACAAATTTAAAGAGTTCAGTAGATATGTCTTAGTTGTGAAAAGCATGTGGTTTTTTCCCCCTCATGTCTTAAAGTTTGTTTTTCCTTTGTATAGACAAGTACTGAATGAGTTGTATCAACTTGACAACACACGTATCAAAAAGTAGAACACGTATTGAGATAAAATGCATTTTATTGCTTTTGGGGTTCTGCTGAAAAGCTTTGTATGTGGATTTTATTTTTTGACAAAGAAGTAAGGGCTTACTTTTTACCAACCTCTTATGTGTTGAGGTATATTTGTTCTAGCTTTAAGAAAAATAATAAACTTGTCAATTCCAAATCCCTGAAATCTCTCTTTTTCTTTGTTATATTACTCTCTTTATGGTTCAATGACAATACATTTTCCTCCTGAAAGACTGAGCAATCAAATTATCTTTCATTTAGAACTATAATTATAGTTATGGCTGATTAAATGTTACTAGGTTTTCTGTCATTGGCACCAACTGAACATGCTGTGCAGACCTACCCACTATAACACATCTGCTTTGTTCTGCTCTGCTGGTGGCAGAAGACATTATGCTAGAGCAGAGAAGATCATGTGAGTCAAAGTGAAGAGAGTTGGGCTTGACTCTCAGCTCTAGCACTTACTAATTGTATGACTATCAGCAAGTAAATCCCTCTGAGCCTCAGTTTCCTCATCTGTAAAATGTGGATGATGATAACAATATTCCTGTTGCACTAAAGATGTTTTCTTAATAATCTTAGTGGACATTTGTATAAAATTTTAAGGTTAGTAAATCACTTTACATATATTATCTCATTTTATCCTCAAAACAGCCCTGGGAAGTAGTTATTATAGACATTATTATTCCCATTTTAAAGATGAAGAAACCAAAACTCCAAAGAGGTTAAGTGACTTGATTATAGTCAAATAGCTAGTAAATGTGGTAGATGATACTGGAACTCAGGCTTTCCTAATTCCAAGTCCATTGCTCTCTACTGCTTACTTTAGGGCTAAGTGGAATGGGTATGATCCCCCTTCCGCATAATAACCCTTCTGTTACTTGAAGACATATCTTATCTAGATTGTTTCAAAAAGAGCAATATGGTACAGTCAGATATGTTGGCCTTGGGCAAGTCACAACCTCCAGGGCCTCAGTTTCCACATTTGTAAAATAGGGGATTGAACTAAAATGAAATCCTTTCTTGTTCAGTCATTTCAGTTGTGTCAGACTCTTCATAACCCCGTTTGGGATTTTCTTAGCAAAGATACTGGAGTGGTTTGCTATTTCCTTCTCTAGCTCATTTTATAGATGAGAAAACGGTGGCAAACAGGGTTAAGCTATTTGCCCAAAGTCACACAGCTAGTAAATGTCTGAGGCCAGATTTTCCACTTAGGAAGATGAGGCCTGGCACTCTGTCCACTGCACTTGAAAAAAATTGTGTTTCTCAGGTTAACTATACCAGTTTTTTCAAACACCTCCATTCCATTGAATGAAGTCTATTGAAACTTATCAGTGGATAGTCTTATTTACTCAGAACAAGGTTCTCAGTACCTTTCAAAGTTGCTATCAATTAATCTGATCATCTGATATAATAGATGATAAATAAGAGCCATAGGGCCAGCAGGTATATTTAAACATAATTCAATTGAAGCCAATTTTCCACTAAATTCCTACACCTAATATGGAGGTGACCCTGGGGTTCTCAAAGGCTCTGCAAGCAAAGAATAAGTGCATAGGTCCTACCAGTAGAATGTGTTTTTAAAGAATATAAATTATTTTTATCTTTGTATTCCCTGGCACCATTCCTAGTATATGGCAGACACTTGATAAAAAAAAGTGGATGCAGAGTACATGGTGCCTTGATTATTATGTGCAGTTGTACAGAAAGCACATTGAATTAGGCCCATACATTTAAGTCCACATATTTTGATTAAGCATTTTAAGTGGGTCACAAGCTGGGTCAAGAATAAGAGAGCACTACATTTGTACTGGCTAAAAGAAAAAGAACACAAACATACACAAGTACAGAAATACATTTAACGCAGCAGGGAAATAGGAAAGGAAAGGGAGATAGGAAATTAGAGAGAGGATAGGTTGAGAGGGATTAATCCTAAACAAAACAAACTTTAAAGAGGTATAAAAATATACCTCTTTTTGAGGTGGCAAAGAATAGGAATCTTAGGGAGGTGCTTATAAAGTGGGGAATGGATGTTATGGTACATAAATGTGACAGAAGTCTACAATGCTATAAGAAATGACAAAGGGGATGATTTCAGAGAAACCTGGGAAGATCTATATTTTCTAATACAGAGCAAAGTGAACAGAACCAGGAAAACAAGTTATATCATGACAACAGTGTGATGAAGGCCAACAACTCTGAAAGAACTAAGAGTTCTTATTAGCTTGATGACCAACCACAATTCCAGAGGACCAAAGATGAAGCATGATCACCACCTCTGAGAACAGTGAAGGACTCAGAGTACAGAATTTTGGACACAGACATTGTGGGCATTTATTTGAATGGACTATAGATGATATAATGGCTTCCTTTTCTTTAGTTCTCATTTGGGGGGAAAAAGGGGGTAGGGTGAGAAGAAGGATTTTTGCTAATTGAAAAGAAAAATAAAGTATGATTTTAAAAACTAACAAGAGATAAGATTGTATCATGTTTTAGAAATTGTGTAGTGCTTTCAATGTTCTCAAGCTTCTTAATGCAAAAGACTTTTATTAATTATTTATTGTAAAATACTTGTATTGATTTTATATAAGTCATTTCTGGATATAACTTTCCAACCATTGCCTCCCTACAGAACTGAACCCTCCTATGTTACCCTCCCCCCCCCAAAATAGTTTAAAATAACTGAAAAATATTGTGTCTCACATTGTTTACAACATTCTGTCCCAGCCTTCTACAAGGAGGTAATTGACTCAGTAGAACAAAAATACAACTGCTCCCCAACAAGGCATCTCTCCTGTATATGTCAAGATTATACAAAGTTCCTTGATAGATGCAATCACAAAGATTATTGAAGCCAATTTTCTACTAAATTCCTACTCCTAATATGGAGGTGACCCTGGAGTTCTCACAGGTTATGCAAGAGAGGGGGATTGCAAGGATATCTTTGCTGGTGCTAAGATAGGATTCTCTTGCTTTGCCTTGCTTGGATCTGAGCAGCAGTCCTGGGATAAGGAGGAGCGCTGGTGTGGTAGAGCTTGTGGTAGTGGTGGAAAGGGAATCCTCACAGTTCCAAGGCAGAAAAGAGTGCTTGTGGTCACTCACAGACCAGAGCACAGACCAGGAGAGTAGTAAACATGAAGGTATGATCCTTAGATCATACCACCTTGGCAGAACTGAAAATTTACAGACCCTAGAAGTATCTCTGAAAACATCTACACAAAAATCCCTGAAGCTTGGGGCAGTACATCCTTCATACTGAAAGCAGAGTCCTACCTTAAAGCATTAAAAAGTAAGTATTTGGCTGGGAAAATGAGCAAACAGCATAAAAACACTCAGACTATAGAATCTTACTTTGGTGACAGAAGATCAAAACATGCAACCAGAAGAAAACAACAAAGTCAATTCTCCTACATCAAAAGCCTCCAAGAAAAATATTAACTAATCACAAACCATGGAAGAGCTCAAAAAGGAATGTGAAAATCAAGTAAGAGAAGTAGAGGAAAAATTGGAAAGAGAAATGAGATTGATGCAAAAAAAAATCATGAAAAGTGAGTCAACAGCTTGCTAAAGGAGACCCAAAAAATACTGAACAAAATAACATCTAAAAAATAGACTAACCCAAATGGCAAAAGAGGTCCAAAAAGCTAGTGAGGAGAAGAATGCATTAAAAAGCAACATTAACCAAATGGAAAAGGAAGTCCAAAAACTCACTGAAGAAAATAATTGCCTCAAAATTAGAATGGAGCAAATGGAAGCTTATGACTTTATGAGAAATCAAGAAATTATAAAACAGAACCAAAAGAATGAAAAAATAGAAGACAGTATGAAATATCTCATTGGAAAAACCTCTATCCTGGAAAATAGATCCAGGATAGATAATTTAAAAATTATTGGTCAAAGGCTATGCTTGCAGAGAATAAGTTGGTAGTTCTTACGAGGAGAATGTACATTTTTTAAAAAAAACATGGATTGTTTTATTTTTATCTTTGTATTCCCAGCACCATTCCTGGTACATAGTAGACATTTGATAAAAATAAAAAATAAAGTTGATGCAGATTGCTTTTAAGCTTATCATGAATATTATAAAATGATGTGACAAAGAATTCCTTGAAGTGTTTTTTACTTTCTTTTTGTTAGTAATGATAATACATTAAAAATAAATCATAGCAAAATAGCACTGGATTTCTCAACAACATCTTTTTATTTCTCCTGTTCACTTCCTATTCTGGGACCTTCACATCTCTCAAGCAGATTAACTAAAGAAGGGCTCAGCATCCACTACATCACTGAAAGTCACTTTGGAGGTCTAGCCAAAAAGCTTCTTTTTATAGCAAGAACATTGAGAACCCTTGAGATAAAATTAAATTTGCCCATGGTCCTATATTAACTAATTAGTGTGTTAACTATAAATACTAACTATATTAACTATATAATATATGTAAATATAACTATTAACAATATTAACTAATTAATTAGCCAATAGCAAAAGTTACATCAGGACCCTGGTCTCTCAATCCAGTCTTCTTTCCACTTTATGTCAGATAGACTTCTGTACTGATCATAGTTATCAGCTATGATTAGGGAATAACGCACAATTTGGGCTAAGAAAAGCAACTGAGGTTTTCTATCAACTTTAACATCCAGATATAGACCAATAAGATAGGATTCTGACTTTGTAGTTTGCCTTTTTTAGTTCTCTGACTTTTCTGACAGTTGGAATTCATTGGGGCCATGGTGTCTATCGTACCGGCAAAATCACAGACAGGATTGTCATAAACATTAAAAAGTTGGCCCTGTGGTTTAGCAGCTAAAAAAAGGCAAGTGTGGAGCTATTTATAAAGACACTAAAGTAATTATCCTGCAAGACTGAGTCACGGAATATCACTGCCTCTCAGCCAAGTTTTGGGTTTTCAACTATTCAAGGGATACTTCCCTTGATATACCCTAAAACTAATGTCTACCCTTTGGTTTGTCATACATGACAATTGCCCAGGCATATATGGCTGCTCCTTTAAGTAGTCCCTTGTAATGCTCAAGAGCATGTATCTGAATTAGGAAAACCTCATTTAAAAAGCTTTACAAATTCATATTCATTAACATAATATGCAAAATTCATCAGTATTCCTAGGAAGTATGACTTCAATGGAGCAGCTAGGTGGTACAGTGGATAGAGTCAAGAAGACTCATCCTCCTAGGTTCAAATCCGGCCTCAGACACTTACTAGCTGTGTAACCCAGGGCAAGTCACTTTACCCTGTTGGCCTCAGTTTCCCCATCTATAGAGTGTGCTGCAGAAGGAAATGGCAAACCACTCCAGCATCTTTTCCAAGCAAACCCTAAAGAGGATCACAAAGATTCAGATATGACTAAACAACAATACGACTGCTGAGTTTGTTTATTCTATCTGACATTCACATTAAAGGATGATGTTAGTGACAATGTTTACTGTCCTTCATGAGAGTCCAGCTGAAAATCTTATCAGTCTTTCTGAGTGGAGCATTTATAGAAGTTGTTACTTGATTAGAAACAGCAGCTGGTCCCGCAGAGCCTTCCTGGTACTAAGAGCCGTTTTGAGGCCTCCTTGAACCACACCTTCAAACAATGTGGCACAGTTCTGGATGACTAAGAAATAGCAAGAGTGGTAGGCAAAATGCCCAGCAAAAAACCAAGGCCAGTGGTACACTCTGAGGGGGCACCATCTTCCGTAATTTTTTTCTTTTTTTTAATTATTACTTTATTTTTAATTTTCAACATTCACTTTTTTTTTAATTTAAGCAATTGAGGTTAAGTAACTTGCTCAAGGTTACATGGCCAGGTGTTTCTGGGTGGGTGCTAAGTGTCTGAGCCCGGATTCGATCCCAGGTCATCCCGACTCTGGGGCCGGTGCTCTTACTGTGCTACCTGGCCGCCCCCCTAATTTTTTTTCTATCAGCCTGAAGTTCCACATTAAGATTCAATCTTTCTTTCAGGATTAAGGCATTATCCCCAATTAAAATACTAATCTCCCTAGAGAGCATTATTTAATCATTTACCATTTGTACTTTAGTATGAATTAGTCAAGACACTATGAACTTATTTTGCTGACAGTCCAGATTTCATTGTTCAAAGTACTGGACATTTCCTGGGGATGATTGGGTGGAAGTGAAGGGAAAGAGGGCTAAGGGTATTAATATTAGTGGAGGGAAGGAAGTTGAAGGGGAAACATGATGATCCAGCCCTGGTCAGGCTTTAGGTTTTACTGAGCTCTATCCAGTTCCCAAGGCACCAGGCTCTTCTCTGGAACCTATCCAAGAGCTTTCACCTTCAATGATTTACTGAATTATACTGATCTCTAATTCCCAACCCAAAGCATTAAAGATCCTAGCTTGAACTTGTTTTACTCTTTAGATTCAGAGATCTGCCACACTGATCCCTGATATTTCCTTATGTTCTTCTCCTAATAGGATGACCAGTTCTGGTATCTGCCTTTTCTTTCCCTATTACTACTTGCTTCCATGCATTCCAGATGACAATTGCAATTCCTAGCATTAATTCACAAGGGAAAAAATTCAGAAATAGTATACCAGCATAAGATAATTGGGGATGGGGGAAGGTGGGGCAGTGTATGTGAATTTTTTTTTGCCCCCTTGGACAGAAGTGAGAGTCAGTGGATGTAGAATGTTGCATATGGTGTCTGTCATGGATGATGCTTTGACTAATTTTACTGAACTATATTTTTCCTCTTATATTTAAAATCTTCATTACAAGACAAGGCTTGTTGGATAGGAGAAGTGGAAGGGATATATTCATAAATGAACATGATATAAAAATAAAAGACAGAAAAAATTAAGGTAAGACTTTTAAAACTTCTACTCAGGGTTTTATTTAAGCAGATAAGTTGTGAGTTTTCTTATTTGTACAGACAGCATGATTACATGATGGTGCACAGCAAAATGAGCAGGCAATAAGATGAGCTAAATTTACATCATTCTTGAGGCCAAGCCTAGGCCACATTTCAAGATGATCTATTTTGGGTGGGGAAAAAAATGGAGGTTACAATAATAAAAATTAAATTAAAGAAATATATTAAACACTCGACCATCAATTTGCCTATCCCCTTCATCTTATATAGTCTACCAACAGAATATAAACAACATGCAATGCATTCTGTTGAAACTCAAAGGGAAAAAGGGAAAGGACACAGTAATAATAATGATAATAATAATAGGTAGCATTTATATATCACTTTAAGATTTGTAAAGTGCTTGTGATACAATATCTTATTTGGCCCTTGCAACAATCCTGTCAAATAGGCACTATTATTATCTTTATTTTACACATGAGGAAGGCTGAGAGAGGTTAAGTAACTAGCCCAGGATACACAGTATCTGAAGCAGGATATAAACTCAGGTCAAGTCAGCAAGCACTTTTAAAAATTATTTTTAATAGTATTTTATTTGGTTCTCCCAGTAACACGTCAAGAAAATTTTTAGCATTTTTATAAGATTTGAGTTCCAAATTTTTTCCCCTCCCTCCCTTCCTCCCCTCCCCTCTTCTGAAAATGGTAGGCAGTTTATACATGTGCTATCATGTGAAAAAAAATTCCATATTAGTTACAGATGTGAAAGAAGAAACAGATTTTTAAAACCACAAGAAAGAAAAAAGTAAGTGAAAAAATATACTTTGATCTGCATTCAGAGTCCATCATTTCTTTATCTGGATATGGATAGCATTTTTCTTTGTGAGTCCTTTGTACTTGTCTTGGATCATTGTGTTGCTGAGCTATTCATAGTTGATCATCACACAGTGTTGCTGATGCCAAGTACAATGTTTTCCTGGTTCTTCTCATTTCACTTTGCTTCAGTTTGTACAAGTCTTTCCAGGATTTTCTGAAATTTTCCTGTTCATCATTTCTTATTGCACAGTACCATTCCATTGTATTCCTATACCACAGCTTCATTATTAAATGCCTACTATGTGCAAGGCACTGTGCTAAACCTAGGTCTTCCTCACTCCAAGTCTAGCAACTTTCTCCACTTTGCATAAAGAGGAGAAAATAAAAACAGCTAAAATGACTGTTTGTTAAGAGAAACCACAGATCACCAAGGGAATTTTACCAACATCTTCAGCTACCTTACTTATAATTGGTAAATTCAAAGATGTCTAGGATCTCTTCACACTACACTGGTATATTTGTAAAGGGCACCAGCTCCCTTTGTCCTCTAGAGTACAAAAGATGAACCAAACCCTACTTTCAAAGGCAACTGAGGTCAATTTACATCCTGGTGAAAATGACTAGTTCCTAAGCCGACCTCATATATGCAGTGGCATGTCCCAGATTGAGATGAAAGGGACCTCAGGTGTCTTTATTATGAGCCATGCCTTTGTTATATCTCTTATTTTAACTTCAACAAATTACATCTATGTTAAATTTCTTAGGCATTCTCTCTTCTATTGAAATACCTGTTTCAGTCAGTATACTCTAAATGATATATGTAAAGTGCTTTGTACACCAATAAGGTGCTATAAAAAGCCATGGTCAGAATGGAATAGCTTTTAAGTGGTCAGAGTAGAGTTATGAAAGCCACCTTAGAAAGCACCCCAGAGGCCAAATAACTTTTGCAAAAAGGCCTTTGATGCCCTTTCTAACTCTCAGAGAATCCCATCTGTGCCAGGACCTAGGGTTCCTAATGAATGGAATAAAAGTGCAAACTTCTCAGGTAACATTCCAGAAATCTGAACAGAATTGTAATAAAGCACCAGAAACTTAGCAACCTGGGCTGGGAGCCTGGGACCCTTGCCTTACTTCCCTGGTCAAAAGTTGAAGTTTTTGCTAAGCTTAGCTAAGCATAGGAGGGGAGCACAGACCCTGCAAATTTAACCACAGGCCCAAATGTCCCAGTCTTGTTTCTACTGACCACCATCTGACCTGTACAAATATAAAATTGGAAATCCTGTTGCAGAACTCCAGGCAGGTCACCATGTCCTAATATCCCCATGATTCATAAAATATCGTCTGCTTTCATATCTATATTGATATTGTTAGAACATTTATCTTCTACTTTCATATCTAAGTTGATACTGATGACATATTTTGTCCGTTTTCATGTCTGCTAGACATGTACCTCCTGCTTTTTTATATTACTGACATCTCACCTGCAAACGCCAGCAGATTTTCGCGGTTAACATTGTACACCTCAATTCCTAATTTAACAGAAACAGGACAGAACAAGGGAGGGAGGAAAGGGGTGGTCTTTTGGGTATATAACCAAGCTTTGCATTTTGTATTTTGCCTCTCCTACCAGACTGCCTCTGGTAGTGAGACTGCCTTTCTTGCAAGAAGAAATAATTAAATAAATCTTTCCTGTCTCTACTTGGAGATATCTCTGCTTCTTTTTATTTGGGTAAGGGTCGTCTTTGTCCCACACATTAAGCAATCAGAAACCCCATTTTACCAGGAGCTCAGGAAACCCTCTGTCTAAGCTTCTAGAGAGCCGTCCTTTGGAGCTGAGGCTCTCTCCTAAGAGTTGACCCAAATCTCCTTCGTGGGCCACTGGGCTATAGAAGAACGAGCACCTCTGACCCAAAACCACCCAAGAAACTGGCTGCTCCTTGTACAACTGACAGCTTCTCGAGGTTTCTGGGACAGTTTCAAACAATACTTATCTCTGGAAGAGCATAGTGAACCAGGAGATGAAAATCAACATTAAAATGAGGCCGTTCTGAATCAGAGCTGGGATGCTACAAAAACAAAAAATACACCCAGGCCCTGGGCAGCACTATTCTCCAATTGATAAATCTTCCAAGGGAAATCTAAGTGGAACCAAGTTCAATTTTTAGGGTTCTGCTTGAAAGAATTATAAGATCATTCATAAAACTAAACTATGACAATAGTCCCCAGGGAGGCTTTTTAACCTCCCAAACTAGAATCACAAAATTGCAAGGTAGAAAGTTTGTTAAATACAAAAGCCCTCAGGACCATACCTCTATACATGCTGTGCTTTCAACTAAAGACATTCCCATTACAGACGATGGGGACAAATTGATTTTTCCAAAGAGAGTTGAGCTTACAAAATACCAGCAGCAGCAGTAATGGCAAGCAAAATAGGAGAAAAGAGAAGAGAGGAGAGGTAAAGACGGAAGAGGAAAGGAGATGAGAGGGGAAGGGAAGAGATAGGAAATGGAAAGAACAGGAAAGACATGCCCCTTAGTTACTTGCTTCACAATCCAGGAGAAAGAATATAAGATGCTTGTTCCTATCTCAATTCAATTGAGATGCAACAGTCCCACTTGCATGGCCACCCCATGGAAAGATTTGGTGTTTTTCACTCATTTAAACAGACTCCTGTCTTGCTCCTGGTTACCTTCACTTAATGCCATGCAGTCTCCTGGCTATGCTCTTCTGGTATCCCAAACTTCCTGCTCCCACAAGCATTCTCTTTCAACCAAAACCCATTCCCATTACAAAGCCCCTTCCCCCAGGGAGCTATCTCATTGGTCCATGGAAGATTGCAGGAGGGGCTGCCTTTGTAAAATGAGATTAGACCAGATGATTTTTATGAAAATTTACAGCTCTAAAATTTTGTTATACTTAAGCTCCTTGTGCTGCCTTCCTCATCAATCAAATATATTTTATAGAATTAATGTAAGAATCAAAAGATAAAATAAATTTGAAAATACTTTTGAAAAGTTAAAGGTAAATAATACAATTAGAATTTATTGTATACATTTTTAAAAACAGCAAGTTTTATGTATAAGAGGTTTGCAATTTCCTTTTTTGCCTGTTTTTTATATGAAGAAATGTTCGTGTTTGTCAGTTTCAGAAAAACAATAAAATAATTTTTAAAAGTATATACCAGAAAAATTCCAAAAGGATAAATGACCTAAATGTAAAAGATTACATCATTAAAAAAAAAGGGAATTGAAGGTGGTAGCTCATACAACTATAATTAGGTAAAGAATTCTTAATTACAAAGAACAGAGAAGATTATAGAAGATAAAATGGGCAACTTTGATTCTGTAAAATTGAAAAGATAAGAAAAATCGATGTAGTTACAGTTAGAAAGGAAATAATGAACTGAGGAAAATCTTTGCAGCAAATATCTCTGGTAAAGGTCTAATATCTAAGATATCTGTGAAACTGATACAAATTCAGAAGAGTGATCATCTTCCCCCAAGAGATAAGTGGTCAAAGGGTATGAACAGATATTTTTCAAAAGAAGTAATTCAAGTTATCAACAACCAGATAGGAGGATAATCCAAATAAATAATTATAAGGTAAATGCTTATTAAAACAACTCAGGTTTTATTTCACATCAACAGATTGGGAAAGATGATAAATGGGGAAAAAAATAAAAGGTGAATGTTGGAGGAATTGTAAGAGGATAGACATACTGATGCGCTGATAGTTGAGGTGAGAATATATGATTCTGGAAAACACCCTGGAACTATAATCCCAATGTCACTAAACTGTACATACCTTTTTACCTAGTGATACCATTATAACGTATACACCACCAAAATGAAGCAAAGATCCCATGTATAAAGAAAAAGTTATGTTGTTGTTCAGTCGTTTTTAGTTGTGTCCAAGTCTTCATCACCCCTTTTGGAGGTTTTCTTGGTAAAGATACTGAAATAGCTTGCCATTTCCTTTTCAACCCATTTTACAGAAGAGAAACTGAGTTAAACAGAGTTAATGATTTGCCCAAGGTTATACAGCTAGTAAGTGTCTTGAGTCTGGATTTGAACCCAAGTCTTCCTGACTCCAGGCCTGTGTTCAATCTACTGCTCCACCCAGTGCCCAAAAAAGTTATAGCAACACTTTTTTTTTTATTAGCAAAGCACAGGAAACAAAATGAGTAGTTATCCCTTCCAGATTGAGACTTTCCCCATTGTGGTTTTGATGTATGGTATTTCAGCATAATAAATTAAATGGGAATTTGGGGGAGTTCTGCGGAAGCTGCAGACAGCACGCGAAGGCCAGCAGATGACACAGAGCCTATGACCAAATATTTAACCCAATTTTACAATAAGGTACTGTAATTCATTTCTTTCCACTAACCAATCAGTGTGGATTGCCACCCTCAGGAACACCCCTTTTCCAATATGCATATAAACCCATGAGGGCCATGATTGTCTTTGTTCTAAGAGAGAGAGCCAAATGACCATCTTTTTATTAAAATGCTGGCATTGTTAATAAAACGATTAGATTATCTCAAAATTATGTCTCTGGAAACTTTCTTTTTTTAAGCAATTGGGGTTAAGTAACTTACTCAAGGTTACACAGCCAGTTATTTCTGGGTGTGGTGCTGAGTGTCTGAGCCCAGGATTCGATCTCCAGGTCGTCCCAACACTGGAACTGGTGCTCTTACTCACTGAGCCACCTGGCTGCCCCTAAGCAATTGGGGTTAAGTAACTTGCTCAAGGTTACACGGCCAGGTGTTTCTGGGTGGGTGCTAAGTGTCTGAGCCCGGGATTCGATCTCCAGGTCTTCTCAACACTGGAACCGGTGCTCTGCTCTTACTTGCTGTGCTACCTGGCCGCCCCTCTGGAAACTTTTTTAATCATCACAGTTGCAGTAATTTAGGTGTGAGGTGATGAAGGAGGCCTCAGTTAAGGTGGTTGCTATGTGAGTGGAGAGAAGGGGTTGGATATGAGAGATGTGAAGGCATCACCAGTAGGATATGACAATTGTGTATATGAGTGACGGAGAATAAGGAATCCAGACAATGCAGAGATTATAAAACTGAGACATGTGGGAGAAGTAGGGAAGTTTGGAAGAGGGGAAATTTTAAGGGGAGAGTTCTTTCTCTCTTAAAATTTCCCTTCTTCCAAACTTCTATAACTGTAACAGATATGCTTTAAGATGTGGAAAGCCTTGTGTGAGATAACCTGAAATCAGAACAATTTACATGAAAACCACTATGATGTTAAGTAAAACAATGGTGAGATATTTCGGAATGTTCCTTAATACAGTGATGGATCATCACTTCAGAAAACTGATGGATGGTTGGGTACCTCCTGCCTCTTGTAGACATGTGTAGAATTAGGAGCATAGAGGCAGCTATGTGGCACAATGGTTAAAGTGTTCAGCTTGGTGTAAGGGAGACAGATTCAAATACTGCCTCAGATACTTGTTAGCTGTGTGATCCTGGACGAGTCACTTTGTTTTCCTTAGTTTCTTCAACTATAAAATGGGGATAATAATAGTACCTCTTGCAAAGGGTTGTTGTGATTCTACAATGAAATAATATTTGTAATGAAGCATTTAGTACAGTAGTTGGCACATAGGGGGTACTATATAAATGCTAGTCATTATTACAATAAGACATATTTTCCAGACATGACTAATGTGTTAAGACTTTTTCCTTGACAATTACTTACTTGTTACTAGGGAACAAAGATTATGGGGGAGAGAGGGTGGGAGGGAAGGGATATGAAGTTAGTTATAAGTGACAGATACAACAAAAAGAGCCTATTAATGAATGTAAATAAGGTATTTCCTTTGTTATTTTCATTTCAACTAATTTTCTGGGTTACGTAGGGCAGTCTAGAAGTTAGTCGATAAACATTATGGAGCACCTACTATGTGCCAGGCAATGTGGTAAGCACTAGGGATACAGAAAGAAGCAAAGGACAGCTCCTGCCCTCGATGAGCTTACAATCTAATGGGGGGGACGCCTAGCAAGCAGATAGGTACCATAAGTTCCATGGAGGATAAATAGGAATTAGCGGAAAGAGAAGAGGCACTAGAATTAAGAGGGGTTGGGAAAAAGGATAGAAGCAAAGGGATATGCTATTTAGCATCATGGTTCTTCCAATTCCGTATTTCTGTGATTTTTCTGTAATCTGTTCTCTGTCCCTCGTTTTGTACCAGACTGTCAAACTTAGGTAGAAGACTTTGGGGAAAGAAAGGAATTTGGGGAGGGAGGTCAGTTAGGACTAAATGATATGACAGATTCGTTCTTTCAACAAATTGTTATTAAACACCTACAATGATCAAAGTATCATCCTCAGGCCTGGGGGAAGAGACAAAGATTAATAGAACATGGTCCCCCCCTCTTTTTTTTTTTGACATGACCATTGTGGAAATAAAGATTTTGGTTTTCTTTCATTTTCAATATGGTGGCAGTGGGATATTTGTGAGGGAAGACAAGAAGATGGACTTTTGCTGATTAAAAAAAATTAAATATAATTTTAAAAAATAGAACATGGTCCCTAACCTCAAGGAGTTTACAATCAAATGAGAGTAAAGACAGAAGATTACAAAGCAACATGTAAGAGAAGATTGTATAGAAAAGACTATAAATCAAGGGTTCTTAACCTGGGGTCCATGAAATTGTTTTTATAATATTTTGATAACTGTATTTCAATGTAATTTTTTCCCTTTGTAATTCTATGTGTTTTATTTTATGCCCTTAAAAATATTATTCTTGGGGTGGCTAGGTGGCACAGTGAATAGAGCACCAGACCTAGAATCAGGAGGACCTGACTTCAAATCCAGCCTCAGACACTTAACACAAAAAGTAGTCATGTGACCTTGGGCAAGTCACTTAACCCCAACTGCCCTCCAAAAAAGCAAAACATATATATATATATATATATATATATATATATATATATATATATTTTATTCTGAGAAGGGGTTCATAGGCTTCACCAGACTGCCAAAGGGAGTAATTATACAATATATGGTTAAGAACCCTTACTGTAAACAACTATAGGAATTCTAGACCTTGCTCCAATTCTTAAGCAGTGGATTTATAACTTTAATAACAATTATCATGTAAAGTTGCGTATATTATTATGATCTGTGCTTGTGACTTCTTGTTTGTTCTTCGTAAAGCAGATTTAAATGAGGCAGAGTTGCACAAAGTCATCAGTCTCATTCTGTCTTCCAGTCAGTTGAAGTCCAGTGACAGGACCAAAGTCAAGGTGACTGGTGATGGATGCATGGATGACTATGGCATCTTCAATGTTGGAGCTCCACAGCGCTTGCTTCAGCCTCCTTCATGGCCATTGGAACAAATTATTCTTATCTGCCCTTTCCCCTGAGGAAGTTTTTACATTTTGGGGGTAAACATCCCCCTAATTCCCTGACATGCTTGAGACCTGTTGCTCACCCTCAGCCTGGTGTAGTCAGTCTGCCTTGACAGTTTTTACCAGCATGTGGTCACTATGCATGCTACAATTTTTTGGAGTCACAGGTAAGAGTTGGGTGAAAGGTGGACCCCAAAGGTGGATAAGCAGGCCTGAAAAGGGCTTGACCAGCCCTCACACCAGAGCTGCTAGTCTTCTCTGAACACCCCATACATCCCACTTGTGACTCACTCCCCTGCTCAATTACATGAGGGCAAAGATGGTCTTAGATAAATTTTGTTCCTTCCCCAGCATCTGCAAACGCAGTTGTCAAATGAAACAAGGAGTCTAGAGAGAATTACCTAACCCAGGTTCTGCTACTAATTTGCAATGGGATGCCAGGCAGGTTAGTTGTCAGTCAGCTAGCATTTATTAAGAGCTTAATTTGTCTCAGGTACTGCTAAGCACAGGAAATACAAATAAGGGTGCAAAGAAAGGCAGTCTCTTCCCTAAGGAGGGGATTGGGAAGTAAAATAGAATGGGCAGGGAGAGAAACAGGGCAGGGGAAGGATGGTAGGAAAAAAAGACTGGAGTGCTGTAGCCTGAAGAGGAGAGATGTAGTTAGCCTGGGCACCTCCTTAAATGGAAGTTCTGGAAGGGGCTGTCCAATCAGAGGGTCAAGCCCAGGGGTATATGGTACTTCCATTGCATGAATTCAAGGGCCTTGAGAAGAAGCTTCCAGAGTGAAGAGCTTTCTGGAACATGGTAGAGAGAGTCAATGAGTTCACCCCTCTTGGGCCTCAGTTTCCTTATCTATAAAATGATGGGGTGGTTTTGATCATCTTTAAGGTAACTTCCAGCTCTGATAATCTTTCATTGATGCTTTTCTGATCAAGTTCTTTAAATTATACCATCTAAAGCTGGGCCAGTCATCTTGACTTCTGTCTTGCCACTGTACTCTGGAGAAGGCAGTGAGGCTGATAACTTTGCCTCACTTAAATCCAATCCACTCGCAAATCAAGACATCATTTTCCTGATGTCATTGGTCCTCTTCAAGAATGAAGGAATACCATCTGAACCAGAGGTTCTTAACTATAGGTCCATGGATGGAGCTCAGGAGGTCTGTGAACTTTAAAATATATATATGATAACTATATTTCATTATAATTGGTTACCTCTGACATCATATATATTTTAGTTTGCACACTTAAAAACATTATTCTGAGAAGGGGTCTGTAAGCTTCATCAGACTGCCAAAGGGGTTCATAAAACAAAAAGAGGCTGAGAATCAATAAGCTAGACAGATGTCCAACCTGCCTACCTGATCTGTGGAATCTCATAATGTGCTCAAAGATTTAGTTTCAGCTGTGCTACTGTTCAGTTGAAAGTATTTTTCAAATCTGCACTGGGGTGAGTTCTGTGTCACAGGAATAAACATAAAGGACCACAGGAATCCTGACTCACCATAGGCCCAAGCCAATGCAGCTGCAGTCCTGAGTTGCTATGGCAAATATCATCAGAATTGTTTACTCCATTGATCTCCTTGCCCTTGGACAATTCCAGGCTCCCTTTTAGTGCTGCCAAGGGAAGGAGATTCAGGGTAGGACAGAAAGAACAGGTGAAATTCAAATTGGCCTATCTCTATATGTGTTAGAAGCACTGCCTGTCCCAGAATGGAGGAAAGATCAAAGTGGTCATTTAAATGAGATTTGGGATTGACCCACCAATATTGATTACAAGTAGCTAGCAAGCTCCAGCTTACTAAGAGCTGGAGACAGGATGTTGGGCCTGGAGTCAGATGCTGACTCTGACACTATTGTGTGATATTGGCTAAACATTCTAACCTTTCAGTTTCTTCATACAGAAATGAGGATAGTTATGCCTTAGTTCTAGTACCTATTTCAGAGGGTTGTTGGGATAATAAAATTAAATAATGTCTATAATGCACTTTGCTTACTTTAAGGAGCTGTATAAATGGTGAGTTTTTATTATTATATATAACTCCCTACCCTTCCCAGGCTTCAATTTACAACAGACTTATGTCTTGCAATCACAATGTTGGATTGGTCAGAATCTATATTATACAGTGGAATGATCCATGGATTTAGATCCAGAAAACCTTGGTTTGAATTCTGGCTCTGCTTGTTACCAACTAAATTGTACTAACTGCTTCTTACTACTATTTGTACCTGCTCTACTAAGTAAATCATTATTTTACAATTAAGGAAATTGAGGCAGACAAAGTCAGGGTCACACAAGCTAACCTTGAGTAAATCACCTGTCCTCTCTGTTTACATGTCAGTATTACTACTGATTACTGATAGTTAGCATTTATATAATGTTTTAAGGTTTTTGAAGCACTTTATATATATTAACTAATTTGATCCTCACAATGACCCTGTGAAGTAGGTGCTATTATTATCCCCATTTTAATAGTTGAGGAAACTGAGACAGATAAAAGTTAAGTAACTTTTCAACCAAGATTAGGAGGGAAGAACAAAACTGGGAAACAATTTTCAATGTCTCTGATAAAAGGCTCATTTCCAAAATATATAGAGAACTGAGTCAAATTTACAAGAATACAAGTCATTCCCCAATTGATAAATGGTCAAAGGATAAGAACAGACAGAAAGTTTTCAGAGGAAGAAATAATAACTATCTATAGTCATATGAAAAAAATGCTCTAAATCACTATTGATTAGAGAAATGCAGATCAAAACAATTCTGAGGTACCACATCACACCTATCAGATTAACTAATGTGACTAAACAGGAAAATGACAAATGTTGGAGAAGATGTGGGAAAGTTGGAACATTGATTCATTGTTGGTGGAGCTGTGAGTTGATTCAACCATTCTGGAGAGCAATTTGGAGCTATGCCCAAAGGGCTATAAAAATGTGCCCTTTGACCCAGCAATCCTATTTCTAGGGCTGTATCCCAAAGAGATCATAAAAATGGGAAGAGGACACACAAGTACAAAAATAGTTATAGTAGTTCTTTTTGTGGTGGCCAAGAACTGGAAATTGAGGGGATGCCCATCAATTGGGGAATGACTGAACAAGTTGTGTGTAGCAGCAAGCACCCCAGCATCCCCAGGGTGGCTGCCAACACAGGTTCTTAGATCTGCTTTTCTAAAGGAAAGCAACTCAAAATGGGTTAACGATCTTGCTGTAATAAATCAAACATATCATTTACCTAGTTCAGGGGAAAAAAGTCAGCACCCCGAACTTCAGAATATGCAGAGGTTACAAGCAGAAATTACAAGAAGACAGAGAAACAAACAGATCAAGCAGACAGGCCTCCAACTGTCCAACCATTACATCCATACCTAGTTAGTTAACAGAGAGGGAAGCATCAACATCTGGGTTTTTCAAAGCCAGGGGGCTCTCAATGGCTGTCCAGAGTCTCATTTGGTCAAATCACATAACACTTCTCAAAGTGAGACCCAAAACAAAGCCTCACATCAAGGTTTTATAAAGCCTTCTCCTGGCTCAGAGAATGTCACAACCCTCTGGACCCACTGCCCAATCACAAAGTATCTCCTGAAAAACAAGCCTCCCACCACAGGCTCCAGGTGCACTTAAGCCTATCAAATGGCGTAGGGGCAGGGAAGATCTTAAATTTCCATTCCATTCCTATAACATTGTGGTATATGAATGTAATGGAATACTATTGTGCTATAAGAAAAGATGGACAGGTGGACTTCAGAAAACCTGGAAAGACTTATATGAACTGACTCTGAGTGAAGTGAACAGGACCAGGAGAACATTGCACACAGTTATAGCCACAGTGCAATGACTGATTTTGATAGACTGAGACCTTCTCAGCAATGTAAGGACCTAAAACAATCCCAAAGGCCTCATGATGGAAAATGCCATTCACATCCAGAGAAAAAAACCATGGAGTCTGAATGCATGGAGAAGCAGACTATTTTCTTTTTTTGTTTTGTTTTGTTTTTCTTTCTCATGATTTCTCCCATTCGTTATAATTCTTCTATATAATGTGACTAATGTGAAAATATGTCTAAGAGGAATGTATATAGAGAGAGCCTATATCAGATTGCGTGCCATCTTGTGGAAGGAAGAGGAGAGGAAGGGAGTGAAAATTTAAAACTTATGGAAATGAATGTTGAAAACTAAAAATAAATAGATTTGCTTAAAAAATAAGTTAAATTACTTGCCCATGATCACACAACTAATATGTGTCAGGTTGGATTTGAACTTGGATCTACCTGCCTCCAGCCCCAACTCTCTATCAACTTAACTGTCTCTGGATGAGGTTAAGAGCCTTGTCCAGGGTCACACAGATAGTAAGTACCTGAGGCATGATTTGAACTAAGTCCTTCACTCAATCAATTGTGTCACCTAGCTATCTAAATGAATGTAAAATGAAATGTAAGATTAGATCTCAAGGTCCATTTTAGCAAAAAATACTATGATTTTTTTCTTCCTGTTAACTCTGGGGTGAAGTAGGATACCCTCTTCTCTCTTCTTTAGCCCTTTTACCATTTAGACACCCAGTACTTGAAGCCCTAGCCCAAACTGCTCTGAGGAAGAGCCTTGTATTTTTGGTTTCAATGCCATAATGTTCTCTCTTAATTGACTCAGCCTTCATCTTAAAGTTATGGACCAAAATTCAAACCCTTCCAGTTTTTAATTAATATACCACATGTCTACCACAAGACATTGGCTCTTTCTCTTGTTTCTCATTTACAAATAAGAAAATACACAAGTCATAAAGAAGTTATGACCCATCACAATTTTGTATCAAGGGTAAGACAGCTTTTAAAATATGACTTAAAGAATAGAGTTGGGAAGCAGGTAGGTGGTGCAGTGTATAGAGCACTATAAATATAACTACACGAGGCTAATCACCAACCATGAATTCAGAAGGGGGTTGGGTTACTAGTGAGCCAAAGTATCTCCCCAATTGTTTCTCCCCACACACACTCATTGAATGGTGGGTGGTGACAAGATCAGCCAAAAGGGAAGAGGAAGATGTGGCCATGCTCACATTCCAAGGGCCAAATGAGGCAAGGAGGACCTGCACCTTTCATTTTTGCATTATACCTTAAACCTCCAAACCTCACCAGACAGTACTACCACTTAGTTGCATAGATAACTCTCAGATCTATGTATCCAGTCTTCATCTCCCCCTTAAGCTTATAGTCTAATCTGGGAAAATATATTAAAAAAAGCAATTTACAAAATAAATTAGCCTAGTGTAGTTATATTTATATATTATAATAAGGAAGTTAAATAAAGGAATAATCCAAATGGGACTGACAAACTTGCCATTTGAGGGTGCAGAGAATGCTCCTAATTTAAAAATACTTCTACTGAGGACAGAAATTCTATCATTAACTTAATTTCTTTGGGTAAAGCCTTGACCTCTATAAGAATGAAAATAACCTTGAGAGGGTTAAGGCTTTAACAGGAGTTGATTAGACTCTTTTCCTCCATCCAATGAGTGACTGGGATAATACAGAATCACTAAGCACACCCAGGAGGTTGGAGATTCAGAGAGGAAAGAAAAGGATGGAGAAAGAAGGAATTTAAGTGAATATATGGTTTGGAGGAGAAGGGGGAAGTATATCCTTTGTTTCCAATGAAGTTGTAAACTTCTCCAGTGTCATCATCTTCCTTTGCTCACCCCTCCTGCTTGCAAAAAGAATATTCTACTCACAGTTGGGCCTCAGTCTCCCCACAGGGTCCTAGGCTTAGGTTTATTAGGGAGCCACATAACTCATAACGAATGAAAAGTGATCATTTACTAAGAGCCTATTTTGTGCCAGGGATTGTACTAGGTGCTGGGAATATAAAGACAAAATTAAATTTTTCTGCCCTCAAGAAGCTTATATTCCAACCAAAGAGATAACATATATATACATATACATGTATACATATATGTACACACATATACTTCTGGTGAAGTATAACAAATTATAGCTGTTTGTTTGTTGCCATAAAATATATACTTGTCAATGTTTTTGGTTTACATTTTCTTTTGAGGATAGGAAATAAATACCCACCCCATACCTGATTCATACTTTGGGTGCCATTCTACTTCTCCTTTGGGGAGAACATATATGTAGATATGCATCCATATATGTATACACACATACATGCATGTGTGTGTATATATATGTTTATGTCTGACAATATGAACTTCTACTGGGTTCAAGGGATTGGGATACTTATCCCTGTCTCTTCTTCCCCACTAAGAAACTTATGCCCTGAACCAGTCAAAAGGCAGTTTGACCAACTGGAAGAAGGGTCAGACTCCTTTTTTTGTGCTCTTTGACTTGTTATATATCCTACCTTGAGGAAAATTTACACTTAAGGGTTAGGTTTTGGCTCATTTTTAAGGAGGGTTCTTCCAAAGGGAGAAATATAAAGGTACTATATGAATCAGGTATGGGGTAGATATTTACTTCCTATCCTCAAAAGAAAATCTAAACACAAAACATTGACAAGCATGCATTTGATGGCAACAAACATCTGTAATAACTTCTGTTATACTTCACCAGAAGGTTGATACCTAAACTTCATTTAGATATAAGGTACTTTGTGGGACTCTCTGCTAAGTAGATATTGTGCATTTCACCTTGGCTCTGCACTGTCACTCTCCTGTTAGGTATTTGTTAGGCAAACCAGGTCAGGGCTTGAACTCATGCTCTTAGTGGCGCGGTGGCCTACTCCAAGAACACTGTACTAGCTGCTAGGGATTCCTCCCCTCACTACAAGGGGCTGCTGAATTTTAGAAGCTCACAAGATGACCTTCAAGACTTGGACATGTCCCTTCTCTTGGGAAGACTAGCTTACCGAAATCGAGAAAGAGAAAACACGAAGAGGTAGCCCTAAACCAGTTATCTCTCAATTTAGCAGTACATGGGTTTTAACTGATATATATATACATCAGTTTTTGGTTTACATATATATATGCTTGTGACAGCTGGGGAGGAAGGGGCTTGGAAAATGTTGAGTTGATCCTCCCACTCCCACTCCCACCCCCACCTCTCATTCCTGGGAAGTCTCAGAGCTATGTGAGGTCCCCTGAACTGTTGAAAGAAGAAAAGGACAGAGATAGAGTCACTCCTTATTTTTAAAGGTCTTCTGAAGTCACTGGCTTTTCCTGCTCAGAGGTCAAAAAGGAGTTTGCCTCATCAGATCAAAGTCCCTTCAGTGCTGAGTCATGAAGGGCTAGCGGGGAATCAGAAAGGGGAGTTCTGGGCATACTCTGTTCAAACCCACCTCCCTTCCCCAATTTTATGAGTATAAACTAAATACAAGGTTAAACAGCTAGAGGTGTGGGGGAAACAGGAAAGGACTCGTGTGGGAAGTAAAATTTGAGCTGAAATCAAATGGCCCACAATGCAACAATCTGGAAGAGAACTAGGTAATATCTGATCTCTGTCAACAACAGCTGGCTCCAGTTAATCCCCCTCTTCAACAACCCCTAGCCTGATGATGATATTCCAGTAACATTTCAAAGGATGAAAACTGCTTGGAAGAGCCCTCACACTCAGATTACAAACTGGTCTGTGGAGGGAGATTGTGAAGCTGTTAAAAACAGAACAAAAAAAAAATCCTCAAGTTCTCCCACAAATCCTAACCAGTACTGAAGAGGGCATGCTTCAGAGTCAACAGGCATCACTAAAATATTTGCCAGCTTTTGCCTTGTATAGCATTGCTTTGAAATGCACTTTATAACAGTAAAAACAAAACAAAACAAAACTGTTCTAATATGGGGAGAGGGGGCTGGGAAGGAAGCTATGGAAATATCAAGGGATACATTCCTGAAAGTTGTAAGTTGTTAGCACAACCTATGTATTTCTAAATGTGTTAATCTCATTTTTTTTTTCTTAAATCATCTTTTATTCCAAAGGGTACAGAACATCAGCACGGAGAAATCAGATTTATGATAGACTGACTGGGTGTCGGACTACAGGCTTTTATGCAGGAGTTTTGTCTTAATGGGAACCTAAAAAGAGTTAATGGTGTTAGAAGAAATATAGGCGATGGGGGAAGACTTTTTTCCAACTAAGAGCCAGTAGTCTCCAGGATGTCTCCTACCTTGAGGTACAAATTTAGGGAATCTCTCTGTTTGGGACATTCCCTTTCCTTTCCTTAGCTGTATCTACTAATTTCCTCTGCCCCAGCCTCCTCCCTCTACCTCTGCAATCTTTCTTCCAAAGCTGAGTGAAATGATCTTTAGGACCCTCCAATGAGGTGCCAAGTGGGAGGCATTACATCATCAGCATCGATTCTCATTGGCTCACGCTACTCTGCAGACCAGCCCCCTGGCTTCAGGCATCTGAAAGCCTCTCCCCGTATTTGCCTAAGGTGAAACTTCCTGGCTAGTACCTGCTTCTTATCTTAAGCTCTCCCCAAATAGCTAAAAGTTTTACTTCACAGAAGGCAAAACAACCAAGGTGCCAGGTGCCAGGCAAAACAACCAAGCCACAAAATGGAACAGTTGTTTTCTTTGGAAAAAAGTCCTGGGTGCATCAGTTTTCTTTATCTTACTAACCACATCCCCAAATACTCAACGATCCAGTGACATTGGTTTCTTTGCTGTTGCTCACACAAGATACTCCATCTTCTAACTCCCAGAATTTTAGGGCTCCTTCCTAATCCCTGACCCCGGGCTTCCATCAATCCCAGACAAAATCTCACCTTCTAAAAGAAACCTGTATGGATCCCTCTAAATGCTTTCCCTTGGTGATTATCCCCAGTTAATCCTGTTTATACATTGTTTAGACTAAGTACTTGTTTATATGCTGTCTCTTCCATTAGACTGTGAGCTCCTTGTGATCAGGGACCGTCTTTCACCTTCCTTTGTAAGCCCAGTTCTTAGCTCAGTGCCTGGCCATAGTGGGTGTTTAATAAATTCTTGTTATATTTGTTGTGCACCTAATATATGAACTTGCAAACTTGTTTCCTGCAGTTTATTAGGGGAAATTGTCACATTGTGCTTAGTAGTTCCTTTCTTCACTCCTAGTGTGTCTAAAAACTGTCTACTGTCACTAATTTTCCTCTTTTGCGTACTCATATAAGCCTAGCAATAAGAACTGGGCTCCTAGGCCCAAGGGTCTGCAGCAGTTATCTGTCTCCCTTCTCTACTAAGAGGCCACTCTCCTCTGGCCTCAAGCAGGCAGTTAGAACTGTGTTCAGACCTAGGGAAAACTGCTCATTTAGAAGAGGGACCAGACTCCTTCTCTAACACTCTGAATTGCTGCCTTGGGAGCAAGTTTAGATTAGTAGAAAGAACATTGGTTCTGGAGACAGAGGATCTGAGTTCAAATCCTATCAATTAGTATGTAACAAAATCCTGCCATGTAGCAAAACTTATTCAATCTAATCTAGAACTAAAGGACTTGCCTCCTATAGGTAAAATAAAATGGGAAGATTAGGAGAGGTAGGTTTGCCTTGACCACCTACATTTAAGTTTTCCACAGAATGATCTTGGAAGAGACATCCTAATTCTATAATTCTATGAGAGGTAGTTTCTACTGTAAAGTAAATAATTGTGATTGGTTTCAATGGTGAAAGTTGTCTGCCCCCCTATAAATATCCTCACCCATAGGTAAGGTGCCAAAAAGGGTGATAAATTTAGGAGGGAGACCCAGGATTATACTGCTTTAGGATTACATCAAGGATCAACGGTGAAGAGGAGAGTAAACCCTTTTTCCCTCCCTCTTTGAGAGCTTCGGGTGATAATATCTTAAATAAGGAAGTAACTGTCCCTGCTTATTTTTTTTCCTGCTAATCACCTCAGGTAGGCTAAGGAACGTTGTTGCAGGCAGACCTTCTAATCATTCCTGGGCCTGCCTTTCCTGAGGGGATTCTGAATAAGTCTATGACCTTTACCAAGACTTGCCTTCTCCCAAGAGTCTTTGGAAGGAGATAGTTAAAGCAAGATTCTGTAAGATCAAGATGTTTCAATATACAGGATTAACTCTCACCCTCTTGGCACGACTTTTTCAATCCCTTTATTGAATGAGCAATCCAAGAATACTCCTAGTTCCATGATATAGATGGCTGGTGGTTTGGGGAAAAGAAGGCTATAGATGAATGAATTTTAAAAAAAACAACACATTATTAAGCTTACTATGTGTTAAAAATTAAGCACACAAATACAAGAGCATGACAATCACTGCTCTCAAGGAGGGCATTCTAATAATTTGTTATTCAGTTTTTTTCAATCACGTCCAACTCTTCATGACCCCATTTGGGGTTTTCTTGGCAAAGATACTGGAGTGTTTTGCCATTTCCTTCTCCAGCTCACTTTACAGATGAGGAAACTGAGGCAAACAGGGTTAAGTGACTTGCTCAGGGTCACACAGCTAGTAAATGTCTGAGGCCAGATTTAAACTTAGGAAGATGAGTCTTCCTGACTCTGGGTCTGGCACTCTATTGTACCATCTAACTGCCCAATTCTAATAAAGGGAGATTTTACATATACATATGTGTATGCATGTGTGTTATATGTACATGACTATGAATGCAACACAGCCTGGGAGAAAACTGAGGCATGGATGATGCCAAATTTGAAATAGGGAGCCCTGGGAAGTTCTCATCCATCAGATCAGTAGGACCCCTGGGCTGGAGTTCTGGAGATGAAATAATTAAAACTTTAGGGACACTATTTGTATGCCTCTGGAAAGATCACAACTTCCTCAGCCCTCAGTTTCTTCATCTGTTGAAGTAGGAGGTTAAACTTCTGACTTTTATATCTGATTTCCAAGTTTATCAGGTTCTTCCTTGTGTTTAAGAAGCATTGCTTATGGAATGTGCAAAGCTAAACTCAGAACATAGAAAGGGTTTCTGCTAGGAGCTTGGCAAGCTAGTTTGCAATAATAGGTGAGGCATAGATCTACCTGTGAATACCCTCAAGGCAAGTTGTACCCCTCTCTGTTAACTGGCATTTGTTTACATTACATTACAATTTACTCATTATCTTGGCTCTCTCCCTCCCCCTTTCCCCATCAACCCTTTACTATTTCTAACTTTCCTAATACTGTAGACCAAAAGTAAAAAAAAAAAATACCACGGACTAAATCTTATTAAAATGTAATTAGGAAATATCTAACAAAATAAATAAAAATATAATAAAACATAGATAATATTAATGTTTGTTTTCTAAGTCAATATGCAGCTAACAGGGATCTTTATGTGTGGCTTAATGGACAACCCCACCCCCCAATTGAGTCTTTTTGAATTTGGCACCACCACTATAGACCATACCACCAACTTCCCAGTCACCAAGATTTACAAGGGGTCCTCTGCCACTAATTCTCTTACCCCTCAGATACAATCAGTGGCTAAGTGCAGTCAATTCTACCATCACAACATCTATATATGTCCCCTTCTCTCCTCTGACACTGCTACCATACCAGTGTGGGTCCTTGTCCCCTCACACCTAGTCTATTGCAATAAGTGGGTCTCCTTGCCTCAAATCTCTCCCCATTTCAATTAATCCAGCTGTCAAACTGATCTTCCTAAAGTGAATGTCTAACTATGTCCTCCTACTTTCAACAAACTGTAGTTGCTCCCTATTACCTACAGGATTAGATAAGAAATCCACTGTCTCTTAAAGTCCATCATAATCTGGTCACCTTTTACCTTTACAGTCTTCCTTACTTCCCTCCACGTAGTCTCTGATCCAGTGATACTGGGTTCCTTGCTGTTCCTCCCTCAAGACACTCTTATCTTCCCACTCTGGACAGATCACTGGCTGTCCTTCACACTTAAAATGTTCTAGTTCCTCAACTTTGTCTCTAAGCCCTAGCTTAAATCCCACTTTCCACAAGAAACCTTTCTCAGTCTTTCCAGTCCTCCTTAACCTTACACCTTTCCGTCAGAAACTATCCCCAATTTATCTGGCTTATATCTTGTATGTACATAATTGTTTCTACATTATTTCCCTCATTAGAGCAGGCTAGAGGGCAAAGTGGATAGAGTGCCACACATGGAGTCAGGAACACTCATCTTCCTGAGTTCATATTTGACCTCAGATACTTTACTAGCTGTGTGACCCTGGACAAGTCACATAACCCTGTTTGCCTCAATTTCCTCATCTGTAAAATGAACTGGAGAAGGAAATGGCAAACCACTTCACTATCTTTGCCAAGAAAACCCCAAAAGGGGTCTCAAAGAACAAAACATATCTGAAACAACTAAACAGAGAGCAGAAACATGAGATGTTAATATAGAAATAACCAGAGGCACTGCTAGACCCTCATATTTGTATGAAATCATGACAGATGATGGCCTTCATCATCTTAGTAAAGTAGATGGTGGCCCTTGATGAAACAGAAGGGGTTGGAGTAGAGTTGGCACATTGGAGAGAAAGGAGAAATTTCACAGAAACACAGAATCCCAGAATTGGAAGGATCTTCTGTTCAATTAATTGTTGTTATTGTTGTGTTATTGTTATTATTATATATATTATTATATATTATTGTGTTATTGTTGTTGTTGTTGTTTCAGTTGTGTCCAACTCATTGTGACCCCATTTAGGATTTTCTTGACAAAGATACTGGAGTGGTTTGTCATTTCCTTCTCCAGATCATTTAACACATGAGGAAACTGAGACCAATAGGAGTAAGTGACTTATCCAGGGTCACATAGCTAGTGTGAGTCCTGATTTTAACTCAGGAACATGAGTCTGCCTGACTCCAGGCCCAGCATTCCAACTATTGTGCCATCTAGCTGCTTCTCCAACCAACATTTGAACAAAAATTTCCTCTATAACCTGTCTGACCAAAATGGTCAACCAGCCTTTCCAGCATTCTCATGAGGTAGAACCCACTATCTCTGAAGACAGTCACATTTTATTTTTGGATAGCTCTAATATTAGCTGTAATAATAGGTCTAATAATCTCTAAGTAATTTTTCCTTACATCAAGCCTAAATTTATTCCTTTGCAATTTTAACCTATTATTCTGGCTCTACTTTCTATGGCCCAGTAGAACAAGTCTAATCTCTTTTCCATGTGACAGACTTTGAAGTATAGGGTATTCCAAAAGTGTTAGTGCTTTAATGGCTTAAAACTGTATTAAGATTTTTGGGACACTTTGGATTCTTCATTAAAGAAGTCAGTTCTGTCCAAGATCTACCATCTACATGCCAATATTACAATATTTATAGCAAATCTGGTATTTGAAAAGATATACATATAGTATGTTTATTTAAGTTACTTATTTTCAAAAAGATTAAAAGTAGAAGATACACAAAATTCAAAAAATTATGTTAAAAGTTTGAATATAAAACTCTGAGATCCAACTGAAATGCCTAAGCATTGAACCATACTAAGACTTTTGGGACACCCTCTCCTAAAAGAGAGATATGAATCTTCTTCTCTTCTTCAGTTAAAACATCCCCATTCTTCATATGGCATGAAATTATCAACCCTCCTCAATCTGCTAATCCCCCTCATCTTAAAAATGTTTTTTCAAAACTGTGGCACCTGGAAGCCAAATACAATACTCTAGATGTGGTCAGGTCTCATTAGGGTAGAATACAGTGGGAGTATCAGTTCCTTAGTCCTGGGCATCATGCCTCTCTTAATGCCACCTAGTAGTATAATCACTTTCTTAGCTATTGTATCATAATATTGACTCATATTGATCCTGTAGTAAGTCCACTAAGACCTCTAGATTGTTTTCAGATCAACTGCTGTTTAACCATATGTCCCTCATCTTTTTGTTTTTTTAAGCAATCGGGGTTAAGTAACTTGCTCAAGGTTACACAGCCAGTTATTTCTGGGTGTGGTGCTAAGTATCTGAGACCGGATTTGATCCCCAGGTCATCCCGACACTGGAGCCGGTGCTCTTACTCACTGTGCTACCTGGCTGCCCCATGTCCCTCATCTTTTACTGTCAGAAAGATATAGGTTCAAGTCTCATCTCTGACACATGTTGACTATGTGAAGATGAGCAGGTCTCTCAGTGTCTAGGCAACTCTCTAAGACAATAAAGTGTAGTGAACCTACAACTGTAGAAAATTGGAGTTGGTGGGAGAAATACTTAATCTTAAGCTGATTAAATCATAGATCTGATTTTTTAAAATGTTGTTGCTTTTTTTGTGTTTTTGAAACAGAGGCATCTGGTATAGTGGGAAGAATGCTGGTCTTAGAGCCAAGAAAACCTGACTTAGAATCCTGTTTCATACTCAGCTGTTCAACCCTGGACAAATCATTTAACCTTTATTGCCTTAGGAGAATCTTTAGGATTTAATCAAAGGATCCATACCCTGAGCAGAGGAAATTGCAGAGTCATTGTATTAATACATATCATGTCATTGAAGACCCTTTTGAATTCAGACTGTTAATCAGTTCTACCTCCTAGCTTGGTGTCATTTACAAATTTGAAAAGGGTGTCATCTATATATCCATCATTGGTTACAAAATATATTTGTATATAATATAAATAATAAAATCAAATAATTAATATTAATTATATTATTGATATATCCTGTTATATGTTTCATATAATTAAGCTATATATGTATATATAAATATATGTATATGTGTGCATATATTTACATATATTGTATGTGTATGTGTGTATATATTCAGATATACACATACATGCACATGTGTATATATACATATGTACGTGTGTATGTGTGTGTATGAAAAATAGCACAAGGCCACTACAAATCCGTTGGTCATAACTGCCAAGGAAGTCAATCTGAAATGAATAGACATGGATTAATGTGCAACCTGGCTATGTGTCACTGAGAAAAGGCCTCTTCCCCTCTCCTTACTCTAGGAAACATTCCAAGTTGCAAAGTAGATGCTGACCTGCATTGGCAGGAGTTTTTCTTTTAGGAGTTCCTTCTACAAATGAAGTCACTATTCCAGTCACCATTCCTACATGTGTATCTGTTGTTTCCCTCACCACATCTGGCACCTAGTAGTAGATGCTTAGGAAATAATCGAGGGATCCCTATAAATTCCAGGGCTAACTGATTTCAGCTACTGTCTCCCCATTTAACCGAGGAGCAACTGTACCTTTCTTCCTTGGTGGCAGTACAGACTTGTTGCTGGGCAAAGCACAGGTTATGGTTAAGACTAGGGCTAAAGCCTTTCTTAAATTTCATGGTCCTCCTCCCTCCAAGCAGGTGTTTCAATTCCATGGATTAGAGAAACCAAAAAAAAGCATCTGGGAGACAATCTGGCTCTGCTCCATCACTGGAGGCTATGGGACACAGGTGCATCCAGGGGAAAAACCAAGGCAGGGCAGAGGTACTTATAGAGGGGTGAATAGAAGCAAATAATCCTCATAAACCTGCACAGAAAACCTGCTTAAAATCAACCCATGGCAGACCTAACTTCTCAACCCTGCTTAGTCATCTTTCTGAATTACCCAAATATATTTCTGTAGTTTATCTCACCATGGTGCATTCTACAGATAGTAAGCATGTGACTCGTAAGTTCTTGAAATATCTGACCCAAGCAGCATGATAAAGTGATGGGGCCTATCCTTCCTCTGTTTGTCCCTTCCCCATCTTTCTCCTCTTTCAGCTCTTTCTTTGTTCCTTCCCCTCTCACCCATATAACTCTCCCTTATTTATTTTCTCCCCACCCTTTTTCCTCTGTATTTATTCCCTTTCCTCTTTTTCTCCTCCCCTCTTATTCCACCCCCCCTTTTCCCAAGTTCCCTCCTTCTTCTTCCTCCTTCCCCTGTACTTCCTCTTACTACCTTCCTTTTCCTCCCCCCTTTTTTCTTGTGCCCCATCACTGTCCTTTCCTCTTCCTTCTTTGACGCTCCCCCTTTCTCAGGTGTTCCCTCTCTTCCCCCTCAAGATATTCCCAATTTCCCATCCCCCTGCTTTACCTCCCTCATCCAGTAAAGCATCATTTACAAAGCCAGATTTGAAGGAAAGGAGCCAGGTTTATAGAGGACATGTACTCCACTGGCATTATTAGCACTCCTCTTTTGTTAAGTACCCACAAGATCTTGTACCTGTGGTTGTCAAGTTGATGTCTTTCAAAATATTAGCTTGGGGACACCAAGCCTATGCACTCTCAAGCTTGGCTCCCTTCCTGTAATCATCCTGGGTTGGATTTGGCCCAAAGGCTATGATTTTCACATACTTGTCAAACTTGTAAAACCCGAAAACCTAGAAATAAGATGCCAGCATAATTACTATTATTAACATTAAATACTTCCTACTTCTAAATTTATTGGCATGCTATCTATAGGTAATCTCACCTGCAATTTAGGGAAATTTTTATATAATGTTATTTATTTACTTGTCTCTAGGTTTCTGCAGTAGCAACTTTTCTAGGGTCTTAATTAAGGGACATAGAATTATGATATCATAGAACAGGAAGGAAATTTGAGAGGTCAGGTGTTTAAGGCTACTGCTTCTATACAGGTAAACATATAAACCATTCAGCTCATAGGACTGATTTGTGTTTTCTCCTCCAATGCCTAGTGTACACTTTTTGGGTTAAATTTTAGTTATTTTCTACCATTTCTGTTCCCCCTTTGCTCAATTAAACCAGCAAGGTGAGTATTTTATCTTTGTCAGTTTCATCTTCACTCATATGAGATACTTCCATTGCGGTCTGTGTTAACATTGGAATCCCACCCCGTTGTTTTGACATTCAAGTGACCCTGGTGTGTGAGGATGGTGCCTGATACTTTGTGTTTACATGCTGTTACTTGAGGGTTATGTATGTGGGTTATGCAGTGTAGATAGTCCAAATTAGCTTGGATGCTGCCTTCCTTAAGTCGACAGGAAGGCAGTGTGCTATTATAGCAATTATCCACCAAAGGAGCATAATATCTGAATTGTTCACTTCCTGGCATTCTAGTCAAGTCTTCAGACAAGTGGTCTCATCAGAGTCTATCTGGCCTCTGATACTGATGGCCCCAGAGCTATAAATGGCAGTGCTAAGCAATTTAAAACCCACACTGGTCCGGGTTCATAATTTAGCTACATGGAACATTTCTTAATATTATTTAAAAAAAATAGGAGATCTATGGCTATGTCTCCGATTTACATTTGGGATATTCTAATCCTGTCAAGTGGCCTTCCACATTCACTGGGACAGTATCCTGTGGCCATATATTTCATTAAATATGAAAATGGAAAAGAGGTTTAGTGCTCATACTTGTAAACCTTCCTCCTCTAAATATCTTCCTAATTGCCCTTTCAAATATGGAGGGAGGGGGGTTGATGTTAATGGGAATAATCCAGAACCACCCATTTCTAAAGATTATAGAAAGGATCGAGGAAGGGGTTGAATGTCTGGGGTTGGAGTGGGATGGGTGGGTGGGGCCAGCTAGGTGTTACAGGGGATAGAGTACCAGGTCTCATCTGAAGACTCATCTGCCTGAGTTTAAATCTGGCTTCAGACTCTTACTTCATGGGCAAGTGACCCTGGGCAAGTCACTTAACCTTGTTAGCTTCAGTTTCCTCTTCTGTAAAACGAACCACAGAAGGAAATGTCAAACCACTCCAGTATCTTTGCCAAGAAAACCCAAATGGGGTCACAGAGAGTTGGACAAAACTGAAATGACTGAATAACAATGATATATGTCTGGGACCCCTCTTGGGGTTAGGAATTATATTTAAAGGAAAGTGGGGAAAGGAAGTTCAGAGGGCAGAGATCTGTCTTCCTTTTGATCTTGCCAGTTGATAGGATTTTCAACAGCTGTCAATTCCCTTGACTACAGATTCATCTTCATTGTGCTGATTTCCATTGTCTTCTGTATAATGAGGATTGTTTAAACACTGGTCACTATGCTTGACTACCTCTCCCCCGGGTCCTGGTCTTGACCATTGGCAAGATGAGTCTCAGGCCATGGTAGCAATGATGACCAGTAACTGTCCCTGCCCAGTAATTCCACTTTCAATGTCTTCATTTGATTGCTATTGGTAGTTCCTTGGTTTTGTCCTACATGGTGACCATGAAGTCTTTCTTAAGGGTCATGCTGCTCCCATCTTGAGCTGTAGCAATAACTGCAATCAGTGACCGCCACCACCCACATGGCTATCAGGAAGTCCCTTTTAAAGGCAATGGAAAGGAAAAAGGAAGCCCCAAGACCTATATGCACGCTCCCATACAGATCTCATCACTTCCTGGTATTTCACAATTTTGTGTCCACTTATAGAACTTCTGGGAGGTTCCTTGGTTCCCCACAGAGATGAAGCAAGCTATAGAAACATCCCCTGCATTCCTAACACTAGTCTTCCTCCAACGTCAGATAGATAAAGCATTTATTAAGGTTTTTGAGGGAGTGGTTCAGAGAAATATGTAGAGTGAGGAAGAGTAGAGGAGTGAAAGAAGTGAGCATGGCCTGGTTACCTCATGAAGGTCCCAGTCAAAAGAGAGGACGGAGGTTGGAGACATCTCTAGGGTGTGAAGGCTACTAGGCAGAGAAGATTTCTATGTAGTTCTCCAGCATCATGTCTCTGTGCATGGAAGTGAATCTGTTTTCTTTAAGTATGTAGTATACAACAAACTTTTAACATGTTTTGATTCTGGGTCCAGTGATGTGATAGACTGCATGTCTGTTGGCTAGAACCAAGCCTTTCAAAGTTTGGAAAGCATTCCTCATCAAAAGACTGGCCACTAGGTGATGAATTTTTCTGGTTCCAGCAACTCATAAAGATCATCTACAGGAACCAGTAAGAGGTTCTTCTTATCTGTCTTCATAGAGAGAACATTCACACTGGTGAAATCATAAATCTTTTGAGGCATTAAAGTAAGAACCAAGTTCCAAACCTGACAGAAATAAAGAAAGAGATTTCTGGTGAAAGTTCCAGGCACTAGAGATCTACTGTCTCTTTAATTAAGATCAGAATTTCCAGGATCAGACTGAATGAAATGCTGAGACTGATATTAAGGAAGGGGTTATATGACTGGGACCTCTTTTAGAGTTAGAAATTTGTAATGGGAATGTAAATTTTGAAGATCTTCCCTGCCCCTAGGCTAAAGTGCACCTGGAGCCTGGGGTGAGAGGCTTGTTTTTCAGTAGATGCTTCTTGATTGGCCAGTGAGTCAATAAGGTTGTTACATTCTCTGAGCCAGGAGAGGGCTATATAAGCCCTGATGTGTAGCTTTGTTTTGGGGCTCACTTTAAGAAGTGTTCTGTGATTTGATATGCATTCTGGGAAGCCGTTGTCCAGAGCCCCCCGCTTTGAAACCCAGATGTTGTTTGGTATGGATGTAATGGTTAGAACTGTCTACTTGATCTGTTTCTCTGTCTTGATAATTCTGTCTGTATACTTTGAAGTTCGGGGTGCTGACCTCTTTCCCCTGAACTAGGTAAACGATACATATCTGACTGATTAAAGTAAGCTTGTTAACCCATTTTGAGTTGCTTTCCTTTATCAAAGCAGATCCAAGAACCTGTATTGGCAGCAAACCCTGAGGACGCTTGGGGTGCTTGCCGCTACAAAATTATAATTATTTCTTTATTTTAAAATTTAAAATTTATTTTTCCACTTAGTAGTATTTTATTTTTTTATTATGTGTATAGATAGTTATCAACATTCACTTTTATAAGATTTTGAGTTCTAAAATTTTTTTCTCCCTTCCTCTTCCGCCCTTCCCCAAGATACCAAGCAACATGATATGGGCTATACATGTACAATCACATTAAACATATTTCCACATTAGTCATGTTGTGAAAGAAGACTCAGAACAAAAGGGAAAAACCATGAGAAAGAAAAAAAAAAGAAAGTAGTATGCTTTGATCTGCATTCAGACTCCATAGTTCTTTCTCTGGATGTGGATAGCATTTTCCAGCACTAGTGTTTTGGAATTGTCTTAGATTATTGTATTGCTGAGAAGAGCTAAGTCTATGAAAGTTGGTCATTGCCAGTGTTGTTGTTACTGTGTACAGTGTTTGGGTTCTGTTCGCTTCACTCCGCATCATTTCATATAAATCTTTTCATGTTTTTCTGAAATCTACCTGGTCATCATAGAAATTATATTTAAAGGAAAGTCTTGGTTTTTCAGTTGTAAAATGGAGACAAGAACACCTGAGGATAAGAACTGTATCTTAGACTTGTTTTTTTGAAGATTAAGACTTTGGGCTAAGTATGGGAGGTAAGGTCAGCTAGGTGCAATCCCTATTCTTTAGGAATTCTTTTTTTTTTTTTTTTTTTGGAGGGGAGAGGGTGTAATGGGAATGTAAATTTTTAAGATCTTCCCTGCCCCTAGGCTAAAGTGCACCTGGAGCCTGGGGTGGGAGGCTTGTTTTTCAGTAGATAATTTTTGATTGGCCAGTGAGTCAATAAGGTTGTTACATTCTCTGAGCCAGGAGAAGGCTATATAAGCTCTGATGTGTAGCTTTGTTTTGGGGCTCACTTTGAGAAATGTTCTGTGATTTGATCAGATGAAACTCTGGAAAGCCATTGTCCAGAGCCCCCTAGCTTTGAAACCCAGATGTTGATTTGGTATGGATGTAATGGTTGGACAGTTTGGAAAGCTGTCTACTTGATCTGTTTCTGTCTTGATAATTCTGTCTGTATACTCTGCAGTTCGGGGTGCTGACCTTTTTCCCCTGAACTAGGTAAACGATACATATTTGACTGATTAAAGTAAGCTTGTTAACCCATTTTGAGTTGCTTTCCTTTAACAAAGCAGATCTAAGAACCTGTGCTGGCAGCCACCCTGGGCACGCTGGGGTGCTTGCCATTACAGAGGGCAGGGCAATTGGGGTTGAGTGACTTGCCCAAGGTCACACGGCTAGTAAGTATGTCAAGTGTCTGAGGTCGAATTTGAACTCATATCCTCCTGACTCCAGGGCTGGTACTCTATTCACTGCGTCACCTAGCCACCCCTTCTTTAGGAATTCTTAGAGCTAAGGAAATACACTCTTAGTGATTTCGGAAGATTCACCACTGTGTCAGAGAAATGAACACCTACCCGGTAAGGAGTAGTGACAAGGAGTGAGATGTCTGCCTCTTGAGACTGATAGAGTGCCCTGTCCTAGTCCTGATATAGACCAACTATGCCTGTGTCCTATCCCAGCTCTGCTAGGATGGACTCATTCCTGCCAGTCTCATGGTACCATAGAATTATTCTGCCCTTTACCATCCCTTTTCAGAAGACCATCTTTGCATGTGGAATCTGTCTCCCTCCCCACACTTACCCGGTTTTCGAAGTCTCTGATTATAAAGATCCTTCGAGGTCCCAAATCAAGGACTCCTGCCTCAGTGAAACCTTCCCTGATTCCCCCAAGCCCAGGGTTATTTCTCCTTTTTCCTTAGATAGCAGATAATACTTTATTCATACCATTTTTACTATATATTTGTGAAAACAAATCAACCAAATGTGCATTTTGTGTTTTACAACTCACATTTATAGCATTTAAGGGATGTAACCTATGAGGAAGGTAAAATATATCATTGACCCTGTTTTTATAGTTGAGGCAGAGACATTAAATGACTTCATTGATGTTTCACACTTAGTAAATGTTAGAGCCTGTATTGGAAATCATCTCACAACTCAAAATCTTAAGTCCTTTCTCCTTCCTCTATAGAAATCGCATTTTATCTTTGTTACCTGGGCTTTAAAAAAAATGTAATTTATATCAGCTTTGAGTTGGATTGTTACACATATTTTCTCTCTATTATATAGGTCTGGGGATTAACAGTAGGCACTAAACTTCTAGTTGACTGACTGAAGATTGACTTCAGGACTGAGACTGACCACTTGCCTTATCTTTGACAAAGTAGGTGTCTAGCACATAACACATCTATCACTTTGAATTGAATTGTCAAGGCTCAATTCCAGTTCCTTTTCCTAGTCCCCAGGATATTTGCTAGCAGGAATTCTTTTGCCTCTTTGTATCCCTAATGCTTTGCTCAGAGACTGGCATATAGTTGTTCTAAGTTTTGTTTCAAAGATAACCCATGAATTCATGGAGTAATCTTGATTTGTGTGTGAATTAGATTTGCACAAACTCTTCAGTCTTGCTTTCTCTTCCAGAGTTGCTGAAGTCCAATGGCAGGACAAAAGTCAAGGTGATTATCCATGATCTGGGATGCAGTGTATGACCTTTGCATCTTCAACATTTGACAAAGCTCTAAGCCATGGGTGGGGAACCTCTGGCCTCAAGGCCACACGTGGCCGGCCTTCTAGGTCCTTAGGTGGGGCCTTTCCACTGAGTCCAAGTTTTACAGAACAAATCTTTTTATTTAGGGGATTTGTTCTGTGAAGTTTGGATTCAGTCAGAGGGCTACACCTGAGGACCTAGAGGGCCACAGGTTCCCCACCACTGGTTCTAAGCTCTCCATAGCATCTGCTTAAAGTGTCTTTATTGCTGTTAAAACAAATTCTTCTCATCTGCCCATTCTGCTGGGGGAAATCTTCACATGTTTGGGGTAGACATCCCCCTAATTCACTGCTGGGTTTGAGGCCTATCAATTACTGTGCATGCTGCAGCCACAGGTGAGAGCGGACTGACAGGTGGACACCAACGATGGATGAACCTTAAAAGGGCTTGGCAAGCCCTCACACCAGAGGTGCTGGTTCTCCCTGAACACGCCATACACCCCTAGCACACAGCAGATGCTTAATACACGATTAATGAATTGAACTGATTTGTCTCCTCCATTAGACAGTAAGTTCCTTGAGAGCAGGGGACTGCTTTGTGCCTCCTTCTGCAACCCTGACCCTTTGCACAGTGCTTGGTACCCTGTTGTTGTTCAGTCTTGTCCGATTCTTCATGACCCCTCAGATCATACTCTCCGTGCAGTTTTCTTGGCCAAGATACTGGAGTGGCTTGCCATTTCCTTCTCCAGGTAAGTGACTCACTCAGGGTCCACAGCTAGTAAGTATCTGAGCTGAATTTGAACTCAGGTCTTCCTGACTCCAGCTCCAGTTCTCTATTCACCGAGTCAACTAGCTGCTGCCTCCTTGCAGCTATTATTGTGCTTAATAAATGTGACTGATTTTGTCATGGACCCCTTTGGCAGTTTGGTGAAATCTATTGGACCCCTTCTCACAGGAATGTTTTTAAATGCATAAATTAAACTCCTGAGAAATACAAAGGAAGCCAATTTTATTGAAATAAATTTATAAAAAAAATTAAAATTAAAAACATAAAAATATTTAACACTTCCCCCCCCCCCCCCC
>NW_027185776.1:2212184-2368321 GCF_028583685.1 Petaurus breviceps papuanus | reverse complement strand
CCCCCCCACCCCCCCCCCCCCCACACCCCCCCTACCCCCCCCCCCCCCCCCCACACCCACCCACCCCCCACCCCCCCAAAAAAAAAAAAGGCCAAGTTCCTGTCCTACCCATGACCTGTGGACTCCGGATTAAGAACCTGCGTTTAGGCGGCGTGCTCCGGTAAAAGCTCTCTGCCCCACCTCGCACCTTTGCCCTCCCTCCTTCCCGCCCCTCTCAGGCATAGTCTCCGCACTTGGGACCTCCTCCTCCCCCCAGGAGCCCCGCGGGGTCTCGGCCGGCGCTGCGGTCCCGCCCCTGGCCGGCAGGGGTCGCTGCCCGGGCCGCCGCCGCGGCCGCCGCTTTCCCCGCCCGCCCCTCGCTCCCCCCTCGCTCCGCTCCGCTCCCGTTACGCCGCGGAGCCGGGAGCCCGGAGCGGGAGCCGGGAGCCCGCGGCTGCGGCGGCGGCGGCGGCGGCGTCTGGGCCTGCGGGGCCGGGGCCGGGGAGCCCGGGGCCCGAGGCCCGACGCCCGAGATGGCGACCAAGAAGGCGGGCTCGCGGCTGGAGACGGAGATCGAGCGCTGCCGCTCTGAGTGCCAGTGGGAGCGGATCCCAGAGCTCTGCAAGCAGCTGTCGGCCAAGCTCATCGCCAACGGTGCGGCTGCGGGCGGGGGACCGGGGGCGGGCCGGGCCGGGCGGGGAGGCCCCTCAGCCCAGGCCGGGCAGGGCCCAGCCGCGCCCGAGGCTGGAGAGCGGGCAGGGACGGGGAGACACGGGGCCGGGGGGCAGGGGAGACTGTGGGGGGGAGGTGTGCGGGGCGTGGGGGGATTATAGGGAGTGTGTGCATGGGGGGGTGACGGAAGTGTGTACATGGGGTCACCGGAGTGTGTGCATGGGAGAATAACAGGAATGTGCAGTGGGGGAATGTGTGCATAACAGGTCACAGGGGAATAGGGAGTGTGTGCATGGACAGGTCACAGAGGGACAGGGCAATATGTGCATGGACACAGGAGGTCACCCAGGGAGTAGGGGAGTGTGTACGTGGGGGAGGATGGGGAGACGGGAGGGTCATACAGGGGGACAGGAAGTGTGTGTGAATGGGAGGTCACCCAGGGAGACATGGCCTTGTGCATGGGAGGGTCACACAGGAAGCATGTGCATGTGGGGGAGGGGTCACAGGACGCAGGGTTGTGTGCACGGGACGATCACTAGGGAAGACAGGGAGTGTGTGCATCAAGTGTTCGTGGGTGTCCCGGGCAGTGTGTTTGGGGGTCACAAAGAATGTATTGGGGGGATTGGTCTCAGAAAGTGTACTTCGGGGATGGTCATAGGGAGCCCAGGAATTTGAGCAGGAGTATCATGGGTGTGTGCAAGGAAATCACTGGCAGTCAAGGAGTGTTTCAAGGGTGACATAGGGAGATAAGGAGTGCATTTGCAAGGGAGTTACTGGGAGTCCTGGAATGTGTATGAGAAGAGATCACATGGAGTCAGAGTGAACATGGGGCCAGGGGAAATAGGGGAGTGTATTTGGTGTCGTAGGGAGTCTTTTATATTTTGGTTCTGGGTACCATATTTTAGAATGGACACTCAGAAGCTGGTATCATAGATATGCATATGGGTTGGTAAAGGGCTGAGAGACTATGCCATATGAGGATCCCCTGAAGGAAGAAGGTGCTTAGCCTGAAGAAGAGGGGACTGGGGGTGTATTGGATGGAGAGGGACATGAAAACTGGCTAAAGTATCTAAAAGGCTGTCATGTGGAACAGCAATTGGATTTATTCTGCCTGACCCCAGAGGGTAGAACTAGGAACAGTGAATGGGGAGACAGGCACAGATTGAGGTTTGATACCTGAAAAAAACTTTCAAATAATTAAAGCTAACCACAACTGGAATGGGCTTGCCCAGGAGATAGTGAGTTCTGCTCTAGTCCATTGAGATCCATCTACTTGTTGGGGTATGTTGTAGAGGGTAATCTTGGTCAGGTAGGGGACAGACTAGATGATCTTTTGAGTTTCTTCCAACTCTGATTCTCAGTGTGTGTGTGTGTGTGTGTGTGTGTGACTTGGAGACAGGTTCTGTTCATGGGGGTCATTGGGAATCTAGGCTTGTGCATGGTGGACTCAATGATACATGTGTATGTGTCCAGCAGTGTGTTATGGAGGTTTTGTTTCTAGGGTGCAAGGAAGCAGGCTGTGTGTATGACTTTTGGTGTTTGCATGGGTAACATAAGATGTAAGGATGTGTGTATGATGTGATTATTCATGGAGGTCACTGGTAGAGGGTTTGCATGGAAGATCAGGTTGTTCACAATTTTCCTATCCTGGTTTCACTGAGAAATTGATGTCTGAGCTTCCTAAGGATGTGTATTGTATATTTAGGGACCATAGAGATCCCTGGGAAGGAAGGGTATGTGCACTGGTCAGTGGTAGCTTTGGGTGTTTATAAAGGTTCCTGGGAGGTCAAAGGTATATATATAATATAGATAGATAAAGAAGGTCACTCAGAAGACAGGGTGTATGTGCATGAAGGTTTCTGGGAGATTTATATGCATGGGATGGAGATGGAGTTGCCAGAAAAGTAAAGACTCATGAAAGACTCTGGCAGCATATGTAAAGGTCATAAGGAGTGTGTAGGGATTAGAGGTCATTAGGAAGTCAGGGTGTGTATGTGATAATTACAGGGAGTCAGAACTTTTGTATAGGAGACAGAACAAGTTAGGATTTGTATATACTAGAAATCCAGCATATGTACAGGTTATATACATAGCACTTCACAGAAAATAAGGGCATTTATAGCAGGGGCTGGGTCACGGTATGACTGGAGTCAATGTGTATATGACATTACAGAGAGTATGCATGGGGAGGGTCACTGAATCAGGATATGTGCATGGCATAACATCATAGCCAACTAGGGTTGTATTCATGGGAGTGGGTCACAGGGAGTCATGGTTGTATGCCTGGAGACTGGGTCACAGGTAGTCAAGGAATGTCTGTGAGGATTATAGGGAATTTACAGTATGTGTATGGAGTGGCCAGACTTTGTTTCTGAAGGTCACAGAGAATAAAGATATGTACTTGGAGAGAGTGGTGCTTAATTTACACGTGTAGAGGCTTTATTAGGAGACATCATAGGGTTTGTATATGGGAAACTCAGTATATATTTGTATCAAGGCTGTGGAGAGACAACAATGGACAGAGAACCTTAGGACAACTATATAATATAAAGCCACTTATGTGGCTTTGAAAAATTAAGTGTCAGTAAGCGTTTATTAAGTGCTGACTATGTTCCAGGCATTGTGCTAAGTGCTGGGGATACAAAGAAATGCAAAGGATGGTCCCTGCTCTCCAGGATGTCTCAGTCTGATGGAGGAGACAATATGCAAACAACAATTTATGTTATATATAAGATATACAATGTGTTTATGTAAGGGTTGAGGTTGGTGTGAATGACAGGTTTGGTGGGTCTTTGATGGCTAGCTTTGATGATTTACTTAAAAATTAATTGAATTTAAACTTGTACCATGTAGAATTAGTACTGGATTGACAATATAATTCCAGAGCATTGCTAATATTTGCAAATCAGAATTATTTTCGGTGAGCACATGACAGTATTGCATCAGGAAAGGACAGATCCATCCATTGCTTTTTACCCTACTTTTCAGCCCTTAAAATGATAGAGAACTCTAAGGGATGCAGTCTTTGCTTCAGTTTCAGTGACCTATTTCTTACTGTACAGTTCATTCTCCTGTGGTAAATTTCATTGACCAGAACTTTGGTTTTATCCACTCTCATTTGTGCTGCTCTTTGGGACCATTTTTGGAGTTCATGTGTCAGCATATCGGTAACTATGATATGAGGGGGGACAAAGTTAGAAATCAGGTAGAAAGTTGTGCATTTCCTTGTTTGTGTGACTTAACTGTCACAGTCATATAGTATTGCCTTCCATTGTATAGTGCTGTATAGTTTTCAGAGCACTTTCCCATTTGTGATCTCATTTGATCAATCCCTTTAGGTAAGCAAGACAGATATTGTTATTTCTGTTTTACTGGTGAGAACGAGGTTCACGAATGACTTACAGAGGATCACAAGGGTAGTCAAGTGAAAGAACCAGGACCAGAGATGGCTTCGTTCTTCTGACTCCTGGTCCATAGATTTTTTCTCTGAAAGTGACATATTTATTGGGCTTAGAAACTTTTGGACTCTATTATTCAGGGGCTGACCATCTTTGCTGTGGATTAACCAGCTTTTTTGCCTTCTCTTCTCCCTATTGGCCTCATTCTGTACATTTTCTTCATCTTAGGAAGAGAAGATCGTAGACTCATGGAAGGGACCTTAGTGATCTTTGGTCTGCCCTTCCCATTTTATAGATAGGGTTCCTGAGGCCCGGAGAACCCAAGCAGCTTCCCTCAGGTCACATAGGGGGCAACATGAAGATTTGAACCCAAGACCTGTGACATTAAGATGAGTGTTAGACTTGGAGTCAGAACACAGAGAAGATACAAAACTCTATTCGTTTAATCATACCATAACATCAACTCAAATTTCCACAGTATTCTAGGTTTTACACTTCTCTCATAAGCAACTCTCAGAGAGGTATTTTTATTCCCATTTTCCAGATGGGGAAGCTGTAGCCCTGAGATGTTTAAGTAATTTGCAGAAGTTTATATATCTAATAGTGTATCATAGCTAGTTTGGGTCTTTTTTAATATGAGGAGTTTGCCTTTAATCATTTGACTCCATTAAGGAATCCAGGCAGAGGTCTGAAGAACTGAGAGAGGGCTAAATATAGCCCCAAGACAAATCTTTAAATTATCTGTGTATTTCCATTTTTACTATGATTGTAGCCCCCTTAACCAAGGCTGATGGGGGTGGTGGTGTTCTGCAGGATGTTTGTATATTTGCATATGTGGGTTAGTGTGTTTCAGAGGACATAGTTGTTTGAACCAAAAAGACTGTCTGGTAAACCTTTACTTTGATGGTAAAAGATCACAGGGACTTAGAAAGATCAAAGAGATTGTTTAGTAAGATTGAAAAAAAAAAAGACAAAGAAACCAAACCACCCCATTCCACCAATTAAATAAAAGCTATACTTAAGAGAGAAGCAAGTGGTAGAAGGAGGAGGTTATGAGGCAGAAGCAGGAAAATAAGATGCACGACTCAGCTGGCAGTATTTCTTCCCAGTCTTATCAGTAAATACTTTTAGAACACTAAGGGTGAATCAGTCATCATACTAAGGGACTGTTTCCCATTTGAAACAATCTTTTAAACTCTAACCATTTGCAACTTAAATACGGTAAAGGGATTTAAAATTGGCCAATTTCATAATTGTCTTAAATGAATGTATAGTATTGCATAAGGGAAGCTCTCAAAACAGCATTTTAACTGCTTCAAGTGGGAATGGATTGCATTGCCCAGTCTGTATCACTATTAATTCTTAGTAGTGCATCTCTAATGATCTTCTAAGGCTATCAGAACACTTTACTTTATCTTCATTATGTTTTAGACTAATTTTTTAGACTGCTTTTGCCAGGATTTAGATAGGTACAGAAAAGGGCAGTTACAAACTGAAAAGTGGGACCCAGGAGTCGAAAAATGATAGTTCTCTGCTCCATTGCAGGTTCATTGGCACTTATAATTTCCCTTCCCCCACCTTTATTCTTTCAAAGCAGTTATTGTATGAAAGGCTAAAGGTAAACTACAGCTGATGCAGGATAAGGGAAATTAAAAGGAGTGAATGAAGACTAGAAAGCACTCAAGGTTAATTGACTAGAGCAGGAATTGGAAGCCTAAAGGTGTGCGTGCCAAAGATGGCCAGGAGATATTGGTTAGTGGGACACTAGCCTGTTGCTCCTATTCTGGCTCACTCTGTATTGCTGATGAGAGCTGTCACCAACCTCTGGAATTGTTGAAGAGTATTAACAACACCCCTTTATATATTGATTTAAAGTTTGCAAACTGATTACTTCACAACAGCCCTCATTATCCCCATTTTAGAGAGTAGCAAAGTGAGGGCAAGGGTTTTGTAAGCATCAGAACTGATATTTATACCCTGACTCCTGGTATGGCATTCTGTGGTAGAACTAGAAGTATTAGATAATTTATTCCAACACCATTTAAAGAGAAGGAAACTGAGATCCAAAAGAATTAGGTTGCCTGCTTAAGGTCACTTCTCTGGATAATAGATGAGACTAAAACCCAGGTCTCCTGACTCTGATTTTAGTGCTCTTTTGGCCATAATCACTGTAGGTCAAGGAAATGGGGATAGGATGGAGAATTACTTCCAGAGAGTTTCTTGGTATGGACATGCCCCCTCAAATTCATCCTTAATTTCTGTGAGTCAAAGTTCCCCATCCTCTTCTAGTAAATAGTTTCCACTTCATTCTCCAATAGAAAGACTTAGCAGGATTGCCACCACTTCCTCTTCCTTGTCTGGGTAATCCAGGAGTGTAGAGGCTTACAGTTTCACAAGTTCTCATTTGGGGTTTTTTCTTTTCTTTTTTTTTTTTTAAAGCAATTGGGGTTAAGTAACTTGCTCAAGGTTACACCGTCAGTTATTTCTGGGTGTGGTGCTGAGTATCTAAACCCGGATTTGATCCCCAGGTCATCCTGACACTGGGGCTGGTACTCTTACCCGCTGAGCCACCTGGCCACCCCTAAGCAACTGGGGTTAAGTAACCTGCTCAAGGTTACACAGCCAGGTGTTTCTGGGTGGGTGCTAAGTGTATGAGCCCGGGATTCGATCAAGCTGGTGCTCTTACTGGCTGTGCTACCTGGCCGCCCCTAAACAATTGGAGTTAAGTAACTTGCTCAAGGTTACACAACCAGGTGTTTCTGGGTGGGTAATAAGTGTCTGAACCCGGATTCGATCCACATGTCATCCTGACACTGGAGCCGGTGCTCTTACTTGCTGTGCTACCTGGCCACCCCTGTTTTTTCTTATTTTTGAAAAGAAATGAAATTCTTTCAATTAATATGTGTCAAGACTCTAATATGGTTTCTTTGTTTTTATTTCCTTCTTTTCCCTGTCTTCCCATAGATTCACGAAAGGCAGTCTACCTGACTTGCCTTCCTCAATTTCTTCTGACCAGTAAAACCCTCAGGCTATCTACCTCTTACCTCTCTTACTTTTGCAACCTTACCAGCCTTTCTTTTTCCATCAGATATTTTCTTAATAGTATCCTTTACTTCATTTCTTCAAGGTCCATAGCTATTCAGAAGAGTTAGGCCTAGTTATATACACAGGAAAAAGAATTCACATGGCTAGATTATAACCTGAAGATAATGGACAACCTATAGTGCTGTTCATCAGTATATAAATCTCGGACAGGTAGGTACAAATGCCTAATGAATTGGATCCAAAATTAAACAGGAAGTGGGGCTGGATTACCTTCAGAAGACTCTGAAACTCCTTTAACAACCCAAACTTTTCTCATAGTACTCAAGGCACACCTTTTTAGTATTTGATGTTCTAGAAACCAATATTGTATGGTTTTGAGTCACTGAGCATTAGTCTCTTAAGAGTTAAAATATCATACAGAGGGCTATTTAATAGAGAGGCATTTGGTGGGTTTCAGCAGGCTGAAATATATATAGTATACATATACACACATATACATGTATAATATATATATATCAAGTAAACTTATGAATCACTGCTCAAAATTCAATTTTGTCTTAATTCATTAAATATAAAATAAACCTCCTATGAGGAGACCACAAAGATAAGTGATGTATAGTAGTACTTGCCCTCAGGGAGTGAACATGTACACAAATGAGTGTGATACAATATAATGTGTTAAGCACAAATTAGAGATATAGATAGGGTTAAAATAAAAAAAAATTGGGTAGGAGTAGATTAAAGAATCATAAATATAAAACTGGAAGGGACCTTAGAATTCATCGTCTATCCTCTCTCATTTAACAAATGTAACAAAACTCCAGAGAGTCTTGGCAAAGGGGGTAAAGCAAGGCTTCAGGAGAAAGTGCCCCCTGAATGCGACCTCGAAGGCCTTTACAGTCATCAGATTGTAATTCTGGAGATGGAAGGTGCCTCAGAGGCCATCTGTTCCATCCTCTCATTTTATATGTGGTCCAGGGAGCATAAGTGTCTTGTTCCAGGGCCCATGAGTAATAATCATCAACTCTGGGATTTGAACAGGTCCTCTGATTTTGGAATCAGTGTTGACTGTGCCAAACTAGGCAGATATTGAGGGGGTAATACTTTTCAGGTCTTGTTTTCCCCTAAGCTCAGAGTTCGCCATTCATTTTAAGGGTTCAGTGTGTGGATTATGGCATCCATAGGTTCAGTTATCTCTGTGCAGAAGACTCCCAGATCTAGTATTTTTCTTGAGCTTCACTTCTATATCACTAACTACCTATTGGACATTTTGAACTGGATGTTCTGTGGGCACCCCAAATTAAATATATCCAAAAGACAACTCATTGTACAGGGGATCCCAAAAGTCTTAGGGCAGTTTTAAGGCTAATTAGCTTAAAATTGCCCTAAGACTTTTGGGACGCCCTGTATTCTCTTCTCTTCCTGATCCTCCTCTTTTCTGAACTTCCCTAATACTGTTGAGGGCATCACCTCCCAACCATTGTGTTGTCCTCCACTCCTCACATAGATGGTAGCATCCCAGTTGAGGCCTTCACCACTTTTTGACTGGATTATTGAATTAGCCTTCTGTTCTGTCTCCCTGCCTCAAGTCTCTCCTCACTCCAATCCATTCTCCACAGAGCTAGTAAAGTGATTTTCCTAAAGTAGAGAGCTGTCCAAGTTAACACTCCTCCCAGCCCCCATTTAATAAACTTCTGTGGCTCCCAGAAGTACTCTGCAACTTCACTCCTCATCTCTTTTTTTTTTTTTTGGAGGGGGGAAGGCAGGGCAATTGGGGTTAAGTTACTTGCCCAAGGTCACATGGCTAGTGTTAAATTAAATCTCAGGTTGGATTTGAACTTAGGTCCTCCTGACTCCAGGGCTGGTGCTCTATTCACTGCGCCACCTAGCCACCCCAACACTCCTCATCTTTTTGTTGTCTTGTACTTTACTCTCTTCCATGTATTCTCTGGTCTAGCTATATCACCTTACTTGCCATTCTTCATAAATGAGGCTCTATCACCACTCTTAGTGCCTTTGCACTCGTGTGGGAAATGCTCTCTATTCTCTTAGAATCCCGAGTTTCCTTCGAGATCTGGTTTAAGTGTCACCTTCTGCAGTTGTCCCTTCTTGGTCTCTACTCCCTCCTTCTGTGCTAATCCTTTGCTATGCCTTTTGTATCGGCATGCATATCTACATATGTGTGTCTATGTATATGTTGTCTCCCCAATGAGAATGTTAGCTCCTTGAGGTCCGAGAGTGCTGTTACTTTTTCTTGTATTCCCCTCTCTTAGCATGGTGCTTAGCATATACTAAGTATTTAATAAATACTTATTGGTAGAGTTACATTTTTTTTCAGTTCTTTACTACAATAAGAGGTAGTAATTTTGGTTTATATGGGCCCTTTCTCAACATTCACCTTTTTGAGGTGTATGACTGACAGTGGAATCTCAGTGTGGAAGGAGGAAAGCCACTCTCTCTTCCTGGGCCTTCATTTTCTCATCTATAAAATGAGGGAGTGTAGACTATGTAATCCTTAAGATCTCTTCCTGCTCTAAAACCTATGATTTGAGTAGTCCAATTTGACAGGAGTGAAGAGTGCTTGAAGGAAAAATCCATCACAAAAGGTGGATTAGATTGTGGAGGGGCTTATAGGACAAGACAAGAAATTTTTTTTTTTATCTTCTATGCACTTTGTTATCCAGTGACACTGGTCTGCTTGCTGTTTCTGGCACATAAACTCCGTCTCTTGACTGTGGGCATTTTCACTGGTTGTCCTTCATGCTTGGAATATTCTCCCTCCTCCTCTGCTTCCTTGAAGTCCCAGCTAAAATCCCCTTTCCTAATCCTTCTTTATGCTAGTTCTCTCTCTCTCTCTCTCTCTCTGTCTCTGTTGATTATTTCCGATTAATCCTTTATAGCTTTTTGTACAGTTATTTCATCTTGTCTCCCTCATTAGATGGTGAATTCCTTGAGAACAAGGACCGTTTTCTACCTTTCTTTCAATCCCCATTGGTTAGTACAGTGCCTGACACGCTTAATTAATGTTTATTGACTGACTAACATTTTAGTAGGGAGCCACTGAAGGTTTTGAGCCAGGAAATAACTTAATTAGATGTGATTGATGTAGCCACAGTGATGGATGGGATTGGAAAGAGAAGAAACTATAGGAAGGAGACAGGAGAGAAAGATTTACATTCTAAACTTTTTTTTCTTCTTAGGAAAGAGACAAGGAGAATCCATTAGTGCAAGCAGGACTTCTTCCATTGGGGACCCCTTTTCACATAATGCCCGTTGGTGTCGCATGGCCTGAGGGCATGCACAGTACAAAGTGCCCTTGCTGTGTGTTCAGAACCAAAGCTGCATTGAAGTTGCACTGCAACATGGGCAAGTGCTACCAGAAACATTTCAGATTTCTTCTGTGTTTGGTTTTTAATTAATTTTTGATGCCAAATTTTTCACGACCCTATATGTGGTTGCAACCCACAGTTTAAGAAGCACTGTATACAGCATGGTAGAAGAATTATGACTTTCTACAGTAGTTGAGCTGCTAGCAGACAAATACAGTGAGGGAGTGGATGTTTTGAGACTAAAGTGTGGGTTTAGCACGTGATTCTCACTATTAGCTGTTGTGATTTATTTTCTGTTATTTATTTATTTATAAATACAGTGATAAGATCTACAGTCTAGACCCAGGGGTCTAAGGTGCTGTGCTCTCTCAGTCTTCTACTAAGGAGCCCTTCTGTATGTGTTCAAGTATGTGGTGACCAGGCTTAGTTCCTCCATCCTTCTGTAGAGAAGTGATTTATAGATTAGTTTGACTTATGTCTAGTCAGCCACAAGGAGGACAGTAGAAAGGTACTCAGTGTATAAAAATGAATTAGATAAGAAACAGCTGTTTCCTCTAACACAAAAGGAATGCTCAATGCAGACAAGACTCACAAGTGTACATTGACAGAAAGACTTAGAGAAGAATTTGGTAACTTATGACTATTGTCAAACTCTTCCAAGAGGTTGTGTTTGTATCAAAACAAAAAGCATTTGGTGAGAATCCTGAATAGACATTTTGCATTTCACTAGGCTCTGTGCTGTCCAAACAATTCTCTTTAGATCTGTGTTTTCTGGCAAATCAGGCAAGAGCTTGGGTTTATTCTCTTATAGTGCTCACCTCAAATGCAGAAACCTTCCTTGTCTGCCAGTCTGTTTTGGGCAGTGGACCCAGGATCTTCGATCTCTTAAACCCCCAAGATTTCCTCCAAGCCTGGATGCTTCCATTTTGGGATTGATATTGCTTATGGAAGGAACACAAAGCAGAAGAGGGGAGGGAGCCAGAGACCAGGCTCAGACTTGTCTAGTTTAGCCCCCTTTTGCCACTGCCACTTGGGAGGAGTTTTCAAGGCTTCTGGGAAGGCAGCAGCTTTTTCTTCCCCATCACTCTAGGAATAGATCTTTATAGTCCTGTCATCTGATGGGAAGAAAGCAAAAAGGATTGTTGAGAGAGGGTAACTTTCTTTCAAAGATCTAGTGATTCATTGGCCTCTCTTGCTCACATGGCCAGTAAAAGGATTGCTTTGTCATTCCAAAGAACCCAAGTCCTTTAGGATCGAGCTCTTTGCCTGGAAGTGGAAAGGGCACAGTCTCTGTAGCTTGTAGGGTGTGCTCCTGTCCATCCTTTGCTGCATGAGAATGATTATCTGAAATAGGGAGGCTGTGAAACTTTCTGCTCAAAGGGGCTAATTTTTCACATATTCAGGTATAAAGATCGGAAAGTTTGTTTTTTCTCTCTCCCTAGCTGGTCTTCTATTTCTTTATATAACCTTCGGTTTGTCATCAGAGTCCTTAGATGTGAGTCAACCTGGTTGGAGAAACAGGACTGGGGAGACTTGATACCGTAGTTAAAAACCTGAACCTGTTTTTGTCTGGGTCTTTTTTGGATAATCGAATTACAGAAATGGAGAGTATAATAGAAAACTGAGCCAGCCTTAACAGAGAGCACAAGTCTCTTTTTTGACTCAGATGAAGGTTTCTTCCCTTTCATAATCTTTTATCTATGTAGTCATGTTTAGTTGCCAGAGACCTGAGATCTTTGTCTAGGAGTATTGAATTTACTTAAAGCCATGAGACTTCCACAGTGGTGATTTGTGCTTTGAGGGATTTTATTGCTCTGATTTAAATCTGATTTTGACTTTTTTTTTGCTTTTTGGAATGGGGAAGGTAGGGCATTTGGGGTTAAGTGACTTGCCCAAGGTCACATGGCTAGCTTTTGTGTTGTGTCTGAAGCTGGATTTGAACTCAGGTCCTCCTGACTCCAGGGCCGGTGCTCTATTCACTGTGCCACCTAGCCACCGCCAATTTTGAGATATTTTAATTATGACCTGGTGGAAGAAGTTGTTAACTCAGAAGTATGAAAAAAAAATTCTTTAGGAGCAAAAGTTATTGTAAAAAATGTAACCAAATTATAGAGTGGGCATAAAATCATTCTGGCATTTTCTAGTAGCTGATGTCATTGTAAACTTTGTATTATTGTTATTTCTGAACCTTCATACCAGGGCCTTCTAAAGTGTGAAATGAGCAAGAAAGAATAGCGTTATACAGCAGTCATGTTTAGTTTGGAAAATTTTTTAATTGTCAGGTTCTTCCTTATAATGACCTGAAATCTACTGCCTTGTAATTCCTATCCTCTGTTCCTCATTCTTCCCTTTGTGGCCATGGGATATAAATCTATCCTATAAAATATCACAGACTCTTCTAAGTCTTTGTACTTTGACCCTCTCTTGTGAGATCTTAGAAAGGGGAGCTATGAGACTAGGTTAGAGGGCAGTGCTCATCATGTTTCAGTAAATTGACTTACTATTTAATAGTGACTGATGCCTCCATTTACATCAGTTATGCGTTATGGATCCCTCTGACATTTTGGTGAAGCCTGAGCCCCTTCTCTGAATGTTTTTAAATGCATAAAATAAATACATAGGGTTATAAAGTAAACCACTTATATTGAAATATAGTTTTCAAAAAATATTTTTAAAAAGCAGGTTCTTTGCCTCTAGGTTAAGAACCCCTGATTTAGAGGAATTTAAATATCATTGGGATTAGTAGGGTAATGGTTAAGTGTGATTAGTTTTTTGAAGCGTATATAATCTTCATTTCAGCCCTTGGGCATGAAGTAGGAGGCTATACCAGCTCCTGGAAAGATTTAGGAAGATATCTGTCAGGATTGGGACATCTTTCACTGAGGAAGGTTAGTCTAGGTGGTTTAGTGTTCTTATTTATTGTTTTTTGGGAAGGATTTTTAGCCAGTGGGGAGATAGCAGGATCTTTAGGATCATTGGAACAAAGCATCTAGGTGTGATCTAACTTATCTTTCCAATTTATTTCCCCTTGCTCTCTAATCTTAACTTTTAACTTTGCCTGGGATTGGCTTTTTGGTTTTCCCTTGACATGCTTTGTTTGTTTCTGTGTCTGCACTCCTTTGTTGCAAGAACCAGGGTTTGTGTCTTAGCTGTTATTGTATCCTCTGTATTTGGTAAAGCGCATAGAATAGTTTCTTAAACTTAATAATTGCTTGTCGAGTTGAATGACCTTTGCTCATGCCCTTTCTCTTGGCAATAATACCTTCCCTTCTTTGCTCATCCAAATTCTACCCATCTTCCAAGGCTCATCTCTCCATGAAGACTTCCTGGACTGTTTCCACTGTTGTGGATTGTTTAATCACTCCTCTGACCCCCTTTAGCACTGAATGACTATGCCACTCATTTGGCACTTAATCATGTGCTTTAAGGATACTGGCCATTTGGATTTTCCTTTTACCAATGGTAGCTCTCTCAAAAAAACAAAACAAAACAACTATACATTACATGGGGGCCAATCCTCTTCGGTAATGAATATCTCTGAATTTAACTAGGTTTGTCCTCTAACAGCAACAGATTAATAAGAGAAATTGTTGACTCTTCCATTCACTTGAATGCTTAGAGGACCATGGTAAGGTTATTAATTGACCTGATTTCGATATTGTTGTGTCTCAGGGAGTAGGAAAGCCCTACGGGGGCTGAGCACAGTCAGAACACATGCAGCATTTATGGATTAAATTCTGTGTCTCATATGGGCATTTGTGGTGCCCCAAAACGATTACAATAGTAATATTAAAAATCATTGATCACATATCACCATGGCAGATAGAGTAATAATGAAAAATTTTGAAGTATTATGAGAATTACCAAAATGTGATACAGAGAAATAATGTGAGCACATACCATTGGAAAAATGATGCTGATAGACTGTTCCATGCAAGGTTGCCACAAACCTTCAAAAGCTACTATCTGTCTTTGAATCACAGTAAAGTGAAGTGCAATAACACAAGCTATGCCTGCACATTCCTAAAATTAAGTTCGTTGTGTTTTCCCTCTCTCTGCTCCTTTTCATTTCTTTATTCTTTCTGTTTTCCTCCCAACACCCATGTGAGGCAGATGGTAATCTATTCTTTTCCCCTAGATGAGAGAACTGAGACTCAGGAGTTAAATGATTATTCATTATCACACAGGTTGTAAGTGTTGGAATTAGGACTTAAACCTGTTTTCTGACTCTGAGACTAGTGTTCTTTTTCCATCAGATCAGTCCGTTTACTGCAAGCCCAATATTGAAGCCATTCTAGCTTGGTAAAAGTTGGTAGAACTTGTGCTTTAATGGCATGCCCTTTGGAAAACCTAGTTACTTGCCTGTCATGCTGAATCTTAAGAGTATTTAAATGGTAGGTCCCATCCTATGTTGTCTTTTATTGTTTTGCTGTTCTTTTGTGCATGTCTTCTCAATGCCACCCAAAGCTCACTAAAGTTAAGGAACTAGGCCTAATGTAAGACTTTGTGTCTCATAGTGTGTAGCATAGTGCCAGGCCCATCGAAGTGGTTCAGTAAATACTCATTGGCCTTCATTGAACAGAACAATCAGAATTGTTCAATTTGGAACAATCTGAATTGACTCTGATATTTTATTCATGGTCCTCAACTTGGTGGTGTGCAAAAGGAATTTGAGGCCAACTATACACTGTTGCCTCACTGACCAGCAGTAGTACCTTGTGTCCCTGACATTCAGCCAGCAATTTCATTTGGTCCTTAGGAAATGGTGTTGGCTCCTCTGATTCAGGGCAAATTCATGTGGGAGGCCTCAAGCTACTCTGGGTGACCTCATGCTTGGCAGGCAGTTGGAGCTTATGGCCTATTTCAGTTGTTTAGAGGCCAGCATTTCCCTTTTAAGGAGCCAAGGTATTTTCCCTTGCTGGGAAGGTGTTTGCTGATTTGTTTAGAAATCAGCTCCAACTGTGACAAACGAGAGTGAGTTTCCCTTGGCAAAAAGGGTTAGATGGCCTTGGTACAAAACAGATGGGTCAGCCACAAACCACAGAAAATTAAGCTGAGGGCAGAGGAAAGAAGTATCCTTGAGGACACTGCCTTAGGCATTTGTGTCATTACTTGGTTCTGTGATGGTGAGAAAGTGGAATTGGGGGGGATGGGGAAGGCAGAGGTCTTTGGGGAAGCAAACCAAGTTTTGATTATTTAGTAGTTGCCTGAGGTTAGGGAGTATTTTTGCTTCTTAAAGAGGCCTATTCACCCAATGGGCTTACCTTGCGGTAAGTTAGTACCGGAAAAGGCCTTAGCCTAAAAGGGCCTGTGGTATGCCATTGCATCCTGGGTCCAGTCATACTGATGAATATCTGGTCATTGGATCCAGATGGCTCTGGAGGAGAAGGTGAGGCTGGTGATCTTGCACAGCCCTTCCTTTCTCAAATCAAAGTTAACAGCAAGTCATGTCATCATTTCCCTGATGCCATGGTCCTCTTCAAAAATGAAGGACAAGCACAAAAATTAGGGAGTATTTAGTAGCTGGGAGTATAGAAATCAGAACACTTGGGCGTTTAGGTCTAGATTTGTCATGGATTGATTTTGCACAGGCTACTTCAATTTTTGGAATCAGTTTTTCCTACTATCTAGTAAAATGGAAAGGCCACTGCCTTGGGCCCCAATATTTATTAGCTGTATGACCCTGGGCAAGTCATTTGATTTTTCTGAGTCTTAAGTTTCCTCACCAGCAAAAATGGGGATGATATTTACAGGTTTTATCTCATAAGGTGATCAATCTTTCCAGTGTTTTTCCCTTTGCTTTCTAACACCAAACTCTACTTTGGCTAAGAAGCTTGTGTTGTGAAGGAAGTGTTTTGTAAACCTTAAAACAGTATTGAAACATTATTATTATTACCATTAATTCCTCAAGAGAGTGAATTGAGTAACAAGTTTTGATAGAATAATTGCTGTGTATTTATACATGTTCTTTGAGTGTTAGTATGCTAGATGCTATAGTATATATAAAAACAAATAAAATCAAGGAGCTCACACAGCCCTTTCCCTTTTAGAGCTTACTGTCAGAGTAGATGAAAGGCCTAACCTGGAGTCCAGAATACTTTGATTCAAATCCAGCCTCAAACATTTACTAGCTGTGTAACCCTGAACAAATCATTTAATCTCTGCTTCAGTTCCGCCATCTGTAGAATGGATATGATAATGGCACCTACCTCTCAGGGTTGTTGTGAGAATAAAATGAGACATTATTTGTAAAGATCTTTGCAAGCCATAGAGCATTGTATGCATTCTAGCTATTAGCTGTCATTGCTTTCTAATTGGACTCAATCTATCACAGATGGAAAATAGAGTGCAATGCACAAATCCTGTGGGTCCACAGTATGGTAATGATGGTCAGAATGGGTTTAATTAGGGGAGGCTTCTAGGAAGACCTGAGTTTTGAAAGGGATCCTGAAAGGTGTGACAGATTTGAATTGGCAGAAAGGAGAACTTTAAAAAAAAAATTTTTTTATATGAGCTATCAGGGTTAAGTAACTTGTTCAAGGTTACATGGCCAGTTATTTCTGGGTGTGGTGCTAAGTGTAGGAGCCTGGATTCCATCCCCAGGTCATCCCAACACCAGAGCCGGTGCTCTTACTCGCTGAGCCACCTGGCCGCCCAGAAAGGAGAACTTTTAAGGTTCGGTGAAAGCATGATACACATGTAAGGTCAAATTAATTTTCTTTTAAAAGATTTTAAATTAGATTGTAAGCTTCTTGAGGGTTGAAAAATTCATCTTTCTCATGCTTATATCCTTCTCCGTTCCCCCCACCCCTACTCCCTCCTTCCTTTAACTTGGGGCATTACACCTAGTAGACTTCAGTGCATGTTTGTGGAATGCATGATTGTTTTTATTAATAGAGCTATAGAAGTAGAAACGAGCAAGTTGTGGGGATGACAGCAACCAAAGAAGAAAGACTATATTTGAATTATAGACTCATAGAGTTTTAGAATTAGAAAGGGCTTTAGCACAGCCCTTTCCTTTTACAAATGAGGAACCTGAAGTCGAGACATTAAATGATTTGGCCAGGGTTTGTTGTTTGTTGTTCAGTAGTTTTCAGTTGTGTTCAACTCTTTGTGATCCCATTTGGGGCTTTCCTGGCAAAGATAGATGCTGGAGTGTTTTGCCATTTCTTTCTCCAGCTCATTTTGCAGATAAGGAAATTGAGGCAAAGTTAAGTGACTTGCTAAGGGTCACACAGCTAGTAAGTGTCTGAGGACTGAAGATGAATCTTCCAGGCCTGCACTCTCTTCACTGTGTCACCTAGCTGTCCTTGGTCAAGTTCATATAGCAGATTAATGAGAATGGGAGCTAAAACCCAAGTCTCCTAATATGCAGATTTCTTTCCTTTCTCTGTGATTGGCGCAGTGTCTTATATAGTAAGCTGTTAACTTTAGTTAAATTTAATTGCTCTCTTTTTCAGTACATTGTAATCAACCAAATACACACTCTTTAAGTGCCCACTATGTGCCAGCCACTAACCATTATAGCCAAGAGCTATAATGATGATCATTATTAGGACCTGTTGGATGAGCTTGGGATATTTAGGTTGGAGAAGATGGGTTTGGGAGAAAGATCATTACCTTGAAGTAATTGAAGGCTTGTCAATTAGAAGAGAGATTAGATTTGTTCTGCTTTAACCCTCAGAGGACAATTACTGTTGGAGCAGAGTGGAAGTTTCTTTGAGACTGGTTTGGCTCTCTGTAAGCCAGAACAATCTGCCTGGTAGAACTTGGAGCTTTCTGAAAGGGTACTCCCTCCTAGGCCTGAAGGACTCCAGGGTGGGGGAACCTGAAGCCCTATAGGATGGCATCCAAATTTCATAGAACAAGTCCCCTAAATAAAAGGATTTGTTCTATAAAACTTGAACTCAGTCAAAGGGCCACAGCTAAGGACCTAGAAGGCCACATGTAGCCTCGAGGCCACAGCTTCCCCATGTGGCTCCAGATGTTCCTTCCTGCTCTGAGATTCTATGATTCATGACAAAAATGAAGTTGGAGAGCTATGGGGTTGTTGACTAATTGTGAAAGGCAATGAGGAGACTCTGGAAAGTAGACTGAGCTCCTTTAAAGAAAGGTGCTATACTCGTATTTCTATTTCTTTACTCTGTACAGCCTTGTCAGACTTTAGTAAATGGGTAAAACAAACCCAACAGCAAAAATGAGACGCTATGCAAATATAAAGATTATTGATATAAATAGCATAGGGACTTGGCCAGGCCACTTGAGGGTCTTGTGGACTTGAGTTTTGGCTTTTGAGGTTTCTGGAATTCAAAGTGAATTCAAGTTGTCTTTTGATGCATTTTTTTTCCTCTAGGAACTGAGGAGTACCCCCTGAAAAAATGCCTCTTCCTGTATTGGTGGGTGTGAGTGTGGGCCATGACCATCTGTTGCTTTGCTTATGTTATTAAAACCAGTAAGTTTCCCTGGCTGGGGTTTGAAATACATCATGACTCCTTCCTTCTCCCCCTGCCCCAAGTCAGTGGTTGCTCTGGAGTCTAATGGAAATCACAGTATAGGTACTTCTGGGGGGTCTGTAGGAGTACCTCAGCTGGAAGGGATTCTGGGTAAGCATGGAGAGCAGACCCTGTGTACATGTAGCCAGATTTTAAAATCCTGGGGTAAATTAAGATTCCCAGTGTCTTAACTCAGCACCCTATTGTTCACCCATTACTAAACCACCCTCGAATTTTGCATTGACCTAGTTGCCCTGGATTTGATGGTCTTCTGTGTTTTAACTTGGCCTCCTCTTGGGACTTTGCTGCTGCCTCAGGCCCGTTTAGCTTCAAGAACAAAGATCATTGTTCCCAATCTTCACTTTCACTTCAAGCAGAACGCTTGTCAGTCCTTTCATTTCCGTGTCCAACTTTTTTCTGTGGCCACTAACTTATTTTTGCTTATACTATGATAGATGATTTGTTGGACCCCTATTTTATTGGGCCCTCATTTAATTCCAGTAAGTATTAATCAATTTGATATGATTCCATAGTATAGTGATTATAATTTCTGATAGGCCTCAGAGTGTGAACTGCAGATTGTAAGTATACTTGCTTAATCATAGGAGACTTAACTAGAGGATGTCCACTTTTTCCTTGTTATGGTGACCCAGCACAGTGTGATAGAGGTGATTCACTTTCATGGAAAGTGAATTTTTCACCCCAGCTATTTTTGTTGCCCCTCCACTCCATATCATCCCTCTACTGCCCAATATGGGGAGATGACCATGAATACTTGGCCAATGAGTGACCCTGGCCCATGTAGATGTTTTGACATGCATTTATCAGCTCAGCCCATAAGTATGCTTATTGGCTTAGTAGGACCTCCTCAAAGGTCAAGATAGGTCTGTTAAGATCTCACTAGTCTGTTTGTCCACCAGTGGGATTTTATATTTTGTGCAGACCCGAGGGTCAAGGGCAAGGGCTCTCCATCAGTAAGACTCTATTTTTGGTCTGCTCTGCCTGTATTGTCTGGGTGTCAAGCATTGTAAACCTAATGTCCTTGAGGAAGTGGGCATGTACATGATTATCAGAAGGAATGACTCCAGAAGTTTGAGGGAGGGGCTCTAAAGCCAACCAGTTTTTAATTTTGTTTTGTTTTCAGCATTCATTTAAAAAAAAATATTTTGAGTTTCAATTTTTTTCTTCTTTCCTCCCTCTCATCTGACAGCAGACAATTTGATATAGGTTATACATGTGCAATCATGGAAACACATTTTTCCATTAGTCATGTTGTGAAAAAAGAAGCAGAAGAAAAGGGAAAAGCCACCAAAAAAAAAGTGAAAATATTATGCTTCAATCTGCATGCAGGCTCCATAGTTCTTTCTTTGCGTGTGGATAGCATTTTCCATCCTGAGTCTTTTGCAATTGTTTTAGATCATTGTATTGCTGAGAAGAGCTAAGTCAATCATAGTTGATCATCACACAGTATTGCAGTTAATGTGTACAGTGTTCTCCTGGTTCTGGTTCACTTAGCATCAATTCATGTAACTCTTTCCAGGTTTTTCTGAAATCTGTCTCCTCATCATTTCTTATGGCACAATAGTATTTCATTACATCCATGTACCACAACTTGTTCAGCCATTCCCCATTTGATGGGCATTCCCTCAATTTTCAATTCTCTGCCACCATAAAAATGAGTTGCTATAAATATTTTTGTACATTTAGGTCCTTTTCCCTATTTTATACAGACCTAGTAGAGGTATTGCTGGATCAAAGGGCAGGCCCAGTTTTATAGTCCTTTGGCCATAGTTCCAAATTGCACTCCAGATCAGTTCACAACTCCATCCACAATGCATTAGTGACCTAATTTTCCCACATCTTCAATATTTATCATTTTCCTTTTCTGTCATATTAGCCAATCTGATCGGTGTGATGTGTTACCTCAGAATTGTTTTACTTTGCATTTCTTTAATCAGTGATTTAGAGCATTTTTTCATGTGACTATAGATAGCTTTAATTTCTCCATTAGCCAACTGTTTTTGAAAAGGAAGAGAAATCTGGCTGGAGATGGATGGTCAGTATGGGGTAAGAAAAGAACTGCCATTGTTTTCTGAGTAACTATTTGTGCTGTTTCAGCAAAGATGGAAGTTGTCAGCTTCCAGATTAGAGATTTTTTGAGGGTAAGATTTCTCTGTGCTCCTTAATTTGTAATGTTACCATTTGTTTCTCTTGATAAGTTTGTTTTATTTTACCTTCTTTTTTTTCTTTTGGAAAAATCAAGTTTCTATCTCTGGGGGAGCCACTTGAGCAAGCATTGAGTAACCATGCTAAATTAGGGAAAGACTGGTAAATAAAAAATGGGGTACACTTAATAGTTTTATTGGTACTATAATGTAGAGGTTGATAACAGAGTAATAGAATAGAATAACCTCAGTTAGTATAGGGTCTAGTCAGTGTCCTTTCCCCAAGTGCCATTTCTTGGGTTAGTGGAGAGAGGATTCAATTTGAAGTCAGAGAACCAGGGCTCAAATTCCAGCCCTGCTTTTTATTTCCTGTATGACTTTGGGCAAATCATATTACTTCTTTGGTCCTCAGTTTCCACCTTGTAAAATTAGATTTATGGACTAGATATTTAGAATCTTTTTTTTTAAATTTTTCAAATGCTTTATTAACTTCTGATTTACATCATTTATTTCTGCCAGATTTTGAGTTACAAATTTTCTCCCTGTTTTCCCTTACCCACCGCCCCAAAATAGCAGTCCCACAGGATATCCCCTCCTCCAATCTTCTGTCTTCCATATTTTCTCCCATACACCTTTTGACTTTTCCAGTGGATCTCTATGCCCCAGTGCCTGTATATCTTATTTCCCAATTACATGTAAAATAGTATTAATAATAGTGTGTATATATATATGTATACATATATATATATATACATATATATATATATATATATATGAATATTTGATTTTAAAACTTTGAATTCCAGATTCATTCCCTTCTTCCCTTGTCATCCACCCTTACTGGAGGATAAGCAGTTCAGTATGGGTTGTACATGTGTGGCTAATGCAAAACAATAACATAATAGATATATTGTAAAAGACTGACTATATTTCCCTCCCTCCTATCCCACCTCCCACTTGTTCTATTCTCTACTTTGATCCTGTCCCTTTTCAAAAGTGAGTGCTTCTAACTTCCCTCCCCCTCAGGCTGCCCTCCCTTCCATCATTCCCCTTCTCATCCCCTTCCCCTCCTACTCTCCTGGAGGGTGAGATATCCTATTTAGTGTGTATTTCATTCCCTCCTCAAGCCAAATTCAATGGGAATAAGGTTGACCCATTCCCTTTTGCCTTCCTATTCTTCCCCTCCATTGTAACCATTTTCCCTTGCCTCTTCTATATGAGATAGCTTACCCCATTCTGTCTGTCCCCATCTCCTCTCATTATATTCCTCTCTTACCTCTTAATTTCACCTTTTAAGTATCATCCCTTCCTGTTAAATTGGTCCTGTCCCCTCTTTCTATACACATTCACATATGTATTCATATGCCCATATACCCTCATATATAGACATATATGTATATATATATTTCTATTCCCTTCAACTACTGAGAAAAGTTTCATAAGTTACAATTATTGTTTTTCCATGTAAGAATGTTAATAGTTCAACTTTGTTAAGTTCCTTATGATTTCTTTTCCCTGTTTACCTTCTCATGCTTCTCTTGCTTCTTGTATCTGAATGTCAAATTTTCTATTCAACTCTGGTTTTTTCAGCAAGAATGCTTGAAAGTCCTCTTATTCCACTGAATGACCATATTTTCTCCCGAAACATGATACTCAGTTTTGCTGGGTAGGTGACTCTTGGTTTTAATCCCAGCTCCTTTGACCTCTGGAATATCATATTCCAAGCCCTTTGATCCCTGGGTTATCCTGATTGTGTTTCCACAGTATTGAAATTGTTTCTTCCTGGCTGCTCTAATATTCTCTCCTTAATCTGGGAATTCCAGAACCTGGCTATAATATTCCTAGGAGTTTTCTTTTTGGGATCTTTTTCAGGAGGTGATCGGTGGATTCTTTCAACCTCTGTTTTGCCCTCTGGTTCTAAAACATCAGGGCAGTTTTCTTTGAGAACTTCCTGGGGGATAATTTCTAGGTTCTTACTTTGATCATGGCTTTTAGGTAGTCCAATAATTTTTAAATTATCTCTCCTGGATCTATTATCCAGGTCAGTGGTTTTTCCCATGAGATATTTCACATTGCCTTCTATTCTTTCATTTGTTTGGATCTGTTTAACAGCATCTTGATTTCTCATAAAGTCATTAGCTTCCATTTTCTCCAATCTAATTCTGAAGCAATGATTCTCCTCAGTGAGCTTTTGAGATTCTTTTTCCATCTGGCAGATTTGGCTTTTTTAAGGCATTCTTCTCCTCATTGCCTTTTTGAGCCTCTTTTGCCATTTGAGTTTGTCTGTTTTTAAGGTAGTATTTTCCTCAGTCAAGCTGTTGACTCTCATTTCATAATTTTCTTGCATCGTTCTCATTTCTCTTCCCAATATTTCCTCCACTTCTCTTATCTGCTTCTTAAGGTCCTCTATGGCCTGTGACCAGCTCGTATTTTCCTTTGAAGCTTTTGGTGCAGGAGTTCTGACTTCACTGTCTTCCTCCTGTTCCATTCTTTGCTCCTTTTTGTCCCCAAAATAGGAGTCTAATGTTGGAATCTTCTGTCTGCTTTGTTTCCTTTGCCTGGTCATGTTGCCCCTCAGTCACTTGACCCCTGGGCTTTTTGCCACAGTAGGACTCTGCCACCAGACAGGGGAGCTTTTGTCCCAAACACTGGGGTTTTCTCAGCTGCCGGAGGTATTAGATGGGTGCCCTCTCTGAAGTCTCCACATGCTCTGGCAAGCTGGATACACACCTGAGGATCTCCACTCTAGACTGCAATCCAGATCCAAGCAGGTTAAAGCAAGAGCGATTACCCCTCAGACTGGTGCTTGGTCCCCCTACACTCTGCAGGCCAGGAGCTGAAGCTGCCACATGGCGCTGGCTGGCTGTGCTGGTGTCTCAGCGGCTTCGCACTCCCACTTACTGGGTCCCACAGTCCAGGCTGCACTGACCTCTGACTTTGTTTTACACATCTATGTGTTGATAAATCTGGAAATGGCCACAGCTGCTGCTGATCTGGAGTCCTTCCGGCTGGCCTAGAATCTTTTCTGACTCTAAATCCCATTTTTTTTTTTAATAAAAAGAAAGTTTTTGCTACTACAGATATCTTATCTTGGTGTAACCAAGGGGTTCTCAGGCCATATCAGAATATCAACTGTGGCAGTTCTTTAAAGGTATAAAGTTTAGGAATAAGAATGGTGTCTCTTGGGGCGGCCAGGTAGCACAGCGAGTAAGAGCAGTGGCCCCAGTGTCGGGATGACCTGGGGATCGAATCCGGGCTCAGACACTTAGCACCCACCCAGAAACACCTGGCTGTGTAACCTTGAGCAAGTTACTTAACCCTAATTGCTTTAAAAAAAAGAATGATGTCTCTTACCCTGTATCCCTTCACTGGAAGCAAGCATCTCACCTTGAACTAGGCTATGGATTGAACAGCTGGCTTAAGAACAAAGATTGAATGCAGAGTGGACCACCCCTTCCTGCCTTTCATTGCTCACAAGTGTTTGTTCAAAGCAGGATCTCACCCATTTCCCAAAGCTCTTTCTGTGGCAGGATTTCCCTTTCACAGGAATGTTACCTCGCCCTGGATGGTCAGGTTGGGGCGGGGATGACTTCTTCTTAGGAGACCTCCCATAAGGGGCAGAATTGAGGCTGTTTTCCCTTTCTGCTCTTTCTAACGTAGCTCTTCAATCCCAAGGCCCAGGAATTATAGCTGGAAGGGATATCAGAGATTTCCTAGCACACTAGTTCTTCGACTTTTTGGTCATAAGTATCCTTTTTGTTAAAAAAATCGTTAAGGACCCCTTTATATTCTTAAATTAGTGAGGACCGCAAAGATCTTTTGTTTATTTGGATTATACCTATCAATATTATTTGTGTTAGAAATGAATACTGTTACATTAAAAAATTTGTTAATTTAAAAATAACAATAAACCCCGTAAATTACATGCTAATATAAATAACTTTTTTCAATGAAAATTAGCTATATTTTAAAAAATTCGTGAGAAGAGTGGGATTATTTTATTATTTTTGCAAGATCTCTTTAATCCCTTTAAAACAGATTCTCTAGGGGCAGCCAGGTGGCTCAGTGAGTAAGAGCACTGGCTCCAGTGTCAGGATGACCTGGGGATCAAATCTGGGCTCAGATACTTAGCACCACACCCAGAAATAACTGGCCGTTTAACCTTGAGCAAGTTACTTAACTCTTATTGCTTAAAAAAAAAACAGATTCTCTTAATAAGTCTGCTTCTGCAATCGATCTGTTTTGAAATGTTGTTTTGAAGTATATGCTGGTCTCAAACAGATGTCGTTGAAAAAGGGAGTATTTTAATAGACAAGTAATGTCTTAGTATTATTATAAAAATAGGTTCTGCAGACCACACTTGAGAACTGCTGATTAGTCTATTACCTTCATTTTACAGTTGAAGAAACTGAAGCAGGCATAACTCTTCTAAAATCAAACAAAAAGTAAGTTAAATCCAAATTCAAACTCGGGTCCTTTGATTTCTAATCCAGTGTTTTTTTTTTCTTTACTGTGTCATACTGTTCTTTGACCCTACTTGCTTAATGTGAATATTCTAGAAAATTGATGTTTTACACTTTTTTCAGGAGCCCTTTTTAAAAAAAAAAAAAGATTTACTCATCCTCAGCCCCTGAGATAGTAAAAAGTTCTGTTTATGGATGAGCATTGGTCTTCATTAAACTTTTACCCATTAGTAAAACTTTTACTTCAGTTCACCGAACATATATTGACCATATGCTTACTATGTGCAAGGGGCATAGTCCTTCCTAGCCTGGCGTAGTGGACAGAGAGTTGGTCTCAGAGTCAGAAGACACGTTAGTTGTGACCAGTGGCAAATCCCTTAAGTCAGTTTCTTTCTTAGTATATAAAGCTGGGATTATACTTTTACTTTCTTTTTCAAGGGTTATTGTAATGCTCAAATGAGATAAAATATTTAAAGTGCCTAGATGACTTTAAAATACTATATAAATGTCAGTCATTAAAAAAATATAAATATGAACTAGAAACTAATCCATATATATGAATATTCCCATATTCAAAGGTCAGAAAAATAAGTTTACATATGAAACTGAATCTATTGCTATATATAACTTTAAATATATATGAATATTATATAATGTAGATATTACTCTTTATTTGATCCACACTAAATAAACACCCAAATTAGGTAAATTAATCTATATTTAATTAATATATAGGGTAAATTATATATGTAGTATATATGTTTAATTTGATTTAGCATGCTACTACCAACATTACCCTGTTTATTTATGTCCCTTTCTAAACTTATTTATTTTCTCTTCTTTGTTTTTTTAAAAACTGTTAATTGAAATTTTCTTCCCTCTTTTTGTATCACTATCACTACTCCTCACCGTTCCGCCATAAAAACTCTTCCTCATACAAGTTGTCAAGCAAAATAATGGTGATGATAAGTATTAACTGGCATTTATTTAGTGCTCAAAGGTTTGCAAAGCACTTTATTTATACATATTATCTCTTTTGAGATAACAACAACCCTACTGTGTAGGTGCTATTATTTTCCCCATTTTACAGAGGAGAAAACAGGCAGATAGTATTTTACAGAGCTAGTAAATTTCTGAGGCAGGATTTGAACTCTCCGTTGTGCCACCAATTTGTGTGTTGTATAGGTTTGGTGTGGGAATGTCTGTCTTATTCTGTGCCTGTAGTCCATCACCTCTTCATCGAGATGTGTGAGGCATTGGTGTCCTGGGGTCCTGATTAGTTATTGCATTTATCAGTTCTTAAGTCTTTTAAACTTATTTTCATTCACAGAGTTGTGGTTGTCATATACATTGTTCTTCTGTTTCTACTCATTTTTTATCATTTCATAGAGATCTTTTCAGGTTTCTCTGAATTTATCCCTTTTGTAATTTCTTAGAACATAATGATACCATTATTACATTTATATACCATAATTTACTTAGCCTTTCTCTAATTTATGGACATCTCCTCCCCATTTCTTTGTTATAATAAAAAGTGCTGCTATAAATATTTTCTTGCATGGATCCTTGCACTTTTGACTTTGATCCCTTTAGGGGTATGTGCCTAGTAATGCTTAGAAGATATAAGCAGTTTAGAAACATGTTAGGTATGTTCCATATTGCTTTCCAGAATGGTTCTAGCTTTGTATTAGTGTGCCAGTTCCACACAGTCTCTTGGCCAAACTGATTTTCCCTTTTTTGTCAATCTGATGAATGTCAAGTGGAACCTCAGAATTGTTTTAATTTACATTTCTCTTGTTATTACTGAATTGGAGTATCTTTTCATTGGTTCTTGATAACTAGCTTCGAGAACTACCTTTGACCATTTATTAGGCAATGAATGACTTTTGTTCTTAACACATTTGTATCAATTTCCTATACATTTTGGATATCAGAGAAATTTGCTGCAAATATTTTTTCACAGTTAATACTTTTCCCTTTTAACTATAGTGCTTTTGTTTTTGCAAAAAACTTTACTATTTTATGTAACCAAAATTTTCCGTTTTATTTCCTTTGTTAATCTCTGCCCTCTTTTGGTCAACATTTTGACCAAAATCTATCTATAACTAGAAGATATCTCCTGTCCTTCTCCAGTTTAATCATGGATATGAACTTTTATGAGTCATTTGGAGCTTATTGTGGTACATAATATGAGAAATTGTTCTCATCCTAATTTCTCACAGATTGTTTTCCATCTTTCTCAGCAGTTTTTGACAAATAATAAATCCTTACTCTAGCACTCAGTATCCTTAAGTTGATTAAACTCTGTGCTGCTGTGTTTATTTGCTTCTCATTCTTGTTTATCTAATCTGTTCCATAATCAACTTAAATTTTTTTTAGCCAAATACCAAATTCTTTTGATGATTAGTGCTTTTTAGTATAGTTTGATAATCTGGTACTGCTAGGCCTCATTCCCACTTTTTTCCTACCATGTTTTCCTTTGTGATTCTTGACTTCTTATTCCTCCAGATCAATTTTGTTATTTTTCCTAGTTTTATAAAGTAATCTTTTAGTACTTTGATTAGCATAGCACTGAAGCTGTAAATTAATTTAGGTAGTATTTTTTTTTATGATAGTTGCATGGCCCAGCAATCAGCAATTTATTTTTCTTCAATTATTTTTCCTTATTTTTGTAAAGGGTATTTTGTAGTTATATTGTTATAATTCCTATGTGTCTCTTGGTATGTAGATTCCCAGATATTTTATGCAATTCTGTGGTCATTTTGCATGGAATTTTTCTTTTGAAAATCTCTGTTTGCTTGGTCTTGTTGGTACAAAAAGACATGACTTTTTTTGGTGTTTATGTCTTGCTACTTTTTGGGAATTATTGATTTAATTTTTAGTTGAATCTCTGAGGTTCTCTAAATTGACTCCTATAACTGCAAAATGATGATTTTGTTTCTTCTTTGCCTCTTCTTGATTTGTAAAGTTATTTTATTGTAATAGATGGTATTTCTAGAACTAGATCAAATAAAAGATGCTAACAGTGAATATCCTTTGTTTTACCCTTGTTGTTATTGGAAAAGCCACTAGTAGTTCTCCATTACTGGTTAATGCTCTCCCTTGGTTTTAGAGAGCTGTTTGCCATACTTAGGAAAGGTCTGTTTATTCTTGTTCTTTTCAGTGCTAACCCTGACAGGCCTCAGTAGGTTGTTGGGGATCATTTTGGTCTCAGGCCTCTTGCCTTTGGTACTTGTGTTCAGACAATGAGTCTGGAGTCCTGTCTTTTTCTGTTGCCTATCAGTGCTCCAAGTAGTGCAGAGAATTGGAGAGTTCTCCCTTCCTTTTCAGTGACTCATGGAAGCTGGATCTTCCCTTGCTTATTTTTTTGACAAGTCAGGAAGCTGTTACTGAAGCTCGCATTGGCTTGATGTGCCTGGAGCCCCTATTCAGAGTACTGGCTGATTTCAGGTCCATTTGTGAGAATTCACTCTGTATCCTCTCTTCCCTTCTTCAAAGGCTTCCGGATTTATTTGGACTAGCACTGGCTTCCCTGAATCAATTTTTACCCGCCTTTGTCCTCTCTAGATTTTTTTTTACTTTAGTTATGGATTGAATGAAGTATCTTATTTCTGAGTGTTTTCTGACTTATCATTGGTCTTTCTGGGGCCATTTTCATCTTTTAAGAGTTTTTGTAGGAGGGCTGGACTTCTCTGCTGCTGCCTTTAATGTTGCTATCTTATCTGGAAGCCCTGAAATGTTTTCTTAATAAGTTAGCCTTTTAAGGGGCGGCCAGGTGGCACAGTGAGTAAGAGCACTGGCCCCAGAGTCGGGATGACCTGGGATTGAATCCTGGGCTCAGATACTCAGCACCACACCTAGAAATAACTGGCTGTGTAACCTTGAGCAAGTTACTTAACCCCGACTGCTTTAAAAAAAAAATAAGTTAGCCTTTTGTTTTTTATATTCTAGTAATTTTCCAATATTATTTCCCTTCCCCTTGTTGAAGCCATTGTTTTGATGTCAACAAACAGTTGAGCAAATCTGAATGACAGATTGATAGCATATACTTCATTCCATCTACATAAGCCTCTACCTCTCAGTTGAGAGGAGAGAAATAGGTTTCATTATTTTTCTCTGGGATCAGTATTGGTGATTGTGGTTATTTCTTTTGCAGTGAAAACTTAGAATGGCTTTCAGGCAGGAGATGCACTACCTGTTCTTGAAGCCTTTCCAGGGCCATTTTAGCTAAGACCATTGGCATAGTTTTGGAGAACCCAGAGCCACCCCTGAGATAATAGTGATAAGAGCAATGAACTTGTCTTTAAGGTTTACAGAGTGCTTGTCTCTAAACAGTATTTTAAGGTGCAGACATATTGTCATTTTTTATACCATTTTGCAGATGAGAATGTTGAAGTACTAGTCGTATTGACTTGGAGTCAAAAGGCCTAAGTTCAAGAACCAGCTTCTTCATTTACCAATTTTGTGACTATGGGCAAGTCACTTAATCACCCAAAACCTTAGTTTCCTAATCTGTAAAATGGGGAGGTAGGTAGCACTTATATGATTTCCCTCACAGGGTTGTTGTAAGAAACCCTTAAACACTATATAAATGTGAGCTGGGACCTGTGCTGTCATCATTAGTGTGGGTGGATCTTCCCATGTGGAAACTCCCTCAATTTAGGATTATTGTAGAGAGTTGCCTGGGGGTCTAAGAAGAGGGAGTATGTATTAAGGGCAGCATTTCACCTCAGGTCATCCTGAATCTAAGGCCAGTCTCCATCCTCTGTGCTGTCTTGCCTGTCATACTTTTCCTTTCCTTACCATCTTTTCCCCCATCTATATACCTGTATAACATTGTACAATATAAACATGATAACTTATTATTGTGACTAGTTCTATAACAGTCTTTAATAAAGAACAAAATTCATTATCCAATGGCTACCTTTTCACCCTTATCCAAGATAAAAGTACCAAGAGGTCCTCATTATAAGATCACCTGTGAGGTTTCATCCATTAGTCATGGAACATGAGAATAATGTGGTACTAGTGACTGGAGTTGTTTTTCTCTCTCTTAGGTATCTCTTTCATCAATCTTCCAGTTTTCCAATGTGTATCATGAAACCAGTTCTCTGACCCTGATTAACCTTTCATTTTGTTTATCATAGATGATATGGCTGAGCTGCTCCTTGGGGAATCCAAATTAGAACAGTTCCTGAAAGAAAACCCATTTAAACAGGGGACCAGTCCTCGAGGTCCCAGGCCAAAGCTGACAGAGGTTCGGAAACACCTGACTGCTGCACTAGACCGAGGGAACCTCAAGGTATTTTGGGGACTCTGAAGGAAGGTAGAAAAAATGGGAGGAGATAGACCAGTGGGACTGAGTTCTACCAAGTTTGGGATGCTTTAAGAAAACCACGAGGAGCAAGGGGAAACATCTAAAAAAATTTTTTATGTAGCCTAGCCATTTAATGTTACATTTCCCCTAGAAACAAGATTCTATTGTCTGGATTTTTTGGAGCCACTGATTGTACTGTATTAGCTTCATAGTTTACCAATCATCCTGTGAGCAGTGTGGCCTGAGCAGGGGCCCTTAGACTGGATTAAAATTAATTGATTCATAGCTCATTCAGATTGTATGAGAATTTAAGTGACACCTACCATGTCTGTCATTTTACAGGTCAAGAAACTGAAGCCCAGGTTGGTGAAGTGACTTGCCCAAAGTTGTAGAAGTATTGTGTCAGAGCAGGGTTATTTTTTTTGTTGTTTTTTTGTGTGTGTTATTTTTGCTCTTTGGAAGGCAATTGCCCAAGGTCACACCACTAGTTTTTGTGTTAAGTGTCTGAGGCTGGATTTGAACTCAGGTCCTCCTGACTCCAGGGCTGGTGCTGTATTCACTGCACCACTTAGCCACCCCCAGGGTTATTTTTTTAAGTCACTTTCCTTTAGATTCTTCCAAGTCATATTATCTGGCAAAACCATGTTGTTCTTTCCTGATTGCTTGAAATAAAACAGAAACTATCACACAGTTCAAGTTAAGACTTTGCTGTTTTAGTGAAAGATGGAAGTTGATCATAAGTTTTACTTTATAAAACAATTTCCTATCTTAGAGAATAAATAGCTCATGCATAGCAATGAATTCATCTGGCACCCAAGGTACTTGGGAGTATTTACACTATTAAAAAATGGTGTCTGAGGGGTGGCTAGGTGGTGCACCAGCCCTGGAGTCAGGAGGACTTGAGTTTATATCTGGACTCAGACACTTAACACTTACTAGCCATGTTACCTTGGGCAAGTCACTTAACCCCAATTGCCTTGCCTTCCTCCCTCCAGAGAGGAAAAAAAAAAACGGTATCTGGTATTCCAAATAGAGTGCAATCAGAGGATGAAATTTCTATTCATGTCAGTGTTGAACCGGATGGTCCTCTAATCTGATGTTGTCATTTTCTCCTTTTTTCCTCCTATCTTCTTGTTTCTACCTCCTTCCTTGCCTTTCTCTTAAGATGCTTCCTTTTGTGCCCTCTGTTCCTGTTTCTAGTGGAACCCCACATTTTTCCTTTTTTCACAGAATGAATTCCTCCCTTTCTGAATCCTTTGCCCTTTTGCTTCTGAAGTTAAATTTTATCTGATGCTCCAGTGGTAGCAAAACAGAAAGAATGGAGTCAGAAAGGCCTGGGTTTGAATCCTGTCTCTTTCTGTTTACCAGCAGTATAACTGTGGGTAAATCATTTAACCTTTCTGAGCTCTAGTTTGCTTGTCTTCAAAATGGAGATAATATTTCTAGTACCTGTCTTACATAGTCATTGTGAGGCTCAGATGAGGGAATACATGTGAAGTACATTTCAGAATCTTAATGGTTGTAGACATGTCAGCTATTATTATTATTCACGTGATAGACTTTATTCTGGCCCCCCAAATGTGTCTTGGTTTTAATATAAGTTCTCATTAAAACCACTATATAAACTGTGATCACATCTAAACTCTTCTTCGGGGCTTTTATTTTCTTCATATCATCTGCATTGACAGTCATTCTTCCCTTGGAAATTTTGAGATTGTGTCTTTTAACCCTATTGATTTTTTTTCTCTTTTTTTTTTTGACTTTTCTCTTTTTCAAATGCTGGAGACATGCTCAAGCCTGCTCCTAACTTAGCTTTGTGACCTTGAAAAAGCAACTCTCCCTCTCTAGCCTTTAATTTCCTCATTTGTAAGTGGATGATTTATACCAGATGGTCTCCAAAGTAACTTCCACCTCCTAGGTATGTGGCTCTCATTCTTCCTACTGGGTTCCTTGACTCTTCATCATTCTGCTAATTCATTTTCTTTCCATTCTTGGAGAACTCTGTTGTTTGTAGCATAATTAGAATGAGGAATCAATCCTATCATATTCCCTTAGTTTCAGTCTATTACATGGTATGGGCTCATCAAATACCTGACTTCCATCTTTAAAATATGTGGTAGTTTCTATAGGTAGGATGAGGCAGAGTGGATGGCCGAGAATAAATACACTCTTAACCTTGGAAACATACCTCAAATCACATTACCTTATAGGACATCATTTTATCTTGTTTTATAGAGGCTTCTGAGAAACATCACCCCTCCTTACTTCCCCAGTAGATTGTAAACTTCTTGAGGTCAGGAATTAATTTTTTTTTGTCTTTGTATTTCCAGATCTGAGTATAGTACCTTGTATGTGATAGGCATTTAATAAAAGTTTTTTTAAAAGGTTTTATTGATACCTTTTATTTTTTATGCTATAGATATTTTCCTGTAATTTCCTTCTCCCACTCTACATTGTCAGAAAGAAAAGCAGTTAAGCAAAACCAGTTAACACAGAGACCACTTCTGATGGCTATTTGGATAGCCAACATTAGACCCCGATTGTCCCCTATTCTTCTATCAAGATGAGGGAGGTGTTTTATTAACTATTCTCTTGAACTGGTTGTCATTGCCTTCAGTTCATAAGTTATAAGCCAGTTGCTTATCTGCATTAGTGGAAGGAATTTCTAGACCAGGAGTTTCCTTAACCAGTGAAAACCTAGGTCCTAACAATGAAAATTCATCGTGTTTATTCTCTTGGTTCTTCTTTCTTCACTTTGTATCAGTTTACACATTTTCCTGTATTTCTCTGGCTTTCTCCTATTCCTTCTTTCTCATGGTACAATAATATTTCATCACATTCATATGCTGTAATTTACTTAGCCATCCCTTGATTGATGGAAATTCTTGGAGAATTGGAAAAATTCTTGCCAGTTTAACTTAAAAATTGAATTCTGGCTGTTATCTCTTCTCCTTGTTAACTTTTTTTTTCCACCTTTATTCAACAGTGATGATCATTTCCACTTAATTTATAGTGCCTTTTTACTGGCTACCTGGAGATGGCAGACAATGGAGGGCTAGGCTAGTTTAAGAGTAACAGATTTGGGTATAGATATTTTGATAGGATCTAGGGTAGGAAGTAGCTGGACAATGGAGGGCTAGGCTAGGTTAAGAGCAACAGAGATTTGGTCCTTGCTATAATGAAAGGCTTATGGCCTCAGACAAATGCCTGATCAAGTGGGAAGATTCAGTTAGAGTTCTAGGGCTTTCCTAGAGCCTGTGTCACATCATTGGGCCCAGGAGCCCTGGGCTGTTCTGAAACTAGCCTCCTATGCTGCAGGCTCTGGGTTCATTGCTGCTGTGCTCTTGGCTTTGCCAGTAGTAAGCAGGGGGACCTTGGGTGGTAAGGGCTTTTCTGGAAGTCATTTGTCTCATCCATAAAATTAGTAGGTTGGGCCAGAGAGCCCCCAAGAGGATGTCAGATTTAATATGCTTTGAACTTGGTTTCCATTAGGTCTCTGTTTTCTGTTAAGTTTTGGGTATGTGGATTGGAGCTTATTTATTTTCATGACTGTTAGATTCTGATTTGGGTAGACATCATGTGCTAGAGTAGAGTCAGCACTGTGTTTGGACCCAAAAGACTTCCAGTGGTTCTAAGGCTCTGTGTATTCTCTGCTTCAGGCAAGCAGGACTACGTGCTGTTCTTGAACTCTGCATTTATCATCCATTTCTGTCCATTTTCACAACTTTATCTGTGTTTCTTGGGTAGCTTGATGGCCTAGTGGATAGAATGCTAGCTTGGAGCTAGAAACACTCAGACACTTATAGCTGTGTGATCCTGGGCAAGACACTTAACCTTTGCCTCAGTTTCCTTATCTGTAAAATGATCTGGAGAAGGAAATGGCAAACTACTCCAGTATCTTTGCCAAGAAAACCCCAGATGGCGTCATGAAGAGTTGGATACAACTGAAATGACTGAACAGATCTGCTTCTCAGAATCTTTTATCTTTCTTTGAGATTTTGTTCAAATGCCCATCTCCATGAAACCTTCTTTGCTTTTCCCTGTGTTAATGCCCTTTCCCTTCTCAAATGATCTTTTATCTGTTTATCTGTACATATGTAATAAGTATCCTTTCAATCAATCAACATTTATTAAGCACCTGCTGTGTACAAGGCACTGTACTAAGTGCTGGGGATACAAAAAGAGGCAAAAAACCAGTACTTGCTCTCAAGGGACTTCTAATTTAATGGGGGAAACAACATGCAAACAAATATAGAGCCAGCTGTGGACAGAATAAATGGGAAATAATTAACAGAGGGAGGGCACTAGAATTAAGAGGGATTGAAAGGCTTCCTGTAAAAGATTGGAATTTAGTTGGGTCTTAACGGATGCCAGTAGGTAGAGGTAAAGAGTGGAGCCTTCCAGACTTGGGAGCCAGCCAGAGAAAATGCCTGGAGCCTAGAGATGGAGGGTCTTGCTTGTGTAATGAATCGGAGGCCTCTGTCACTCAGTGAGGAGTATGTGGTGGGTAGTAAAGCAGAAGAAGATCAGAATAGGAGGAGCTTTCTGTGCATTATAGATTCTGTGAGGGTAGGAACCATTTCATTCTTTCGACTTTGTACTTCTAGCACTTGGCACAGCATGGGACACTGTGCTTAATAAATGTTGAAATTCAGGTCAGTAATTTGATAAATGCTTATTGAAAGCCTACTTTTTTACTGATCAGCAGAGCATCAAGCTAGCTGCCGAAGGAAAAATAAAATTTTGATGAGAGATTGTTCTCAAGTGTTCAAGTCCTAGTTATAATTCTTGCTAGTTCCCTGACCCTGGGCAAGTTATTTAAGCTCTCAGATTCAGTTCCCCTATCTGTAAATGAGATGGTAACAATTATACTATCTGCTTCATAGGGTTAGTGTTAGAGCAACTGTTGATAATCATGGATGTGACAATATTTAGCAATAATGAGAACAATAAGCTTACCTGTCATTTCCAAATATAATTCAGGTTTTTTACATAAAAAGCATCCTTTCTTGTCCCAGCCTGAGGCTACTGTTTATTACTACTATTCCCTCTTTCCCCTATGTAACGTTTTTTAGGATTATTATATTTGATTTAGAAAGGACCTTAGAGGTCCTTAGAAGTCATTTGGTCCAACATACTCATCTTTTTTAAAATTAATTTTTTTCAGTTGTCAAGGAGTTTTTCCCCTTGTCCATCTCTTCCACCCCCATTGGAAAAACAAACACGTATAATCAAACAATATAAATTCCTGCATTGCTATGTCTAAAAATGTGTTTCATTTTGTCTATTTATTCCATCCTCTCTGTGTCAGAATGTTGGTAGCATTTTTCATCTTCTGTTATCTGGAATCATGGTTGATTATTGTGCTGGTTAGAACCATTAAGTCTTTCAAAATTGTTCTTTTTTACAATATTGTTAGGATAGTATAAATTGTTCTGCTTCTGCTCACTCCAATCTGCCTCAGTTCATACAAGTCTTCCCAGATAACTTCCTCATTTTATAGATGAGGAAACTTTGCCCAGGGAGGTAAGTAATTTGCTGAAGGGCTCACATAGGTAGGAGGTATCAAGGCCAGGATTTGAACTTCTCTCTCTAACTCCAAATTCCTTGCTTTCTCCATGTTTTGCTTCTCTTTAGTTGCTTTTTGTTTGCTTACCCCTCCCTTGAGAATGTCACCTCTTAAACTTGTTGAAGAAACTGCAAACTAGGTAACTTCTCTTTATGCTTTACATACATAATTTATTTTCATTACTTTCAGGTAGTTCTTTACAGGTATCATTATTCCCATTTTATAGATGAAGAAACTGAAGCCCATAGAGATGAAGAGGCCTGAGATGACCTGTTTAGGAAGGATCAAAGGCAGGAAATAAGGCTGTTGTTCTTAGCTTTAGCCCAGGTCCTAAGAGTTGAGAACTTGGGCTGAAAGGATTGAAAGAGTTTACTGAAAATAAACATTGGCTCCCATTGCATCTCATCTCTCTGAGTTACAAAGGCCTTCCGTGGAAAGAGTGCTGGATTTAGGGGCAGAGGACTTAGATTTGGCTCTTCCTCTTCCTCCCTGGTCTGTAAAATGAGGAGGGTGGTTTTGGAAGATGTGACCTTAAGTCCCTTCATTTTCTACGTCCTCTTTCAATGGTAGCTGTTCCTTCTTAGTGAGCCTCATCAGGTGTAAGGGAGACTAAATGGATCAGTTGATGGATAGATTACTGTGTGAGAGTGCCCCTTATTCTTTTTGTTAACAAAGTATCCATTCTGCCCTCAACCCAGACTGTGTCTGGTGCCCATTGGTGAACTATGGTGCATATCAGCCGCTGCTGCCTTGGATGGTTGGGCCAGAAGGAAGCCATACGTGTAATCTTTCAGGAAAATGGATTTTCTCTCCTTTTCCTTCTAGTCAGAATTTTTACAAGAATCCAATTTGATCATGGCCAAGTTGAACTTCGTGGAAGGGGATTACAAAGAAGCACTCAACATTTATGATAGGGTGGGCCTGGATGACTTGACGCTGACGGGAGTTCCACCTTACAGGTTGCGGCTGATTGCTGAAGCATTTTCTACCAAAGGTGAGAGAGACCCTTTGATTTCTCCTCATTTTAAAGTTCTCTTTCAGGAGTGATATTTGGAATGCTAGGAAAGCATTTCACACCTTGTCTTTGGCACTTGTGCTTTTCTCTGGTGAGTCATCCTAGCCCTAACACAAAGTCTCTTCCCAATGCTTCTGGTGCCTTGGGAAAAATTGTTACATTGGTTACTTGTTCATTCACTTCATTGTTGTAAAATGAACTCATCATCTTAGAGTCAGAGTTCTAGAGCTGGAAAGAACAGCAATCCCCATTTCAAAACAATTAGTATGGGTATTAAGTGCTGTAAGAATCCAGAGGAAGATCACTTTTGGACTGAGGGCCTGAGGGAAGGCTTCATGGGTGAGTGGGGCCTTGATATGGAATGTGCAGGGTAGGTAGGACTTTCACAGAGGAAGAGGAGGATGGAAGATATTCCAGGGGGCAGGAGTAGGGTACCTTAGGTCATGTTGAAAGATGACTGAAAGGAGGTGTCCATCTGGTTTCTCTGTGGGTCCACAAAACCACGTAGGGGAGATAGAGCTGTGAGAGTCAAGCTTAGCAGCCGAGAGGGTGTGAATCTAACCGTTGCTAACTCTTTCTCTCATCACCTCCTATGTAATGGGGGAGAAATGACTGATGAACCAAGGTATGAGATGAGAAAAGCTGTGCGGTTCAGTGGAATAAGCCCTGGCCTTAAAGCCTGAGTTCTTGGGTTCTAGGCCTAACTACCACTTAGTAGCTGTGTGACCTTGATCAACCCAGAAGATAACAAGACCTCAAGGCTTGGAGGTACTTGCCAGAGCCCATGTGGTCTAGCTTGGACCTCCACAAACATTCTCTCTGTCACATCACCAACAAATAACTACCTAGCCTTTGTTTCAAGATCATGAAGGAGGACGAGTTTTCAAAGGCAACATGTTCCTTTATAGAATTATAGTTGTTAGGAATTTTATCCTTAAAATTGAATCTCAATTTGCCTTTCTTAAACTTCTATCTGTTGCTTTTAGTTCTACTCACTGGTTCCAAATCGAACCAGTCTAATACTGTTTCCACATGTCACCCCTTCACATAAGTCATCAGTGGGTTAAAAACCTCATTTTCTGTATATTTCTGTATATTGGGAACATGGAATGGCCTTGGCTTTTCCCAGTCTTTATTATGGTGTTAAGTCACTTTGACCTCTCTGAGCATTGATTTTCCAATTTTTAAAATGAGGATAATCATATTTCTATTAGCTGGCCAAAAAAATAGAAAGATTGTTTTAAGTGTATTAGATAAACTCAACAGGTTTTATGAACTTACAGGATTTAGAACTCCAAAGGATCTTCAAGACATCATCCAAGACAATTCTATCATTTTAGAGATTGAGGAAATTGGGAACTAGAATGGTGAAGTGCCTTGTTCTAGGTCACACAGGGTTTAAGTAAGAAAGTAAGGATTTGTTCCCAGGGTTTTCTGGCTTTTGTTCCAGTGGTTTTTCTTCTACATCTTGACGTTTCTTACATAATGTTCATCATGTCCATTCTCTTGATGCTATGCTTGTAAGATTCAGATATTCACTTTGGCCAATGGCAATCCCACACATGCATTCCACCCACTCTGTGCCCCTGCCATTGGCCTGAGGCCTGTCACTAGGAGTTTGTTCTGCTGATTTACTGGCATCGTTCTAATAAGGTTTATGCCACAAGCATGGCATGAGCCATGTCTATCAAAAAATGGGTAAAGTGTACCATTTGAAAGGATTGATTTAGCATCCAACAAGACTAAGAATTCAGCTGCACAGTGTTTTAGGGAAGCTGGCCTTGGAACTTTCTGATCCACAGCTGACTTTGCCTCTGGTGGAGAAGCAGACTGGAGTTGGGGGTAACTATGTGTGATTCTCAGCTGGGAACTATTGGAGACACCAGCATAGAGGTGAGAGGACCTATTTTCTAATGCCCTGTGAATAATAGCCTGTCAATACTTTGTGAAATTTCTAAGGCTTTCCAATGACATGGGGGGGGGGCGCTGTGTTTGTGTGATAGCTTTGCTGTATTACTACCACTTATTCTTTTATGGATAACTTTTCAATGCTAAGTGGGAGGTGGGGGATGTGTAGCCCCCTCCCATATATTTATGCATATAAATGTACATGTATAAATATGAAATTTTATGAGTAGCTTTAGGAAGCAGCTATAGAATCCTGAGGCCTCAGTGGTCTCTGATGAGCTTAAGTAATTGGGGATAGGTCATAATAATCTTCATCAGCACTGTGATTGGGTTTGTCAACTCCTATTTATGTTTGGAATACCAAAAGTAACAAGTGAAATCACCTTTGAATCTAAAAAGCACTTATTAGGGACTTAAAAGATTATAGATACTTATAGATATAAGTAAACATATGTTATAAATAGAGATATGTTTATATATAACAACTATATTTCACATATATAGCATTTTATATAGTACACATGTGTTGATATTGCTTGCATGATTGGAGAACAGGAACTAGGATGGGTTATGGTAACACAACAAAGATGCTTGCTTCATCATTAAAAGGCCATGGATCATGCATACTGTACATGAGTGAAGCTTTCATGGTATTGAAAGGAGGATGCTTTCAAATCCAAACTCAGGGTCTGCCTCCTCAGCTGGGACTCTCTGTGTAGATCCCCTGGATTCTAGTCTGTCTAAAGCATAGTCAGCTTTGGATTGATAGAGATTCAAGGCTAGGCCTTGGACAGACTGATGACCTCTGCCTGAAAGGCTTCACTAGGCTCCCTGGAGCTGAGATCTTGAGTTCTTCCTAGAGAATGTGGTGACCCCTAAATGGATCTTTCAGATATTGACTTTGCCAATTTATTGATCCAATTTGTGCTATGTTTGCATAATAGCCTTATTAAAGCCATGTAGGTTAGTCACTGAGTGAGATCTATCGGCGATAGTTCTTGGCTCATCAAGCATATTAGGAGGAAATGGCTGGGTGGTATTTTCCCACTGGCTAAATTAAATGCTTGAATGTTATAGATATAATAGCAGTAGAATAATATTAAGTATATTGCAAACCTGATTGGTTTATCTGATTAATACATACTGTCTGACTGAGGTTGTAAACTCCTAGAAGCCCAGGACCATATCTGATCAAATTTAGTCTAAACTCTGACTCAAAAGCGCTGAGAGAAAAATAAAGCATTTGATAAATGCTTTTTGATGTTTGTGACATATCAAGTAGGCTCCAGTAAAGGTGGAACTCCCTTCACCATCTGACCAGTCTGCTAAGCTTTCTTGTGTGTTTGGGAAATACATGCTGCTTTCTGGTGGAAGCGCCGTTGTGGGCTAATTGGCAGCGTGCTTTGAGGCCACCACAGATAGGTCCCACAAGCACCCAGCGCGTGTTTGAATCAGTTATAGCAGGGCTCTTCAGTGTGTCTGTTAGTGTCATGTACTGTACCTTCCTCTCTTCTGTTTTCAGTTCAGCAATTCCAACATTTATGAAGCACCTATTATGTATGAAACAGTGCTCTTTGTGCAGGGGAAGACAAGCAAAATGGAATAGTCAAAAGAATACAATTGTTACAGACATGAATATAATTGGAGGCCTGGCTTAGACATTGAACCTCTTAGTGTCCCAAGATACAGAACAGAGACAGGATCTGCACTGTTAGAAGGAATTTCTCTGCTGGTCTGTACCAAGAGAGAAGAACATGGAGGAGAGAGGCCTGGAAAATGAGACTGGAATGAGGAAAGACATTAGGGAAGATGAACTACTGGACCTGAAAGCAAAGAAGGAAAAGAAGCATTCTGAATGTTGTAGGGATGAGGATAGAGTGCTTATGAGGCACAGGGGCTGACTTGTACAAATGCATGGGGAAAGGAGAGGAAATAAAGTTTGGTTAAAATCTAGTATTTCATTTTGACTAAATTTTAGAGTGTATTGGGGTGGGGAGGTAAATAGATTTTTTAATTTTTTATTTTATTTTTGTTTTTTGGAGGGGCAGTTGGGGTTAAGTGACTTGCCTAAGGTCACACGGCTAGTTTTGTGTTAAGTGTCTGAGGCCGAATTTGAACTCAGGTCCTCCTGACTCCAGGGCCGGCGCTCTATTCACTGCGCCACCTAGCTATCCCTAAATATGTTTATTTTTTAAAATCCCAGAAAGGTATATTGGAGCCCTGTTTTGGATGGTCTTAAAAACCAGACTGAGAAATTTCTCTTATTCTAGAGGCAATAGAATGTTACTGAAGGCTTTTGAACAAGGGAGTGAAGTGGTCAGACCAGTAGAAGTGGAGCAGCTGAGTGGAGGATGGATTGAAAAGAGGAAAGAGAGACCAATAAGGTGATGGAGGGTTGGTTGTACCAAGGTGATGACTGTGTAAATGGAAAGATGGCATAGATGGGTGATATGTTGTAGAAGTAGAATTTACAAAATTTGACTTGGGAGGTTGTGGTGGTGGTGGCTATTTTGAGGTAAGAGTAAAGGATGGCTTCCGGTTTACCTACCACCCAGTTGATGGGGAGTGTGGTATTGCCTTCAGGCAAGACAGGGAAGGTTGGAGGGGGGTGGTTTGGGGATGAGATGATGAGCTTTTCAGTTTTGGATGAGTTGAGTTTGACATCTAGAAGAACATCCAGGTGAAGATGTCTTGCAGATGGCCGGAGACAGGGCACTGAAATTTAGGAACCGGGTTAGAGCTGTATATGTAGATTTGTCAATAATCTGCTTAGTAATGATAATTGGACCCATGGGGTGGTAGGGTGGTTGAGTGTGAATGGTGATCCAAACAAACTGGAAAGTAGTGGGGCGTGGCAGGGGTGGGGGAAGAACCGTTAGAAGGAGAATTGAAAAAGACAGTGTCACAGAAGTCAAGACAGGAGAAAGATTAAGGAGGATCAGGTGTCCTTGGCAAAAGGTGAAGAATCAAAGATGAGGACAGAGGTTAAAAAAGCAAGTAGGTTTTAACACTGAGATCACTGCAGATGTCTGAGAACAGTTTAGTAGAATGGTGACTTGGAAGGCAGAGTGTGAGTTTAGGTGGTGAGGAATTGGGAAGCACAGAGCACAGAGTCTTTTTAGGAGTTTGACCTCGAGTAGGGAGATATGTACCATGATAACTTGAGAGGATTGCAGGGTCAAATGAAGATTAAAAAAAAAAAAAGATGAGGGAGAACTGAGACTTTTTGTAGGTAGCAGGAAGGAATCATTAACAAGTTTAGGATGGAGATGGAAGGGGGAAGGGGTTCAAAGGTGTAAGTGACTGGGATTTTTAGTAAGGAGAAATATTATACTCTCAGACTGTAGGGAAGCAAGGGAGAAGAGGTTAGGTGAAGATAGGGAGTTTAGTTTGGGTATTTGTGGGATGTGAGAGTGTTTCAGGCTAAGATTTTGTGTGGTATTAGAGATAAGAATACGAACAAGAACAACCTACATCATTCTTGAAAGTTAATCAATATACTTTTTTGTTTGTTTTCTCAAAAATTTATTTATTTAGCCTTTTCCTCTGGGAGCCATCGGGTGGAGAGGAGCGTGGTTCTTACTCTCTGGTACCCGCCATGGCTTGTGTATGCCCCTTGATATCCGTGTACTCCAAAAAGGAGGAAGTATCTGGCAAAAACGTTACCTTGCCTGCTGTCTTTAAGGCTCCTATTTGTCCAGATATTGTGAATTTTGTTCATACCAGTTTGAGGAAAAACAACTGGCAACCTTATGCTGTCATTGAATTAGCAGGTCATCAAACCAGTGCTGAGTCTTGGGGCACTGGCAGAGCTGTTGCTCATATTCCTCGTGTTCGGGGTAGAGGGACTCACTGCTCTGGCCAGGGTGCTTTTGGAAATATGTGCTGAGGAGGTCACATGTTTGCTCCTACCAAGACTTGGTGCCATTGGCATCGCAGAGTAAATGCAACACAAAAACGTTATGCCATCTGCTCCGCATTGGCAGCCTCTGCCCTGCCGGCACTGGTCATGTCAAAAGGTCATCAAATTGAAGAAGTCCCAGAACTTCCTCTAGTGGTTGAAGATAAAGTTGAGGGGTATAAGAAGACCAAGGAAGCAGTTTTGCTGCTTAAGAAACTGAAGGCATGGAATGATATCAAAAAGGTCTATGCTTCTCAGTGAATGAGAGCTGGTAAGGGTAAAATGAGAAACCGTCGTCGGATCCAGCGTCAGAGACCTTGTATCATCTATAATGAAGACAGTGGTATTATCAAGGCCTTCAGAAACATTCCTGGTATCACTCTACTTAATGTGAGTAAATTGAACCTTTTGAGACTTGCTCCTGGTGGACATGTGGGGCGTTTCTGTATTTGGAATGAAAGTGCTTTCTGCAAGTTGGATGACCTGTATGGTACATGGCGCAGGCCTGCCACCCTGAAGAGTCACTACAATCTTCCCATGCACAAGATGACCAACACAGACCTTACCAGGATTTTGAAAAGCCCAGAGATCCGGAGGGCCCTCCGTGCACCACGCAAAAGATTCATAGACAAGTACTCAAGAAGAACCCACTGAAAAACTTGAGAATCATGGTGAAACTGAACCCATACGCCAAGACAATGCGCTGGAATACAATTCTGTGCCATGCTAAGAATCGGAGAATCAGAGAAAACAAAAGAGCTGCTGCACTAAAGAAGATTATGGAGGCAAAGAAAGCAGCTGAGAAGAAGAAGATTGCAGGTAATAAGAAGGTTGCAGGAGCAAAGAAGGTTCCAGGGCAAAAGAAACCAGCAGAAAAGAAGCCTACAGCAGCAAAGAAGCCTATGGAAAAGAAACCTGCTGCACAAAAGAAGCCTGCGACTGAAAAGAAGCCTGCCCCTGAAAAGAAGCCTGCTGCATAAACTCAGCTTATCAGTTTATCTATTGGGCCACAATCCATTATGGCAATATTGTGAATTTCTAAAGAATAAATATTCAGAATGGCTTTGGGGAAAAAAAATTATTTATTTACTTTTAGTTTTCAACATTTGCTTTTGTAAGATTTTGACTTCTAAATTTTTCCCCCTCCACTCTCCCCTCTCCAAGACAGCATGCAATCTGATATAGGCTATATACATGTATGATCATATTAAATATATGGGGCCAAGGGAAAAACCATGAGAAAGAAAACACACAGAAAAAGAGAAAGTAGTCTGCTTTGATCTGCGTTCAGACTTCATAGTTCTTTCTCTGGATGTGGATAATATTTTCCATCATGAGTCTTTAGATCATTGCGTTGCTCAGTAGAGCTAAACCCACAAAGCTGGTCATCAGACAATGTGGCTGTTACTGTGTACAGTGTTTTCCTGGTTCTGCCCACTTTACTCAGCATCAGTTCATGCTTTTCTGAAGTTTGCCTGCTCACCATTTCTTATGGAACAATAAGAGCAATGATAGAATTCCGTGACATTCATATACCGCACCATGTTCAGCCATTCTCCAGTTGATGAGCATCCCCTCAATTTCCAATTCTTGGTCACCACAAAAAGAGCTGCTATAAATATTTTTGTACGGATGGGTCCTTTCTCCTTTTTTATGATCTCTTTAGGATACCGACCTAGTAGTGATATTGCCAGATCAAAGGGCACAGTCTGGTTGCCCTTTGGGCATAGTTCCAAATTACTGCCCAGAAAGATTACATCAGTTTACAAGTCCACCAACAGTGCATTAGTGTTCCAGTTTTCCCACATCTTCTCCAACATTGATCATTTTCCTGTTTTGTCATGTCAGCCAGTCTGATAGGTATGATGTCAAACCTCAGAGTTGTTTTAATTTTCACTTCTCTAATCAATAGTGATTGAGAGCATTTTTTCAGATGACTACAGATAACTTTAATTTCTTCACCTGAAAACTGCCTGTTCATATCCTTTGACCATTTCAATAAATTTTTTAAGAGCCTTCCTTGTGGCAGGCACTATTCTGGGAATACAAATACAGAATGGATTGCTCCTTATCCTCTTGCATTCTGTAAGGTGAGACAACATGTCCAAGTATCATATACAAAATAAATATAAGGTAAAGTTTTTTACAGGAAGGTTCTAGCAGCTGGGTGTGATCAGGAAAGGCTTCATGTGGAAAGTGGGTTTTAGGCTGAGCTTTGAAGGAAATAGAGATTCTAAGAAGCAGAAGTTAGGAGAAAGCTGCATTGTAGGCATGGGGCCACTGTAAGAGATGCAGTGTTTTGTATCAGGAACTGCCAGGCCTGTTTGATTGGATCATTGGGTATGTGAAGGGTAATAATTCATAACAAGGGCTTTAAAAACCAAACCCAGGAGTTTGTATTTGATCCTAGAGGCAGTGGAGTTTATTCAGTAGAGTAGTGTTGTGGTCAGACCTTTACTCTAGGGCCATCATTTCTGCAGCTGTGTGAAGGTTAGTTTTCAGAGGGGAGGAACTTAAGGTTGGGAGACCAGTGAGGAGGTGCAAGCTGATAAGGACCTCAAGGAAAGGGCTGAGTAGAGAGAAGACAGTTGCAGCATTTGCTTATCAGATGCTTTTCCAATGCAACTCTCCAACAGATGTTATTGTCAGCCACCCATTTTATAGATGAAGAAATTGAAGCTCATGGTGAGTTAGGACAAGGCAGCCTTTGACATATTTAAATAAATTAATTATGTGGTATAGGCTGGGCTCATCTGTCTAGACAAGAATGGGTTTCATGTGCTTATTGTCATGAATTTCATTTAGAAAAGCTCAGTGTCAGGAATTGTACTTGGGAGAGCAGAGATTTGAGGGACCATTGAGAGATGTTTACAATAGAATGAAAATCCTAGCGTTTAGTTTTGCTCCTGGGTACAGTTTCTCTGATGGCTTTAAATACAATGTTTTTGAATGTGCTTGTTTCCTCACCTTAGTTTTAAGGCTGTTCCTTCATTTTGGAGTACAGCATATAGGCAATGAAGTTAGTGTTTAATTCAACATTTCTTAAGCATCTCATGTGTGTAGAATACTGTTAGGCATTAGGGCAGAGACAGGAAACTTAAATAAGATATGATCCCTGTGCTACCTTCACAGACTGCCTATAGCTGCCTGGTTTTCAGGGCTACCCATATGCCCAACAAGTGTTTAGCCAAAGGGCATGGCTTGCTTGATATGTCAGTTTCTTCACTCTAGAATTGGGCTCTGAACTTCTCATCATGTAAGTTTACCTGGTTCTTTAATAGTTGGGGCATGGAACTGTTTGTCACACTCAACACGAAGACTGAATCATTTAAGAAAGATAGTAGAGGAAATATTTGAGTATATGCAAAATATTTTAGCCCAGTTAGTCATGGTAGCTAAACTTTGGGCCCCAGAATCCTGGACTCTTGAGTTGTGTAACAGTCTTGTCCAATTTCCCTTCTATGGGGGCAGGGTGGGGTGGGGGGGCCGTTCTAACACCCTTCCTCTAGGCTCTTTAGAGGAGGAAAAATCTGATAGGGCAGTATCAGCTGATCTAGAGCAATTGTTGTAGTGGTAATGAGTAATCTGAAAGGGGTAACAGTCCTGAGTGGTTCCAATTCCATATTATAATTGTACACATGTGTGTATTTATGTACATGTATGTATGTATGTTTAATATAGGGGATTGTCTTTTAGCTCTACGTCTCCTACCATACATTTTCAGTTTCCTTTGCTGGATAATTATCTACATCCTACTTTACAATCATCAGGGCTCTGACCTGGACCCTCTTTTCTCTCTATACTTTTGTGATCATAATGATCTCATCAGTTCCTATCGGTTTAGTTGCCGTCTTTATGCAGATTATTCACAAATTTCCATATCCGTTTCTGTTGTTTCTCCTGACTGCCAGGTCCCACATCTCCAGTTGCCTGTTGGACAGCTTCAGTTGGATGTCCATTGTTATATTTATACCTACATATGGAAAGAAGAATAATTGCAAAATGAGATGTACATCTGTTAGAGAATATAGAAACCACCTGTTGCTATAAGATTGGTTGGAGGAGAAAGAACAAATGTGCCATCCATCTTCAATCATTCCAAATAAAGATTCACCGTGATTAGTCATGGGTGTAAGTCTGCCCTTGGCCCAAGTATATTTAATTGAGTTAATTCTTTTGAGGAACTTCAAACTTTAAAACATATACTACTGACTACACTGTACTTGGATATATTGATGGATTTGAATTTTCAGTCTTTGTATAGGTGCTCCTTACGGGCTATTAGAGCCTTAGACCTGGGCTTTGGAGAGAGACTTGGATTTGTTGTTCTTGGTACTGACAGCTTAGGGAATGTTTTTTATCTTGGAGGAACTCACCAGCCACCCACATTATTTTGTTCTCTGAGACTGTGCTTAGCCAAGGGCTGGGAGTAATATATACTGAAATAAGGCAAAGTGACAGCTTGGATTCCTTGAGATTTTAGTTGGGGGAGGAATAGTGAGAAGAAGAGAGGAAGATTTCTGACTGTTTCATAAATGTCCTGGAAGGAAAAGGTTAAAATGATGTGGTTTCAAATCCCCAAGAAAGAGGGTTGAGCCACATCAGCAGATGGACCCCAGATTCAAAAGAAAGAAATCCAGGTGATAGGATGTATTTCTGTTGTAATATTTTTGGGGCCTTATTGGTACAAGAGTATTATTTGTAATTTCGCTTAATTTATAGTGTCTATTGACAAATTTTTTTTTTGTTTTTGCTCTTTGGAGGGGGGAATGCAGGGCATTGGTATTAAGTGACTTGCCCAAGGTTACATGGCTAGTGTTAAGTGTCTGCGGCCGGATTTGAACTCAGGTCCTTCTGACTCCAGGGCCTGTACTCTATTCACTGTGCCACCTAGCCGTCCCGACTACTGACAGTTTTTAAGGTGGGGAGAAGAGATTCCATATTAGGAAAAAGAAAGACTTTAATTTTTAAGTTTGGGTAAATGAACATGTAAAACTTTTATGTGGTGCCTGAAGTTTTGTCAAAATGATCTGGGGTCCCATTTACCCATGAGCAGCTAGGTGGTTCAGTGGATAGAGCACCAGGCCTGCAATTAAGGAAGACTTGAATTCAAATTTGACCTCAGATGCTTATTAGCTGTGTGATCCTGGGCAAGTCACTTAATCTCTGTTTATCTTAACCCACTGGAGAAGGAAATGGCAACCACTCCAGTATCTTTGTCATGGACAGTATGGTTCATGGGGTCACAAAGAGTTGGGCACAACTGAATAACTGAACAACAACAATAACAACCAGTAAACATGTTTAGCTTTTACATGGTGCCTGAAGTTCTGTCAGTGACCTGGGGTCTCATTTGCCCTTAGTTTTTGGCTAGTGCCTGCAGACACAGTGAAAAACACAGTGCTTGTCACTTGCATGATTCAGAGATTGTTAAGAACAAAGTTGGCACTGGATGGATGAGAAGACTGTTTAATGAATTTCAAGCTATAAGATTTAAAACATTCATTTGGATCAAGCTCAGGGAATACTAACCAGTGACTAACTCAGTTATCTTGTGACAGGGATTGTGCTGAGCACTGAGGGTACAGAGAAAGACTAAAACATCTCTGCCCCCAAGGAGTTCACGTGCTCATGGAAGAGGCAATATGTAAAGGACCAAGTATATGTGATATGTGTATATGTATATATATGCATGTACATACATACACAGACTAGATAGAAGTGGGGGGGGCGGCTAGGTGGCGCAGTGAATACAGCACCGGCCCTGGAGTCAGGAGGACCAGAGTTCAAATTGAGCCTCAGACACTTACCACAAAAACTAGCCATGTGACCTTGAGCAAGTCACTTAACCCCAATTGCCCTGCCCTCCCCTCCCCAAAAAGCAAAAAAAAAAAAAAAAGCAAAAAAAAAAACAGTAGGTGGGGGGACTAGGAAAGGCCTAATGTATCAGGTGGGCTTTCAGCTGAATCTGGAAGGGAGACCCAGAAACTAAGAGGCAGAGGTGCTGGGGAAGAGCCTTTCTGGTGTGGGGGATGGTCAGTGTGTGGACACAAGATAGAAGGTTGTCTTTCTTGTCATTTGCACGTGATAATACTTGGAATGCCTGCCTTGGAAATGCAAGTAGGTCAGTGTGACTGGGCAGAGTGCATGGAGGGCATTAAGGTATAAGAAAGAGCCAGGCTGTGAAGGGCTTTATATGCCAAAGAGGATTTTATATTTGATTCTGGAGGTGATAGGGAGCCACCAAAATTTACTGGGTGGGATAGGGTATGTGTGTGTGGGTGTGTGTGTGCACGTGCTCATGTGTGCACATGTGTGACATGGTTAGACTGCTCTTTAGGAAGATTAATTTGGCAGCTGAATGGAGTATGGACTGAAGAGGGGAGAGATTGGAGGTAAGGAAGCTAGTTAAGAGGCTGCTGCCATAGTCCAATGCGAGATGCTGGAGACTTGTACTATGTTGTTAGCTGTGTGAGTAGAAAGAAGGGAGTGGATAGGAGACATGGTGTGAACATAGTCACAGGATTTGGTGGTAGATTGGTTATATGGTTATGAGCTATATTTCAGTCAATCAATGAGCCATATGCTGAGTATGCAAATACTAATAATCCCTACCTGCAAGGAGCTTGCCCTGGACTGGAGGAAACAAGTCCACAGACAAATGCATCCAGCTGGAAGCACCAAGCATCCTGACCCAGGAATTAGAAGAAAAGCCGTGTCTGCTCTGAAATAAACTGTATTGGGCAAATGCAAAAGTGCATCTCTGAAGAGAGAGAACTTTGGAGGAAGTGCTTAGGTGGCTGTGAACACCTAACAACACCTGTCTGGAAATGCCAGAGCTGTAGTCAGATGATCTCTAGTCATTCCCACTCCCTCCAGCTTGAGAATTCAGTGTCTTCACACACCCACAGACAGCAGTGTTAGATGCTGTGATTCAGTCACTGATCTAGAAACCTAATAACACTGGTAATGCTGGTTTTGAAAAGATATCTGTGAGGTAGGTGGAATGCTGTTTGCTTGTTTACTTTCTGTTCCTGCCTTCTTATGTGACCACGAACAAGTTTGCAAACCTTCTGGTTCTTGCTTTACTCACTTTAGACTGGATGATGTCTTAAAATTTATTTTTTAATTTCTCCATTTTTAACATTGGTAGCTTAATAAAAACCAAACAAACCCAAATCATATCTGACTATGTATGAAACATTTTGTGCCACAGTCTTCCACTTCTCAACCAAGTGTAGTAGCTGGGTGATTGATATTCTTTTCTCTGGAACAAGATTTTTTTAATTGCAATTTTAGATGATCCTCTGGTATATTAACTTTTCATTTGACTCTAAAATTCTGTGGTTACTTCCCTCTCCACTTACCCAGTTACTCTTATCCAGTTACTCTAAAAAGACTAAATCAGATTTTATTTCAAAATAAGTAAAGTGAGTGGCATGCTTTAAGAGGCCTAAAGAATAGATTCCTAGCTGAGGTGACATTTTAGCCTGAATTTCAGTCAAAGTCTAATCTCAGTCTGTCAATGATTGTGAATATGATAATGGATCTTTTCTGATTGATAGGAACAGGTGGAAAAAGCTTGAGGGCCTAGGGGGTTTGTGGGAGAGGAAGATAGGTCTCTAATGATAGGGAACAGGGTCTGAAAGAAGAGGCTGGAAATTAATAATGCAGTTTTTCCTAGAATTAGTTCTTGACAGAAATTGTCATTGAGGTATTTTACCCTGTTACAAGATACCCTGAAAAGAACACTGCTTGGAAGCAGCAGATGTAGTAAGTTTTGTTCTGCTACTTAATAGCAAAGGGACACATTGGGCATATTTTTCAGTGCCTTTCAGCCTTTTATTTTCTTATCTGTAAATGGAGGTAATAATACTTGGAATGCCTGCCTTATTAGGGACATTGGGAAGAAATGTACTTTAACGCTCCAGTTAAATCTTTGATCTCATCAGTGTACCTTTCCAATAGTACAGATTGAAACCCCATATATTCCTTTGTAATTTTTATTCACATTCTCCCATAAATCCTTCATAGAGGATCTTCCCACTGTGTTGGAAGCATTCTTCTGGAGCTGTTCAGGTTCCAGGGGCACCAGTGTAGCGTGCAGGCCATCTGTTAGCCTTCTCTCTTCCTGCATGACTAACCTGCCTCCTCCAGTCACACATTTCTTTTCAGGCCACTTTTTGTTTCCAAGTTAGTAATATGCTGAAGTGTATGTGCCCATCATGTGCCTCTACATGGCCTGTTGGGTCACCTGCATTTTCGATTTTTCAGAAATTGTGGTGGTGACCCATTATTTAGCTCTGTCGTACCCTGAAGTAATAATCGTGTTAAAAAGTTGGATGTTAGTTGTCAGATAACAACTTGATATCATTGAATGGGCTGCACAATTTGCCAGATGTAACCTACTTGCCCTGTTCTTATTAAATTATGAACCCAGCTTCTTGTTCACATGTGGTACCTGACCACACACACTGGGGAACCACTTAATGGATTCCTTCTCCAGCTATGTGTCCTAGTCTGGGTGACTGGTGTTCTTTCATCGTTTGTTTTTTCCTGTGTGGATTGGTGGAGTGGTCTCCTATTTGGTACAATATCACCTATGTATAGGAATATCTGGGGGACTTCACTGTCACTGGAGAAATCCCTTTCATTTGCACTCTACTCATGATACTCTTCTCAACAGAGGCAAGCACTATTTTATCTATTTTATGCTTTATTTCCTTGAACAAAATAAATCCAATTATTTTATTATTATTATATCCATCAAGACATCTTATATGATTTTAACACATGTATTAGATACATTTTGTTGGAGAAAAAAATTAAGATTGCATTTTACTTGAGTTAATTTTTTTTAATAGTCAAAACAGTGAAGTTTTGTGTTTTCTACACATCAATCAATTAATGGTGACGATGTCATTTACTGTAGAGCATCATTTGCAAACATGTGCTTGTCCCTTTTCATATTTTCATGATGGTTACCTTTGATATTTGTGATGATTTTCATAAAGATTTTGTGGAGATAGAAAAAGAAGCCTGTGAGTCAGCAGATATCATTGTTCTCTGAATTCCCTGTTTTAGATCATAGTACCATCTGTTTATTTTTTCCAGTCATTTGGAACCTTCTTTTCAAATAATTTCTTCATTTTTTCCATCGTGTCTGACTCTTCATGATTCCGTTTGGAGTTTTCTTGGCAAAGATGCCGGAGTGGTTTGCCATTTCCTTGTCTAGCTCATTTGTACAGATGAGGAACTGAGGCAAACAGGGTTAAGTGACTTGCTCAGGGTCACACAACTAGTAAATGTCTGAGGGCAGATTTGAACACAGGTCCTCCTGACTTGAATAAAGGTGTCACATGGTTAAACCTGTGCTTGAGGAACATTTACTTTGGTAACTATAGACTAGATTAAAGTGGTAAAACGCATGAGTTAAGGAACCCAACTAGGAAGAAAACAGGTAGGCAGACCAAAAGTGAATTGAGGGAGTATTTTGATGAGAACTAGGAGAAGAGGAAGGTAGTAGTGGTAGAGTCATATAGCAGATTCACATTGTTCCATAAATCCTTATGGGACAGGACTGTGAAAGGCCCATAAGATATTTCAGTTAAGAGGTAACAGCCTACGTTGGAATGAGGAGTTTCTGGTGAGTGATGAGATCAGAAGCTGAATTGCTGAATGAGTGAGAGGGTGGAGGGCCAGTGGAGTCAGGGAGCATAGACAACTTTTTCTAAGCATTTGGTGGAGAAAGGAAGGTGAGAATTAGGACAATAGCTTGAGGGGACCAGAGGATCTTTTTTTTTGGAGGGGGAAGGCAAGGCAGTTGGGGTTAAGTGACTTGCCCAAGGTCACACAGCTAGCAAGCGTATAAAGTGTTCTCAGGTCTGATTTGAACTCAGGTCCTCCTCACTCCAGGGATGGTGCTCTATTCACTGCGCTACCTAGCTGCCCCAGATCCGTAGGACCTTGTGAAACATTTTAAAGGTTTAGGGAGAGTTAGGCAAGTTTGAAGGCAGTAGATAAGGAATGAAGGTTCAAAAGAAAGATTTATTTGACCCTAAACCAGCCCTATGAAATAGCTTCTTGAGGAAATTGGGGCTGACAGAGATTAAGTGACTTGCTGAGGATCGCATAGCTGGTAAGTATCTGAAGCAGAATTTGAACTGACTCCTCTCCATGATACCATAATGCTTTGCAAGGGTCCCAAGGTAATTGAGTGTCTCATATAATGGTATTCTCATTGCCTTTGGATGCTCTGTGAAACACACTTGTTAATTGAACCCCTTTATCTGCCTGCATGGAGAACCTGTGAGCTAGTCTTCCATTTAGCTACAATGTCTTTATTCTGATTTTATTTAGTGGAAAAAAAATCAATATTGATATGATTCAGTTTCTCCAATATGTTGGCTGTTTGGTCACTGAACAGAATTCTCATGTTAGTTAATAGTTAATTTAAGGTTTATAAATAAATCATAACTCAGCCCCCTCCTACTTTTTATGCTCAGCTTTGATCCAGTGACATAGGTATCCCGGTTATTCCACAAATAAGACAGTCCCTCTCTTGGCACTGGGCATTCTTTCTAGCTGTCCCCCATGCCTGGAACACTCTCCTTCCTCCACTCTGACTACTGACCTCTCTTGTTGTTTTGGTCAGACTCTTCATGACCACATTTGGGGTTTTCTTGGCAAAGATACTGGAGTAGCTTGCCATTTCCTTCTCCAGCTCATTTTACAGAAAGAGAAATGGAAGCAAACAGGGTTAAGTGACTTGTCCAGGTCACATAGCTAGTTAACATCTGAGTCCAGACTTGAACACAGGTCCTCCTGACTCCAGGCCTGGTGCTCTATTTGCTGCACCACCACTAAACAAAGCTTCTACCAAATGCCGATGGGCCTGTCTTCCAAGTAGTTGGCCTTCTTGGCTTCCTTAAAGTCCCAGCTAAAATCCCATCTTCTCTAGGAAACCTTTTCTAACTTCTCTTAATTCCAGTGCTTTCCCTCCTTTATTTCCTACTCATCCTGTCTATAGCTTGCTTTGTATATATGTGTGCCTTTGTCTTCCCCATTATATTGTAAATCCCTGTAGAGCAGGGGCTATTTTTTTTTGCCTCTTTTTGCATCCACAGTACTTAGCACAGTGCCTTAGCACATAGTAGGCTCTTAATGAATGTTTTTGATGAATTGAAGCAGGCCCTAAACTCGAATTCTTAGCACCCTTTGTTGTTGCTCAGTCACCATCATTGGAAAAGCAAAAATAACTGTAAAATGCTACGTGTTGGTCAACAGTTGTTGTTATGCAGTTGCAATACTGTGTATGATTTTAGTGGAGATTAAAAAAAATATAGGGATAATGTCTTAGAACAGTGGTGTCAAACATGATGCCTAAAGCTTTTTTTTTTTAATTTAAATTTCTTTTTTAGGCAAACAGAGTTAAATGATTTGCCCAAGGTCACACAGCTGGTAAGTATCTGAGGCTGGATTTGAATTCAGGTCCTTCTGACTCCAGGGCCAGTTGCTCTATCTGGTGTACCACCAGCTGCCCCAGCACAACAATTTTAAGTATACCCAGAACCAGATTAAAATGTAACTGGGAAAATAAAAATATAATAAAATATAGATAATGTTAACACGTGGTATTCTAAATCAATATGTTCCTGTAGGAATCCTTATGTGTGGGGAATCCTTAGTGGTGTGGGGAGCGAACCACACCCCTATAGGTCTATGAATTTTTCTAAAATGAAAAAAAGAACTAATGTATTTAATCTGTTTAGTGGCCATTACAAGTGATCTTTTTTTGGTAAGTTCACATCCATGCTAGGAGGGGGGAAATGTTTACTTAGCCTCTGAATAAGTGCCCCAGGGAGTTCCCTATGGCCAGAAGGTATAGAACAGTCAGTCCTCAGTGGAGGAAAGCTTTTTTCTCCTGGAGTTCCTTATGCCAGTGACATCACAGACTAGTCAAGGGGAAAAAAAGAGAAAAGAAAGAGAGAGCCCATTCACAAAAGCTTAAGTATCCAGATGAGATTTATTGAAGAGAAATTTCTATTGCCCCCCATAAGCCTTCAGCAGGAGTTAGGATAAGGGATGCCACAAGTTCTTGGGCCTATCTCAAGGTGAACTTCCACCAGCTGTCTGGGCACCTGGAATATCAGATCAGCTGGATGGGTGTGAGGAGGCAACAAAGATATCTTCTCAGCTTCTCCTTTTTATGTAGGAAAGGTCTGACTTATAATGAATAAGTGAAAAAACATTTGTTTAGTGCTTACTATGTTCTGTTGTGACAACTGCTGGGAATACATATACAAAAAGTTAGCGCCTCTCAGGGAGCTTTTGTGCTAATATGGGAAGCTAACACATAGAGGTAAGGGTAGCCAGTTGTGTGTTGGTCAGAAAAGTCACAAGGAAAGCAAGGTGATCTATAGGACAATCAGTTGATGTTCCCTTTCTAGAAGTCTGGCTACCAATGACTTGATACTGTATTAGTGACATTGCCCATTTCTACTTGTTTTCCATGGGTTCTAGAGTATTGTTTGGTTTAGAAAGCAATGTGTTGTTACCTTCAACCCCTAGATCTATATTTTGGGATCTTTGAGCACTGTAATTATTTGAAGATGTAGAGCTTATGGCCTGGTTGGACTCTGACTTACTGCACACAAGTTTATTAGTTCATAAAGGCTAATGCTAAACATTCATGGCAAAACAAACAACAAAGATGACACCACTATTGCAGGCTAGTGCTTTCTATGCCCTTATCACTTCATACCTAGACTATTGTAGTAGCCTTGAGGAGAGGTCACATGTTTAAAGAAATAATGGAATTTCTCATTTATTGACATTCCTTAGAAATGTGACTTTATTTAAAAAAACATTTTTTTTTTTAAAGCAAATCGGGGTTAAGTAACTTCCTCAAGGTTACACGGCCAGTTATTTCTGGGTGTGATGCTAAGTATCAGAGCCTGGATTCGATCCCAGGTCATCCCGACTTTGGGGCTGGTGCTGTTACTCACTGAGCCACCTGGCCACCCCTAGAAATGTGACTTTAAATCAGCTTGAGAAAACCAATAGTTATTATGTAGATGTGTCTGTTATACAGGAAGATGGTATCACTAATGTAGTACTGAGAGTACTTGTGGGTTGAATTCTTTTTCTTCCACACAGTATGAGCTATTAGTCACACTCTCTTGATTGTAAAATCGTTGGCTGGGGCTAGGGTGTACTCTCTGTGGCTTCAGAGGAGAGATTTTCCATATGTAAAGCTAACTGATTTGAATCCATGACCTAGAAATATTAAATTGACTAGCTCTACCAAATAACCTTATCTTATTACTGCAGACTCCTATCTGTTTTGCTGCCCTCATTTCCTCCTCCCTCCCTAATGTCACATATACAGGGGCCTCCTCTAGGAAAGGCAAAATAATATGCCTTTGTAAAAAAAAAAATTCTGATAACATGTAAACATTTTTAATGTTCGTTTTTAAAAAAAATTTATTTACTTTTAGTTTACAACATTCAGTTCCACAACTTTTTGAGTTCCAAATTTCCTTCTCTCCCCTCCTCCCCCATGGCGGCATGCAATCCAATGTAAGTTCTACATATAGCTTCACATTAAACATTAGTCAGGTTGTAAAGAAGAATTATAACCAATGGAATAAGCAAGTAGAAAGGAGAAACAAAGCAAAACAAAAAGAAAAGAAAAAGAGAGAGAGCAAGTAGTTTGCTGCAGTCTGCATTCACGCACTCCTTAATTCTTTCTCTGGATGTGGATAGCCTTGAGTTCCAAGTTCCAAGTTCTTCTCTCCTCCCCCCCCCCAACCCCCCATAGAGTAGACAAAAGAATTTTTTTTTTAATCAATTGTATTTTCAGTTCCTAATTTTTTCTCTCTCATTTCCCCCCTCCATTCACTGAGAAAACAAGGAAAATAAAACCCTAAATAATATGAATAGTCAAGCAAAATAAATTCCTACATTAGCCATGTCCAAAAAAGAAAAAAAAAAGCTTCAGTTTGCAACTCCTTAGGTCATCACCTTTTTATCTGGAGGTGTTTAGCTTGTTTCATCATCTTGCATTGTGATTGATCATTGTGTCCACCAGTGGTCCCAAGTCCTTTTTTACGTTAATTTGTTTTTTTTTTAAATTCAGTTTTATTTTCAGTTACAAATTCTTTTTTCCTTCCTCTCTAGCCCCCAATGAGAAGGCAAGAAAAGTTATACCCATTACAAATATGTATAGACATATGAAACAAATTTCTTCATTAGCCATGTTCTAAATTCCTAAGTCTTTCAAAGTTATCTTTATAATATTTTTGTTACTGTGTAAATTTTTCTTTTGTTTCTGCTTACTTTATAGTCATTTCATACAAGCCTTCCTAGATTTTTCTAAATCATCACTTTTATAATTTCTTACAGTATTCCATCACATTGATATATCATATCCTTTTCAGTCATTCCCCAATTGAGAGACACCTGCTCAGTTTCCAATTCTTTATCATCAGGAAAAAAAATACACAAACACACAGAGATATACATATTTGTATATCTGAGTCTTTTTCTTCTTTCTTTGATCTCTTTAGGAGATAGACCTAGTAGCATTGTGGCTGGATCAAAGTTTCATAGCTTTTTGGTTCTAGTTCCAGATTGCTTTCCAGAAGAGCTAGACTAGTTCACAGTGCTATCAGCTGTGTATTAATGTACCTGTTTTTTTTTACATCTCCTCCAGCATGTTATTTCCCATTTTTGTCAACTTTGACAATCCTAATACATGTGAAGTAGTACCTCTTAATTGTTTTAATTTGTAATTCTCTAATTATTAGTTTTTCATATGGCTATTGATCATTTGGATTTTTTCTTTTGAAAACTGCCTGATCAAATCCTTTGACATTTTATCAATTGGGGAATGGCTTTTGAAAAGAATATGCTTTACAGGGTTACAGACACATTGTATCTATGATGACTAACTTCGATAGAGTGGACTCCTCTCAGCAATGAAGCTCTATAAGACAACTCCAAAAGCCTTAGGATGGAAAGGGCTATCCACATCCAGAGAAAGAACTACAGAGTCTGAATGCAGATTGAAGCAAACTACTTGCTCTAACTCTTTTTTGTTTTGTTTTGTTCCTTCTTTCTCATTGTTCTTCTTTGCAACTTAACTAATGTTTAATGTGAAGGTATTTGCAGCACCTGTATCTGTATCTGATTGCATGCTGCCATGGGGGGAGGGGTGAAGAGAGGGAGGGGAAGAAAATTTGGAGCTCAGGGGATTGTGGAAATGAATGTTGTAAACTAAAAGTAAATAAATAAATTTAAAAAAATAACAGTTAAAAGAAAAAATATTTGAGAAGGAGCTCTTTTGCATATACCAAATGATACCCGAGAGTTCTCAAGGTACATAGTTTTGACTTTTGGTTATGAATCAGATCTGATGCCCGTCAGTAGGTATCTTAGGTTGGAAAAAACATCTTTCAAGCAGGAAATATAGATCACTATTTGTAAAAGAGAAGAGCCTTTCTCTAAATCAGAATTGTAGGCATACTTCCCTGTGTTGTCCCATGGTTGGGCTTCTAAGTTTACCAATATGCATTTGTGTACTCTGATCCCTGTTCTGTGACTAACTCCTTGTCATTTCACCTTTCTAGACCTCATTTTTCCCATTTATAAAATGAGAGGATTGTCCAACTCTAAATTTTGTAATTTCTGTAATGGGGAAAAGGATGTACACCAGTCTTGCTTTCTTCACCATCTTCTGCCCTCCCACCTTCACCATCTACTGCTCTCTGTGGTGAAGAAGACCACTTGAAAGACATACTCCACTTGCCTTTATTTAACTTAAGATAAATGGGGCACACTCCAGCATTCTGGTGATGACTACCGCCTCAGAAGAATCATGATCACAGATGGCCCAAAGGCCTATGGAAAGATGCATAATGGATATAAATAGCTACTGTGTGCTGCAGTGACAACATGTCTGTGGCGTTGTTGGCCATCCTTTGTTCTCAAAGAGAACCTATGACTTCAGCAGGGTGATGTGTTGACTTGCAAGTGAATTGGAGTTAAGTGAGTCAGAGCTGTGCAAAGTCATCAGCATCACTCTTTCCTCCAGAGTCATCAGAATCCAGTGGCAAGACATAAGTCAAGATGACTGTGGCCCAGGATGCAGTGGGAGACCTTGCCCTTTTAAAGCTCAGGTCTTTCCCAGGTCTCAGTTTGTCTGAGGTAGTGCCCATTCTGTAATTCAGTCTAGGTAAGAATTGAGGAAAAAGATGGCCTAATTTGCTTTCACAAAAGAGGGGAAGACCCTCAGCATTTCTGGTGGAACTGAAACGATTGCTGTTGTTACTCACTCTGAGCTATCAAAGCTCAAACATTGAACAGGTGAGGTTTTGCCAAACAAGTACCCAAAAGACAAAGGACTCCAGCAACTCTGGAGGCAAGGAATCATTTTGCTGTTACCTGCCAGGAGTGTACCCTTTACATTTCTGTCTCTACCATGTAAAATTGATTTTTATCCCTAGTGGAAAAAGTGAAAGGGTTAGAGGAACACATTTTTACTTTCAGAATTATCAGTGACAGTGAAGTTTTCCATGAAAGGAGGGGAGCAGTTCTTTATGTAACACATATATCACATCTTTTATTTCATTTTTGGAATAAGCAGCTTCATGTGTTATAGGAGATGATGATGTTAATGCACAGGTGTCATCAGGTGAAGTTATCCAGTAATAGCAAGCAGGAGAAGAGGAGCAGTAGTTGATGACTCTACTGAATAATACTGAAGCAACTCTGTAGAACTGATAAAAACAGGTATACTGACTTCCAAGGATATGTGTCCCAAGAAGTTGAAGACCAGTACCCATTTCTGGTGAATCATGTGGGGGCAAACAATAAGGGAACACCAGAAGGAACCTAGAAAGCATCAGTAAGGATTTTAAAGTATGGAGCAAAAAGCCCTGAATACCCCGGGGACAGACCTTGTATTGTTTTTGTCTTTTGTCTTTTAGTTGGTTCAAAGTGTCTGACTCTTTGTGACCCCTTTAGGGATTTTCTTGGCAGAGACTAGGGTGGTTTGCCATTGTCTTTCTTTTTATATTTTTTTTTGGAGGGGGAAAGGCTGGGCAGTTGGGGTTAAGTGACTTGCTCAAGGTCATAGGGCTGGTAAGTGTTAAGTGTCTGAAGCTGGATTTGAACTCAGGTCCTCCTGACTCCAGGGTCAGTGCTCTATTCACTGTACTACCTAGCCATGTCCCCCTTCCCCCCCCTTTTTTTTTTAACATATAACAAGGAACTTTATTTTTTTGGTGAGGCAATTGGGGTTGAGTGACTTGCAGAGGGTCATGTGTTGACATTTTTTTCTCCAACTCATTTACAGATGAGGAAACTGAAACAAACAGGGGTAAATGACTTGCCCAGGGTCACACAGCTAGTGTCTGAGGCCAGATTTGAATTTAGGAAGAAGAACTTTTCTGACTCCAAGCCAGGCACTCTCTCTATTGCACCATCTATCTACCCCAGTTGTTATTTTTGTTACTTCTGCCTATTAAATGAAAGAGAGAAAAGAGAGGTAGATTTAGGAGGTCAACTGACCAAGAATTTGGTGTCTTGAGAACATCATTTGAATTTAGAGATTATAGCTTAAAGTATAGGAATGAGGGGGAGCCCTTGACTGGAGATTGAGTGTATCTAATACAGATTTGTCTGAATGTATTTCCTTAGAGATTTGCAAATCTGATCAAGAAGACTTTTAACTTAAGAGAAAGGAGGTGTTAACAAATTTCCCACTTAGATGTGATAAATCTGATCTATGGAAAGTAGCTGGTATAACACTGTAGGAAGACTTAGTAAAGAGAGGACCAGTGTGTGCAGGAGAACAGCATTGAAGAGGGCCCATAATAAGATTCAAGTCTCAAGTGTCTGTATGCAAACTGTGCATAGTATAGTCAACTAGAGATCTTAATTCATATGAGCTAATTCATAGGTAATATGAAATATCGTTGAAATGTTGCAGAATGGGACCCATGTTTAGAATTTTGCAGAGGGTGTAGAAGGAACATGATAGAGAAAAGGTGAGCTAGAATAGCATTTTACATTCATAATCACATTTCAAAGTATCATTATTTTAATTGTCAGTAATCACATTTGGATTCCATAATTATAAACTCACATCTGGTTTCTATTCCCTGCCTTGCCCCCAATGTTCTTGGTATGTTAGGAAGGATAGAGAATATATAAGTTTAGGAAAGAAGACCATTTCAGAAGTAAAGCACAGAGCTGCTCAGATACAGAAAGTTTTTTTTAATGTTAAATTTTGTTTTTCATATTTAGAAGTAGGTTTTCAGACTTCTTTAAGAAGTTGCTACATGGCTGCCTGAATCCAAGGCAAAAGATCTTTCCTTTGCACCATACTTCCCTCCTGTGATTTCTTTAAATTAATAACTTCAGAGGCCAAAGCCAGCACTAGCATATATTTAATGAAATCTTGAAGTGAATGCATAGTCTCTCAAGAAATTGTTGAAAGTTAGCAGTTTCCTTTGACCAGTATTAAAAAAAAAAAGTCTACAGGTTCTTTGGTAAAAAAAAACCAACAACAAAAACCCACAGGAAGGATGTGTATGTGTGTGTGTGTGTGTGTGTGTGTGTGTGTGTTGGGTGGTTAAAAAAAAAACACCATCACAAAACAAGAATTGTATTCAAAGGAAGTCTGCAAGCTTGGTGAGAGCTTTGATCTTTGCAAAAGACTAAATATAATTGAGGGATAGAATCAAATTAATAAAGTAATCTTTGCAGCATTTCAGCATCTTCTGCCTTTTTCCTTATACCTTTTTCCATCATATGATGACTGTATCCTTTCCATGGATCAAATTTTGGTCCAAACCTTTGACTGCAGGGATGTTAATTATCACCAGGGGTCAGTGTGAGTCTGTTTTCTAATCAGTTAAGACTTTTATTGGGTGCCTGTCCTTTACAGAGCTTGTACTAAGCACTGTCTGTGCCCCACAATTCTTCTTGTCTTTGTTAACAGTTTGAAGTTTGAACATTAGACTATGGAGGTCACTGAACTGATGCAATTGCAGTGGAACTCTAGGGTCCAGCCTAATGATCCTTCCAGAGGGGCATGAACTTCTCTGCCAAACCCTGTTTTACTTGACTTTGCTGGCCTAGCACCTCTTAAAGTGGTTCCTTTTGTGATCTCCTTGGCATTCTGCTGAGGATCATTGGCATCCCCGGGATGAATAATTATTTTCATTTGCTAGAATTAAGCTTATTATCTGATTTAGCTAGAGTTCAAAGTACAGAGCAGAAAGGTGAAGAACTAGTCTTCTTTATTAACTTTAAATTGGTGGATTTCCTATGGGAAAAATACCAGGGTAGACTTAGGAAAATCAGAGAATGTGTATTTATTTCACTTAACATTTATATTACTTGTGGGGATTCACTTTTAGAAGTTATTTGCCACTTGGTGGCTGTTTTAGAGGTCATTGTCGTGAACCTTTAACTGATTCACTAATTTACCTCTTCTCTGTGACAGCATTTTCAGAGATTCTCACAGGAGTTAAGAGCTTTTAATATGTTAAGTCAGTCTTCACACAAATCATTTCTGGAGCCACTGGGATTCCAGAGGAGTGAAGAAAACAGCATAATGAAAACACTATAGTTGGAGTCTGGAGAATTAGGTTTGAATGCTGACTCCCATAATGTGCTAGCTATGTGACTTTAGCAGTTGGTTCATCTTTCTTGGCCTCAGTTTCTAATCTGTGGAGTGGGAATAGTATTTTCTGTACTACCTACCTCTGAGGATTATGGGATTATATAGAGTGGGAATAGTATTTTCTGTACTACCTACCTCTGAGGATTATGGGATTATATAGATATAGAAGAAATTTCAGAGACCTTCTAGTCCAGGAAAACACTTTGTAGACTATAAGGTTTTACAGACGTGTGAGCAGATTATTTTTGTGTTTTCTTGTCTGTAGACAAAACGTCTTATGGCGTTCATGGCCTTCAGCTTAGCACCTCAGAGTCTCTAGCTCAGTGCTTCAGCATCTAGCAGTGTGAAATTAAGTTGACCATTGGTTTTGTCCTTCTTGGAATATGCGTGGAGTAGAAAGATAAGGAAAGAAATAGTGAAGTGTTTATTGGGGTTTCTATTCCAGAGCCAATGTGATATAATAGAAAGAGCATTAATTTAGGAGCCAGGTAATTTAGGTTGAGTCTCATCCTTTCCACTAGCTAGCTGTGAGACCTTGGGCAAGTCACTTCCTTTCATAGTTTTTCAGAATTGGAAGGTCATCTAGTCTTCCTCATTCCAGAATCACACCCTTTAAGAGTTGGAAGGGACTTCTAAGGCGATCTGGGTTTCATGTTTTAGATAACAAATAGAAAAGTCCTTTTAAACCCAAGATTCTATACATTTATTTTTGTTTTCTCAGTCATATAGAGCAAGGGGTGGTGGTGTCTAGCAAAATCTTGTGGAGGATGGAGGGAAACAGTTACAGCAAAGATCCTGAGCAGGGGACAGAGCCTTATTTCTGTCTTCACTCTTTCCTGCTGGGAAATGTCCCACGGAGAGCTGGATATGGTGAGATGGAACTAAAAAGATCTTATAGATGAAGCTCTTGAGATTCACCAGTCTGTCCCCTGTTTGGGAATTCCTTGATGAGGTAATCTCCAAGGATCATGAATTCAAGAGGGATGAGGAAACTTCTGCTCAGAGAAGGTAAGAAAGAGATTTGTCCAAAGTGACTTAGTCCATAAATGGATTTAATGTCTGAATCCATGTGTGTGGCTCCAAATCTCGTGTTTTTCCCACTGTGCCACAGTCTTGCCTTTTCAGCTTTTAGATTCTGTGAATAGTGAGATGCTAGATACCATACTGCATATGCCCTCCCCTCTCAGGTTGCAATTCAAGCTTCCTGTTTATATTTAGATACTGTAAGAGGAGAAAGAGGAGTTTTATTGCCACTGACCCACATTCACATTTAGGCTGGTTTTGACAAGTTAAGTGATTGGCTCTCCTTTAGTTCTATTTAGAGAGAAGCAGATACTCAGAAAGTACAGAGCATCAGATGGTAGGAGAGATTTGAAATAATCCTGTTTTAGCTCTCAAAGGCACTCTGGTTAAGTGGATAACTTGGTTTCCTGTGGCATCAATGACCACAGTGAGTCTTGTGGGGGAACCTTATTGCGAAGAGCACTCAGATATGTATAGAGAAGAAACTACAAAGAAACAGACATTTTACCTGGCATTCAGTATGATTTGGGCAGCTAGGTGGCACAGTGGATGGAGGGCCTGGCCTGGAGTCAGGAAGACTCATCTTCCTGAGCTCAAGTCTGGCCTCAGACACTTACTGCCTGTGTGAACCCTGGGCAGGTCACTCAGCCCTGTTTGTCTCAGTTTCCTCATCTGTAAAATGAGCTAGAGAAGTAAATGGCAAGTCACTCTAGTCTCTATACCAAGAAAACCCCAAATGAGGTCATGAGTTGTTGGGCACAAGTGAAATGACTGAACAGCAAACAGTATGATTTAAAATCTGGGTTGAGGGATAGGAGAGATTTGAATACTGTTTCTTTAAGAAATCCAGAGTTAAGCTTTTTAATTCAATAAGTTTCTTTTCCATAAACATGAAGCATTGATGTTTACTATGGAGAACAGTGCTAGGTCCTGGGAGAAGACAGAAAGTTCATGTAGCCTCATGGAACTTATAGTCTAATGGGGTAGGGGGAGAGGAGACAAAAATAACAGTCACGGAAAGAGAAGCTGCACTATAAGGACAGAATAAAGTAGAGATCCTTAGGAGGCTGGGGGGGTTTACTTGAGGTCCCTCAAGTCAGGAAGTGTTTGATTAGGCTAAACATTGTTTAGAACTAGGGGGTGGTGAGGTGGCACAGTGAATAGAGCTCCGGCCCTGGAGTCAGGAGGACCTGAGTTCAAATCCAGCCTCAGACACTTGACACTAGCTGTGTGATCTTGGGCAAGTCACTTAACCCCAATTCCCCTGCCTTCCCCCCTCCAGAAAAGTTAAAATAAAAAAGATTGCTAGAACTAAGGAATTGTGTTTGAAGTTTGAAATAAATAAGTTTGTTTTTAATAGAATGAAATCCTATCTCACACAGTGACACATTTATGGACCTTACTACCCGTTCAGATAGTCCAGGCTAAAAGCATGGACAGGACCAAAACCAAATAAATTTAGAGATTGTGATTTGATAATGGATTGTTGAAGGAAAAATGGCATTGTGGAGATATGCTGCTTTTTGAGGTTAGATTCATCTCCATGCAAGGCAGCTGTGCTTTTCCATAATCTGACCCTGTTGGGTGTGTTTAAACTGAAAATAGGGTCATTGGAAAACTTTGATGGGGTAGTTATAGTGGAGTATGAAGGAGAGAATCCTGCTTGTAAAGGGTTGAAGGGAGAGTAACAGGAAATGAAAGCCTTGGGAATAGAGAACTCAAGAAGTTTAACTTTAAAAGGGAGGAGACATGGCATATGGAAGAGGGGAGAAGGATTCAAGGGAAGTGTTGTTCATTTATTAATTTATTGGAGGGGGGAATGCAGGACAATTGGAATTAAGTGAATTGCCCAAGATCACACGGCTAGCAAGTGTTAAGTGTCTGAGGCCAAATTTGAACTCAGGTCCTCCTGACTCCAGGCCTGGTGCACTATTCACTGTACCAGCTGCCCCACGGGAAGTGTTTTTTAGAATTTAAGATTCATTTTGTAGAAGTGAGCTCATCTGTAGGCAGAGGTTAAAGGGGCCAATGGTGAGTGAAAGATTGGACATGTGAAGGAGAGGGCATGATAGCAGGAACAGGGTACTGAAGGCTGGGGGAGGAATGGAATAAAAAACACAGGTTAGTGAGGAGTTGCCTTATCCTGTTCATGCTGAAGGATGGAGGTGCAATTGGGTGATGCTGTGAGAAGTTAGGAGGAATGGAGTGTTGGAGCAGATCACTGGATCAGAGGCAGAAGAGACCTCAGAGGTCAGACAGAGGTCAGAGTTCATAGTTTGAGGAAACTCAGGGCCCAGAGAGGGGAAGTGGTTTGCCTGAGATCCTAGGACTTCAAATTGAACCCTTGTTCCACTGACCACCCCTATGCCATCAGTCTTCTTAGTGAAGCTGGATCCTCAGTCATCTGGTGCTTCTGTATGTATATGAGGAGATAAAAGGGATGGAAAAAAAGTTGGTTGCTTAATACTAATAACAGCCAGAATTTATGTAGTTCTTTAAGGTTTGCTAAATACTTTGCAAATATCTCATTTTTGCTTACAATCCTGGGAGGTAAATGCTATTATTATCCTCATTTTCCAGAGGAGCACACTGAGGAAATCAGAACTTGTGACTTGACCAGAGTTTCACTGCTAGTTAAGTGTCTAGGCCTGGATTTGAGCTTATATCTTTCTGACTCTAGGTGCATTGCCCTATCCACCACAGCTCCCAGCTACCTAGATTGTCCATCATTAGCAGAGAATTTGTAGAACATGTAAGCAGCTCAATTTAAGGGCTCTGATGAAGAGCAAAGGAGGTTTTCATATTTGGATATATAGAGCTTCAGAGCAGTAAAGTATTGATATTATTTTTTCTTAACATTTTCAAAATATGCATAGACCAGGCTTCCCAGCCAAGTCATTTTTGATGTCTGCTTTGGCTGAATAATAGTCAAGCTCATTGGACTAAAGCAGGTTGCAGACTACAATCTTCCCTTCTTTGAAAATCAGGACATTTTCCTAACTCTAGTCTTGTGGCCACTGCTATTCTTAATGTTCTTTTCAGCGCTTGAAGACGTTCACTTAATTCAGTTTTTTCAGGACCTGGAATGAAGCACTTGTCGACTTGAATTCATGAAGGACAGGTACTCTCTTACTGTGTCCTTATCAGTCAGTCAACAGATATCTATTAAGTCTTTCCTATTTGTCAGATGCTGTGATAGGCACAGGCAAAGACAAAAATGGTCATTTATCTTTCTTTATCATAAGAGAGCCTTAGTAAGATAACGTACGGTCATATCACATCTTCTTGTTTCACTCACACTTAACTGTTTCTGACTATTAGAAGGCAGCTGATACAGAGGATTAATTGGTAAAATATAAAAGGCATATTCCTAAAGGGCTTTCTTGACACTACTCTATCACCATTTCCCTTTCTGACGGCAAAAACATTTGTGAATGTCTTTTTCTTTCTTGCTTTCTTGCTTTTTTTAGGGGGGAAGGCAGGGCAATTGGGGTTAAGTGACTTGCCCATGGTCACACGACTAGGCTAGTAAGTGTGTTATGTGTCTGAGGCCAGATTTGAACTCAGGTCCTCTTGACTCCAGGGCCAGTGCTCTATTCACTGCGCCACCTGGCCGCCCCTGTGAATGTCTTTTTCTAAATGGTAGTTGAGGGTGTTATTGAGGGTTATCCTTCAACCTGACAAGGGGTCTTCTAGATTTTAGTGGAATCCAGTTAGAGGTAACTTTGCCTCCCTGACAATGTTGATCTTCAACATTTGAAAATATATAGCACTGGTCAGGAAAGGGCTTGTGATCAGCTTATTACTGTGAAATGAAAATCCTCTGGGCCAGAGCCTGGTAAATTAGGTCTCTGCTTTTATTCTGAGACTACAATAAAATCCAGGAGATTGATGATTGTGGTAATCATATCTTATATTTGTACTTAGCACTTCCACATAATTAGTATATTTGATCCTTGTAACAAACACTTCTAGGAGTAGTCTCAGCAGGAATTGCAGTCTATATTTTACAGAGGAGGAAACTGAAGCTCACTGGAAATCTCATAGTTGGTAAGTTCATATAGCTGAATCAGGAGAAAATCAAGTCAGCAGATTTTACTGGGCCAGATCTTCTGGAACGGGAAGCTTCTTTTATAGTGGAACTTAGGTTGTTTTTAGGTTGTTGTATGGCCTTCATCTCAAAGACAACCAGTGACTTCATGGGGTGATGTCTTGACTTGCATGTAAATTGAATTTAAGTGGGGGCAGAGTTGCACAAAGTCTTCAGCCTCCCTTTCTCTTCTGGAGTCATCAAAGTGCAGCGGCAGGACAAAAGTTAAGACTGGAAGTGGCTCAGGATGCAGTGAATGACCTTGGCGTCTTTGATGTCTGACCATGCTCTAAGCACTCTACAGCACCTGCTTCAGCCACCTTCATGGCCTTTGGGACAGGATTGCTCTCATCTGCCCATTCTGCTGGTAAAAGTTTTCATCTGCTTTGGGTAGTCATTCTGCTAACTCATTGACGGGTTTGAGGTCTGTTAGTTACCATCAGCCTGACTTAGCCCATCTGCTGAAATGGTTTTGCCAGCGTGTGGCTGCTGTGCTTGCTGCAGCTGTAGTGGAGAAAGTCTGGAGAATGAGGAACAGAGATGGAAGAGGAATGAAGGAGAGAATATGGCTGGCTTGAACATTTGTTACAATGGAAGTTCCATTAGATCTAAAGGGTAACCAAACAAATGATCAGTTGAAGGAACTTTTGGGGAGAAGTGATCTTTCAGGGTAAGAGAATTGCTGTGGGATGGTAGCTTGGAGAGTCAGGAGCAGAGCCCAGAGAGGAATGAAATGAAGAATAAAATCTAAGAAATTAAGAATGAAATCTGAGGAAAACCTCAGGGATGAATTGTGGCAGAGCAATGTTAAATATTGTAAAATGGTGTAGTAGAAGAAAGACCAAATTTAGAAGTAGGAAAATCTGGATCGGGGCCCACCTCTGCCACTCATTTAGTGACTTTGGGTGAATCACTTCTCATCTTGGGCAGTCAGTTTCCTCATTTTTTAAAAAGTGAAAATGTTACTTTAGATGATCTTTATGGTACCTCCCATTAAGTTATTTCATGGAATTCCTTTTTTATTTAGAATAGTGGATACGCTGAAATATTTTAGTTGATTAAAATTAAAAAAATTAGTAATAGTTGATATTTATGTAGGGCTTTATGGGTTACAAAGTGCTTTCCATACATTAATTTTTTAGTGTAGGTGTTGTTATCTCCCAAGATGAGGAATCTGAGGCTCAGATAAGTTAAGTAATTAATTTCTACCAGATATTTGTCAGGACTGAGATTTTGAATTGATGTGTTCTGACTCCTGATTGAGAGTTTTTAACATTTTTCTAATCATGCCCTAGTTGCTGATTGTCACCTAAGATTCTAGTTGTAGATAACATTAACTAATTAATTTATTCTTCATGCATTTTATATCTCTGACATTTCAAAGGACACATGGACTTTAATTCTGGACATAAATCATTGCACAGGACTTTAGCCCTAAGAAAAAGCTTTGGCCAAAGAGAACATTTAGTTTGTTAGGTGTGATGGCAGTGTTCAAGATGACAAGTTCTTCATAAAAAAGAAAAGATGCACATTTTCATATACCATATAAGGTCCTGATTAAATCTAAGTTCGTTTGGCTATTTCTTTGTGGTTATGGGTCTTAAAAAAGTGATGGTAACAGCTGAGACCATTTTCTTTTGCATCTTTTTCTCCTCTGAATCTCTTAGGTCTTTGCTTTAGAATTGGTATAAACAGTTTAAAATCCCATTATTGAACTATTAGAAGGCAAAGAGATTGGGCAAAGTCATTGTTGATTTTTTTTATACTAAGGATGTTTGTTGTTTTTAACTAAATTGACAACATTATCTTGTTTCCTTATTTCTTTGTCATAAAAGTAAAGTTCATATTATAAAATTAGTAATAATGCCTGTTGGTTTATGAACCATTTCTCCCATAAGAAACCAGTGGGGAAGGTATTCAAAATATATTATTCCCATGTTTCAGATGAAGAAGCCTAGATTCACTGAGCTGAAAATCACTCTCTGCCAAATTATACAACTAGTAAATGGCAGGCCCCAAGACTTGAACCAGGTCTTGTGACTCCTAGCTTAGTGCTCTCTCTCTCTCTTTTTTTTTAAGTGCTCTTTCTACAAGAACATTTAGCTTCTTCCAGTTATGCTTCATGTATGTGCTTATCTCTTTCTTTGTATTGCGTAGCAGATACATGGTTTTGGGGGAGCTTTAGCTTTGTGATTTTTTGGATTCTGGATAAGTGAGGTTTGGGAAGCTCCACTGTTTAATTGTACATGTTTTCAGGAGCCACGTCTTTCTTATAATTTTATTTTTCTGTATTCTAAAATTGGGACCTCCTAAAAGAAAAAGGTGTTTTGTTTTGTTTTCCTGAGATGCAACATGATTAATCCTCTTATCTTCCCTCCCTTTCCTCCCCTCCCCTCTCCTCCCCTTCTCTTCCCTTTTTTTCTGGGAGGAGATGGAGGCCTCTCCACCCTGTAGTCAATTGAAGATGCCTTGGAGGCAGGGACTCTTTCTCTCCTTTCAGGTCTGTCTCTGCAGCCCAGAGGTGAGCTGGTCAGTACTTGCTGAGATTGACTTAGATGGGTGCCATGGTAGAGATATTCTTGTGATGGATCTTCATATAGATTTATTAGCCTACCTTTCTTAGAAGTTGTTTATCTCTGTTCATCTTGTGTTTTAATTTATCTGGATAATTTTGCTTCATGAACAGTTAGGTACTACAGTTTGGGTGAAAGTGCTCTGGACTCAGAGTCAAGAAATTTAGGTGGTATCATTGGTTCTTCTGGGTTTGAGACATATGTCCTTGGGTCCTAGGGTCTGTTAAGGTCCTTGACACACAGTGGCCACTTGCTTAGTGTTGGTTGAATTGAAGATGGTTGAATTGAATTCATGTTAAACCAACTGTGTGGTTTTGGGTAAGTCAACTTCCCTCTCTGGGTGTTAGTGTCCTTTGAGATCATCAAAGGAAATTATATATACACCTTGTCCCCCTTCTCCCCCTTGTCCTCCTTCTCCCCCTTGTCCCCCTCCTCCCCCTTGTCCCCCTCCTCCCTCTTCTCCCCCTCCTCCCTCTTCTCCCCCTCCTCCCTTCTCCTTTCCTTCCTCCCCCTCCTCCTTCTTCTCTTTCTTCTTCCTGTTACTGATGAAATGGTCCCTGCCAGTCCCGTGGTAAAGAGAACTGAGATACTTCCAGAGCCAAGGAGTGTTTTTGTTCTCTCAGAGGAGAGATGAGTCTGTGCCCCCATTCCCTGCTCTCTTAAGAGATTTTTCACTTTTTGTACTTGGTGTGTATTTTAAAAGAAACCAGTTTTTGTAAGATATTGTTCAGGCAAATTGACTATTAGCATTTCAGCAGAGTCTCAGGGCAGAATGGTAATCTAAGCCTCTGAAGATTGTTCTTTTACAAATGAGACTGATTGATAGCCTCAGTAAGAACCTATACTCAGTTAATTTGTATAGATTATGTATGTATTAATTAAAATTTGTGTATATTTTGTATGTATGTATGTATGTACATAAATGTTATTTTTTCTGAATTTATTGTAAGGTCCTTGAGTGTAGAAATTCATTCACTTTTGCTTTTAGAAAAAGCATCCAGTTTTAGAAAAAACTTCCAGCATAGAAGCACATAGAGAGTGGTTAATAAATGCTTAGTGATTGATTAATTGAAGATTTGGAGGAGCTGTTATCCTTTTGCTAATAATTCTTTTGAGTTCCATTTCATATATCTGAAATTTTTCTGAATTTATCTAGAAAATACTTTTTAAGCATTTAGAATTGTGGTCATTTCTATTTTATTGGAGAGATTGAAGCTGAATGTTAATTTTTCCACACTGTTATTTTCTTATTCTTATTTCTGAATGTCTTTGTGAATCAACCTGTTGATAACTTGAAGGCAGTTAATTCACCGCATCTCATGGAAACATTAGTATATGAAGATACCCTTTCTCCATACAGCTTGTGGGATTTGTTTCTCCCTTTTCTCCCCCCATGTCTCTTTCCTTCCATGAAGCTTTAGGTGGGAGCCTCAGTCAGAGAGCTCTTCCGACTCTTCACAAGACAGAGGACCCTGAGTTTTCCTGCTGTCTGGGACATTGTCTTTCATAGACAACATCTTAACTCACTTTTGTAACTTTCTTCATTTCAGGTCTTTGTTTAGAGAAGTTGCCATTTTCCTCTTCTGCTAGTAATCTTCATGTAGACCGGGAGCAAGATATCATTACCTGCTATGAGAAGGCAGGGGACATTGCCCTCCTTTACCTCCAGGAGATAGAAAGGGTGAGTGAGAATGATTTGTACATTCGACATGAACTTTCCATTCAGGTTAAAGGGGAGGAGGACCTGAGCAGAGCTTTATTATTGTATGTTACATGTCTCTCACTGCAGTATTTTACCTCCCTGTCTCTTATTCCTTTGCCTGTAAGATGATGACAAAGGTAATTGTCGGTTGCAGGTGAAGTGGAGAGAATGCTGGATGTAGAATCAGAAGGCCTTGATTTAGTTGTGCATCAGCCCCTTAGCAGCTGTATAACCTTTAGGACATCTCTTAACCTCTTGGGTCTGCATTTTTCTCATGTGCTAAATTAAGATGTCATATAAGTGTAGGGGTTCTGTGAACTTGTCTTTTAAAAAATATTTTGATAATTGTATTTCAGTATAATAGGTTTTTTTTTTTTTTAAAAACATGATTCTGACAAGGGGCAGGTCGGTGATACGTGAAAGGGAAGGTGCCTCTGGGCTAGTGGATCTTTGATAGCCTTCTGTTCTTTGTGAGGGTTATGCTTAGACTCACCTAGAAAGAGTGGAGAACTTAGTTTGTTCTGCTCTGTCCTTGTCTTTCTGAGCAGCTCAGTGATGCAGTCGATAGAATCCTGGACTTGTAGCCAGGAGGACCTGAATTCAAATCCTGCCTCAAATGCTAGACTACCTTTGACCATGGGCAAGTCTTTTACTCTCAGCTTCAGTGTCCTCACCTGTAAAATAGGGATCACAGTCTAGTACCTGTCTCTCAAGGGGTTTGTGAGGATCAAATGAGATCACATATGCAAAGTGCTTTGAAGACCTTTTAAGTACTACATATTATTATTCCTATCATTAATAGAGTGGTAAGGAGGGAGCAGAATCTTGTGTGTTTCATCATTCTATCAACTTTATTTTCCTAGCTCATACCTGCAATGCCTGGGCCTCAGATTTGGAACACATGCATGAAATTTCTTTTTGAGGTCTGTAACAGGATGGATGCTGATCCTAGGAAAGTGACCATGTATAGGATTGAGGACAAAATCACACCTTATAAATATCAGTATGGTGATGCTCTATATCATTATTTGTCTAAAATGCAACCTGGGAATTTACAAATGTGTTTGCCTTTCTTACCAGAGTATCGTGTTATTGGGAGACTCTTGTGAGAAGGGAAAAACCTTAGTGTTTGAAATTGTTTGTATTATCATTGAGAAATTGCCAAGACATCTAACACATTTGTTTATTCATGTTTATTTTAAACATGTCCTTTTTTTTCTATTAATTAATGTCTGTTGCTTAGGCCTTAGTAATGGATTTTACCTTCCTCTTTGCCCCCACAGCTCACCTCCAATCACTAGGTCTTATATTGCAGTATTAAATTGTATTGGCATTTGGGGACATTTACTTTCCAGCTTTTCTCTCCAAATTTTTTCCTTATAAGCTGCTTAATTGCATAGCTGCCTTCTCCTAATCTGAGTGGGTAATTTCATCAGTTGTATATGTTTTTAATGATTTAGCAATTGGCAATTCACAATGTCATTCATGTGTGCCTCATAGCTTAACTATCCTTAAGAATGTATGGAATGGGGGCAGCTAGGTGATTCAGTGAATAGAGTACCGGCCCTGGAGTCAGGAGGACCTGAGTTTAAATGTGGCCTCAGACACTTGACACACTTACTATCTTTGTGACCTCGGGCACATCACTTAACCCCAAATGCCTTGCCTTCCCCCCACCAAAAAAAAAAAAAAAGAATGTATAGAGCTGAGACTTTTTTTTATGGGAAAAGAGTTTCAAGTTGCCAATTCCTTTTTATTTCAGTGCCTTTAACAGTTCTGTATTGGTATAAGACAAGGAAAGTGACCATAAGAAATAGAATCTGAAAAATGTGAAAAAAATAAGCATGTTAAATCAAATGCTGCTTAAGAATATTTACCAAGCGGGGCGGCCAGGTAGCACAGCGAGTAAGAGCACCGGCTCCAGTGTCGGGATGACCTGGGGATCAAATCCGGGCTCAGATACTTAGCACCACACCCAGAAATAACTGGCCGTGTAACCTTGAGCAAGTTACTTAACACCAATTGCTTTAAAAAAAAAAAAAGAATATTCACCAATCAGATATATTAAGCAAAAAGTAAAAGCATTCTGTTCTCATATTTGCTATTCTGGGCATATTCAGTAGTAGCTAATGCATTTTTACTTACTCTTTGAGGTGAATTCAGATATCTTTATAGCTTTTTGACTGCTGTGTGACTATGGAACATCTGTCTCCAGGAAGATTAAGCATTTTACAATTGGTGTTGACTTCTAACTGCATATACCAGGAAGAAAAAGATGTGGGTTTGGGGAAAATATTAAAGACAGTTTACAGTGTCAAAGATGGTATATGAATATTCTATCTATAACCAGTCTTCTATACTCTACTATTGGATATCTTCAGATAAATCACAAGACTTAGTTTTACAAAGGGCAGATTTTTCCTAGGAAGAATAAATGAGAAAAGGATTGTCCTTGATTTGTAATTTTTAAAGTTTTACTTTTATTGTATCATTCTGTATGCTTCACAGTCTCCATTTGTATGGGGGAATGGCAATGCTTGACCCATATTATTTCAATTTAGTACAGCAAACATTTATGCAGTTCCTGTTATGGATTAGACATTGCTAGGTAGGCACTGGGGATAGAAAGGCAAAAATAAAACGCGATTTTATTGGACTATGTTGAGAGTAAATGAGAATTGTTTGGTGTCAAAGTTTGTTATTAGGGTTATTTAGATATCTGTAAATTTTTTTTTTCTGGAGGACAGGAATGAGTTGATCTCTTACAGGGAAGAAAAGATTTCTGTGTAAATGATGCATTTTTCTCTAATTGAATATAATAAATCAGGTAGTACAGAATTTGTTATGACATATTTATAGCCTTGATTAATTTATGCTCAGAAGTGACATTATGCCAAAAGTAAATAAAATTGTCATCCCTGAAATTCCTACTGGTGTATTTCTATTAATAAAGATGATTTCATACTTAATATATTTTCTTATGGATCTTGCTTTTAGCAAATGAAATCATCCTGTCTTTGTTTTAAGCGAACATTACTTAATAAGTCAGTTATGACATGCTTCATCATGATTTGAACCAGAGATACAAACTTTAATTTCTGCTCACAATTAATTTCTTTACTCTCTGTTTTAGGGGGGGAAGATTAATATTTAAGTTGTAGGACTTTTGTACCCTTTCTCTTTAATATTTTTGGTATCTGGTGTCTGGAGATGAAATATCAGGTATAGATTATTGCAATATTAAGCCTGAAAACCATTTCCAGTTATCCAAGAAAATGACCTCCCAGTAGCTAACTGATTTGCAGATTTCTTCCCTCCATTTGATACTTAACTATATGATACTTGACATTTATCTTAGAGCAGAAGTTTTTAACCTTTTTTGATTAATGGTCCCCTTTGGCAGTGTTGTGATAGCCTTCCCCTTCTCAGAATCATGTTTTTAATTGCATTAAATACATAGGATTATAAAAGAAACCAATTATATTTAAATGCAATTATCAAAACATTAAAGCAAATAAGTTCAAATACATGGCCTGCCCCCCCACTCCCTTACTCCTCACCCCCTTAAGAACCTCATATTAGTCTAACAGCCTGGTTTCTTAGATGAGAAAAATAAAATCCTGAGAGATTATGACTTGAAAAAAGGTTATCCAGAGCTGCTAAGGATCAGGGTATGATTAAAAGCACAGAAGACAGGGGATTATAAAGTAAATCACCTATATATTAAAATATAGTTATCAAAATGCTAAAAAGACAAAACGTTCACAGGTCCCAGGTAAAGAACTCCTGTCTTGCAGTCAAATATGTTGGGGAATTTGAAAGTTGGTTTAGATGTAAGGTCACCTTGTATTCTGAGTTCAGAATGAAGAGAATATATTAGAAAGGTCTCGTGAAAGGTCTGGGTGATCATTGAAGGCCCATTTATCATCTTGATGTTCTAAAAAAATTAGAGCATAAAAAAAGACTGCTCATACTTTTATCTAGATTGCTCCCTCTCTTTTATTCTAGCCAAAGTAGTATGTAAAAAAAAGCTCACAGTTTCACAGAAAATTGTTGAATCAGTGTTTCCTTTTTTCTTTTTCTTTTTGGAGGGGGAATGCAGGGCAATTGGGGTTAAGTGACTTGCCCAAGGTCACATGGCCAGTAAGTGTTACATGTCTGAGGCTGGATTTGAACTCAGGTTCTCTTGACTCCAGGGCTGGTGCTCTATTCACTGCGCCACCTAGCCGCCCTTGCTTTTTTTCTTTTTTTTTTTTAATTCTGACTTTAACATACCAAATAAAATGAGTCTTTTCATGTACCAAGTAGATTAAGAAGATTGAATGTGAAACTGCAAGTCTCTATTACATACAGCTTGCTTTTCATTTTCCTTTTTCCTGTAATAAATTCAGCATGTAACTTTTAGAGCTGTCTGGTCTATCTGTATTTCTTTTTAACCTTCCTCCATTTTCTTTTATACATTACAAAAATAACTTGCAGAGCAGTTAGGTAGCCCAGTGAATAGAGCACTGGCCCTGGAGTCAGGAGGACCTGAGTTCAAATATGACCTCAGACACTTGACACTTACTGTGTGACTTGAGCAAGTCACAACCCCAATTGCCTTGCCTACCCCCTTGCAAAAAAAAAAAAAAACAACTTCCATAACCCTATATTCTTTCTTTTTGGAGGCATCACTTTAGCTACCTATCCTCCATTTTTTCTCCCTCCTCGATGGGGGGCACCCTCCTCATAACATAGGTATAGTGGAGTAAAAGAAATTCCCACATTTATGATTCATTCTGCCTCTTGAGTACATTCCCTCACTGTCAGGACATGGATAGCATGCTTCATCATAATTGGTCATTGTGTTGATACATAATTAAGTTTTTCTGAATTTTTTGGGGGGATGGGGACAGTTGGGGTTAACTGACTTGCCCAGAGTCAAGTAGCTGTTAAGTGTCTGAGGTTGGATTTGAACTTGGATCTTCCTGACTAAGGATCTGTGCTCTATCCACTGCGCCACTTAGCACCCCTCTGAGTTATTTTTCTTTTCTTTCTTTTTTTTTAAAGCAATCGGGTTTAAGTAACTTGCTCAAGGTTACGAGGCCAGTTATTTCTGGGTGTGGTGCTGAGTGTCTGAGCCCAGATTTGATCCCCAGGTCATCCTGACACTGGAGCTGGTGCTCTTACTCGCTGAGCCACCTGGCTGCCCTCTGAGTTATTTTTCTTAACTGTGTTTAAGTTGTTCCGTTTCTGCTCTCTTCCTCACCTATTTTTCTCAAAAGTGTTGGATGTGACTTGACATGTGTTTTTGCACCATTGTCTCGGGAATTTTGTGTTAAGAACAGAGGAAATTTGTGCTGCGCGCCCCTCCCCCCCAGCTCTGAGATTTTCTCCTGCTCTCTTCTCACTCCAGTTCCATTCATGAATCTTGGCCTCACCCTTGAATCTCCTCCCTAATTTCTTCTTTTTTGACCTCAGGTCTGCTCCTCTTCAAGAGCCTTGTTTTCTTGTCCTTTATCTGATATCCTGGGAAAATGGGAAGATAAATAAGGTTTTAAATTGTAGGTAAGATAGATTGGTGTTTATGGTGCCTCTTGTCTCTTCCTTCTCCAGTTTATTCTTCAAACAGAATAATATTTCTGCAAAAATAATTTTTCTAATGCTTAGGTCATAGGGTAAAGGATTATGGATTCAGAACAAGAATGCCCTTTTTTTTAACTGCTGAGGACAGTGAGGCCCAGCAAGGTAAAGCAACTGGTTTTGTTCATCTTCCTGTTCCTTCCCTCTTCTCCTTTCCAAGAAAAGCCATTGGTTAAGAAAGACAGCAGCGAATGCTTATATATCTTTTAGAGAATTTGACAATAGTTTAGTTTTTTTATTTAAAAAAAATTCCTTTTATTTTGAACTTAGACACCAAAAAAAGCATTTTCACATATACAGCACATCACAAAGACTGTTTATGAAATCATGATCTCTATTTCAAAGTATTTTTTAAAGTATATAATTTCCACATATTACTTTCAAAACTATCCTTGTCTGGGTTTCTTTTTGAACTTCATTTTGATGTCTTCTATGAATTTCAAAAAAAGGTTTCAATTGCCCTCGTTTGGGGGGGCATTAGTATTGCTAACCATCTTCTACCTCTCTATACCTCCACTTTAAAAAATGAAAGAAAAAAAACACCTCATAATAAATAAGCATTGTTATACATAATGAATACACATGGATACCAGGATCAAAAATGTGTGACTCTTTCTGTACCTTGAGTCCATCACTTTTTCTTTAGGAGGTAGGTTACATTCTTCATCATAGGTCCTCTGGAGATAATGTTGGTCATTGTATTGATGAGAGTTCTTAAGTTTTTCAGAGTTGTTTTTCTTTACAATGTTGTTCTTGTAAAAACTGTTCTCCTGGTTCTGCTCACTTGATTCTGCAGTGGATCATACTAGCCAGCATTTCCTATAAATCCCTTGTTTTTTCTTACAGAGCAGTGATATTCTGTTTACATTCATATACCACAATTGTTCAGCCATTCTCAAATTAGTGGGCACCCCTTAGATTCTAGTTCTTTTCCTTTTAATTACTTCTTCTGGGTCAGGAAGCTTGTTTTGCCTGTCACTGTTCTCCCTCCTACCCCCATTTCACCCTCCCTCTTCAAATTATGCTTCTTAATGCCTCCCATCCTCATTTGTTTCCCTGTTAAGTTTAATGTATTTCTACACCAAATTGTAGGTGTTCAATCTTTATCTGTTTCAGATAAAAGTGAGGTTTATCTGATGCCTTTTCCCTCCATCCCTTTCTCCATGTTTGTATGCTCTTCTCACAGACTCAATCATGAGAAATAGTATGTTCCACCCTTTTCTTTTTCCTTTCTATAAGTCTGTTTCTTTTACTCTCCTTTCTTCCTCCCCCCTTAAAATCCTCAGATCAGAATTAATCTACCCCAAGGAGACCTCTGTTTTTTTGTTTGATTCTCTCAGTGTCTTTAGAAGACATTCACAAAATGCCCATTTTCCCCTCATAGTAATGATACTCTTGGCTGTAAGCTTATATTTTTTACCTTTTGGAATATTGCAAACCAAGATCTCTAGTTTTTCATGAAATCTTCCATGTTTTGTGTGACCTTAACTGTGGTTCCTTGGTATCTGAACTCTTTCTGGATACTTGCAATATATATATATTTTTAATATAGATATTGACTATGACATTCATCCCAGAACTTTTAGGGTTCCTTTCAGAAGGTGATCAGTGGATTCCTTATATCTTCACCCTATCCTATCCTTTTCCTTATATCTTTGACCTCTGGTTCTAATAGATCTGGATAGTTTTCACAGGTCCACACTTTACTATACTTTGTCAAAACATGGTTTTCAGGGAGCTCAGTAGTTCTTAAATTATCTCTCCTTGATTTGTTTTCCAAGTCCAGCTGTTCTTGATAAGATATCATCATATGTCATCTATTTTCTTCTGTTAAAAATTTTTGATTTTATTTTAATATTTCTTGCTATCTTATCAAGTCAATGATTTGTGTTTGGTATATTCCAGTTTACAAAGAATCTGCTACTTGGGCAAAGTTTATCCTTTTCTATTTTCCTTCCAATTCTTTTCTCCAGAACCTTTATTCCATTTTTTAATATTTTGCTTCATTTCTTTTATTTTTTTTGGCTTCATTTCTTCTAGCTATTCATGTAGTCATTGTGGAAAATCCTTTTTTTTTTTTTAACTTGAATCTGTGCTTGAAGTTGTTATGGAGCCACCTGTCCCTTCTTTTGGGATCTCTAGATTCATAATAATTTTTGATTTGGATTAGTGTCTTATTTGATTTACTCATTTTTCCATCTTTAGTTCCTAATAGGAGCTTTGGGTCAGGCTTCACCTCTTGCTGTATTTTTTGAGTGGCATGGTTGTTCCTGCTTGCTCTCTCCCTAGATCCCCTGAGTTCTGGGGTTGACTTCATCTTCCCAGGGTTAAGCGCCTCAATCCAGGATCTGTGAGGTTTGGAATGCTGGATCTTCAGGGCCCACTCTTGCATCTCAGGTCTATGTGCTAGAGACCACTGTGGTTGCTGCTGTCCCCCAGTACTTCCAAGAATTACTTGGGTTTACAACTACCCTGGTAGTTGCTATCTTCAGATGCAAAGCTGTGCAAGCTATACAGGTTTCTAACCCTCCACTGGCTTTTTGGGCTGGGCTACCAATGGCTGACAAACCCCCTTTACAATTGCCTAGGGGATGCTAACTGACTTTTGGTGCAGTTCTCACGTGGAAGAAATCACTTAATATAGTTTTTCATTGAATTTCTTGATTCAATCTGGTATAAATTTGAGGTTTTTGCTGGAGTGGATTTGGGGGTGCTAGGCACCTTGCCTGTCTGTTCAGGCAGCTGTTTTGGCTACCTACTTTTCTGAAAAAATTGAGGCTGTTAAATGTGAGCCCTGTCTTCTCTCCTCATCTCAGAATCCCTTGATATCATCCCCACACTCTCCTTTTTCCCTCCAGTTTCTGATAAAGAGGTGGCCCTTCTCCTTGCCAATGTCAGTCCTTCTACAGCTACCCTGGAGCCCATCAGCTTTCATTTTCTCCAGTATGCTGCATCCTCAGTCATCCTTCCCTTTTATGAATCATCAGTCTCTATTTACTAGTTCCTTCCCTACTTTCAAACATGGTCAACTTCTTAAAAGTATCCTTTAGGGGCGGCTAGGTGGTGCAGTAAGAGTGCCAGCATCGTCGGGTCCTCCCTGCGAGGACCCAGATTGGTTCCGGCCTCAGATACTTAACACCCACACACACACACAAAGTTGGCTGTGTAACCTTGAGCAAGTTACTTAACCCCAGTTGCTTAAAAAAAAATATCCTTTGGAAAAAACCCTTCACTAGACCACTATCCACCTAAGGTATCCTTCTATATTTCTCCTCCCTTTCTCAGCCCAACTCCTGAAAAAAAGATACCTGTGCCTCTTACTTGGGCAGCTATGTGACAAAGTGGAGAGAGAAAATCCTCTGGAGTTTCATGAGATGACTGTTTCCTAGTTCTCTTTTCTACTCTCTACCTTTTTGACCTCTCCTTCTCAATCTTCTTTTCTGACTGGTCATCATACCAAGTCCCCAGCTGTGAGTGTTCTCCAAAGCTCTGTCTTAGCACCTCTTCCCCTGTCTCTATATATCCTCTCTTTCTTGGTGATCTCATTAATTCCCATGGGTTTAATTATCACCACTATACGGATGACTCTCAGATCTATATATCCAGTGTCAGTCTCTCCCAGTCTCTGAGCTTCAGTACCAGATCACCAGCTGCCTATTGGACATTTCAGACTGGATGTCCTGGAGAAACCTCAGATTCAACCTGTCAAAAAATGAATTCACTCCCACCCCTCAGGGCAAAAAAAAAACCCTCTTTCAAACTTCTGTCCCATAGAATTCTTCCCTTTTGATCCCCCAGATGCTGGTGCCCTCCCTCCACAAGTATCTTGTATTTAACTGCTTTGTACTTAATCTCTTTATATTTAATCTGTATGTATATAAAGCATATACATCCCCTTCCTCACTGTCTCCCCTATTAGAGTGTTAAGCTCCCTGAAAGTACGTATTATTTAATCTTTCTATTTTTATCTTCAGCTCCTAGAATAGTGCCTGGAATGTATCAGGCACTTGACAGTGAGCCTTAATTGACTATTAGTATGAATGGGACTCAAAGAAGCAGGACAAGACGTGACTTGGTAAGGGGGTTTCAGTGGTGAGGGCCAGAGGGCAGACAGGAGCAGAGTTAAATCCCTTACCACAGAGGGATCAGGGGTTGCTTCCACAGTAGAGGGAGCAGTAGTTCCAACATCCTCAGAGGGGTCTTTTTCTTGAGATTCCCCAGCCTGGGGTTCTTGTGGAGCCTGAGACTATAGAGCAAGGTCTCTGAAGCCCAAGTCATGTCAGTTAGAGAAGCCACTGTCATGTTGGGCCGCACCATCAGCCAGATGTGAAGAGGCATCCTCCACATCCACCCATAACGTGATCTTCTGTTTGGGATAGACCTCTGATCTAAGCTGCAGTGTCAGTAGAGCCCAGTACTTTGCCAGCCAGGTGGCACAGCTCAATAACATCTTCTAATCCCCACCAGCCACAGCCCGAGCCAGCTTCAGGGCCATCTGCTCCACTTTCTTGTTGGGCTTCTCTTCCGACAGGCTGGACTGCACCCATTCCACTTAGATCCAGTCAGCAGGCCCAGTTTGATTGTGGTCAAGTTGTGATGCTGGGTGCAATTAGCTGGGCTGCCCCTGGTGAGGGTTTACAGGGCCCCAGGACAGAGCTGGTGCTTCTTGGACTGTTTCCAGCTGCAGCTGGTGGCAACATGGGCTACCTCCCTGGCTCTTGTAGGCTTCACTCACCACCAGATCCAACCCCAGCTTGGCTGCGGCCTGAGGCAGGAGGAGGAAGAAGGAGCAATAGCTCAATTTTTATAATTCTTTGTGGTTTAAATGGTATTTATTTTTTATTATTTTGAGCTTGACAAACACCAACAATTATGATCGTTTCCATATGTAAAGAATAGAAAAATAGGATTTTATAAGAATCTGATTACATATCTGAATATATTTTATATAAATCTATGATCATACATAATATATGAATCTATAGCATAGGTTTTTAAAACCTCTTCTGCTTATCTGTAACTTTTTCTGAACTTCCATATGATCTCTTCTGTGCATTTAAAAGTGCTTCAGTGACCTTTTGTTTCTTTTTTTTGGCTATAACTGTCACAACTCTCTTCCTACTAAACTTCTCCCCACCCATTATAACTTTTTTTAAACAAAAAACAAACCAAGCAAAATACATTGGCCTTGTCTGAAAACATGTCTTGAGCCCATCTCCTCTCTATCAGGAAGTAGGTAACATTCTTCACCTTTGGTCCTCTGGAGTCATGCTTGGTCATTGTTTTGATTGGAGTTCTTAACTCTTATACAGTGTTGTAGTCATTGAATAAATTGTTTTCTAATTCTGCTCACTTTACTCTGCATTAATCCGTAAAGATTTTCCCAGGTTTCTCTGAATCCATTTGATTTACCATTTTTCATGGTACAGTATTATCCCATTACATTTGTATTGAACAATAACTACTTTTAGGGGACTTAACATTCTTATGGGGAGACAGTGAGGAAGGGTATGGGTATGCTTTATATACATATACACAAATTAAATATAAAGAGAATAAGTACGAAGCAGTTAAATAGAAGTTATATGTGGAAGGAGAGCTCCAGCAGCGGGGGGATCAAAAGGGAAGAATTCTGTGGGACAGAAATTTGAAAGAGCGTTTTTTATTTTTTTGAGGGGTGGAGGTGGATGATGAATTCATTTTTGTATTTGTAAATTTGTTCAGCTATTCTCTAACTGATGGAGCTTTATGGTTTAAATATTTTTCCTCACAAAAAATATTAGGTCATGGAAGTATTTTAAATCCACATTTTATAGATGAGGTGACTGAGAAAGTTAAATAGTTTGCTTCCAGTAACACCACTTATGAGTCATACTACTAGGAGAGCTGGGATTTAAAACCTGAAATTCTGGTTCAAAGTCCAGTGTTCCTTCTATAACACTTAGCTGCCTGTTTACAAGTCTTCAAGACATCTGTAGTATTTTGGAGTTGATCAATAGTTGGGTATTTTGGAAAGTTCTGTTGCCTCTCTCTAAAAAGTGACTTCTTTACTGGAGACCTAAGAATGGAGCCCAGGAAAATACTTTTTACAGGGCAGCCTGGTGGTGCAGTGGATAGTGTTGAGCCGGGGTCAGAAAGACTCACTTTCCTGAATTCAAATCTAGTCTCAGACACTTCCTAGCTTTGTGACTTTGGGCAAGTCACCTAACCCTATTTGCCTCAGTTTCCTTATCTGTCAAATGAGCCGGAGAAGGAAATGGCAAACAACTCCATTATCTTTGCCAAGAAAAACCCCAAATGGAGTCATGACGAGTTGGATGGACTGAAAGGATTGGATAGCAACAGACCATTTGTTGGAGATATTGTAGATGGGATACATATTTCAGGTCAAAACTCAAATAGATAAACGGTAGAGTACTTTCCAACTCTGAGATTCCCTGTGTTTAAAAAAGGTAAATCTTTTATTTAAAGTAGGTAATAAGTAGGTTGCAATTTATTTAAATGATATTCTTGCTTTAACTATACATTGAGAGACTTAGGATAAGAGATATTTGTATATGTTTGCTTATCAGTTTGGCAACTAGATGGCCCATTGAATAGAGAGTGCTGAGCCTAGAGTTGGGAAGACCTTAGTTCATATCTGGCCTCAGGCACTTATTAACTTTGTGACCCTGGGCAAGTCACTCTGTCTACCTTGGTTTTCTCCTCTGTAAAATGAGAATTATAATAGCACCCACGTTCCAGACTTGCTGCGAGGAGCAAATGAGATAATGTTTGCATAGTATCTGAGATAATATTTGCACTTAATAAGTCTTCCTTCACTCCCTTCCTCTCTCCTTCTGTTCCTTTCTTCCTTACTCTTGAATGTTTCTTCTGGTTTTAGGGCAAAACCTTCCTGGAATGTTTGAGAAGTTGTTTCATTAAAATTCAAGCAGATTTATCTCACCAGTGTATGAGAGTGCTGAGGGTTACTTTCCCTGCATGACCCTCAGAATTGGTTATGTTACTTCTCCATTATTTCTGCATCTTGAGCCTTTTGCCTTACAAGTTTAAATCAGTCTTCTTAGTGTGAGAAGTGGTGAAAAATGCTTTTACCCACCTGTATTGATGGTTTTCAAATTAATTTCTTAAAATTCTGAACTTAAATATGTACAAAGGAAGCATTTCCATACTGAAAACAAAATGCAAAAAAGGATTCTATATGAAGCCATAAATTCCAATTTCATAATGCTTAATTTAAAAAAAAGTACCTAGTAAATTTTACACATTACTTTAAAACTATCCTGATTGTGTACTTCCTTCTGAATTTCCTTCTCTCCTTTGAAGTAAAAAATGTTTCAATGGCCCTCTTTTTTCGCATTGTATATTAGTAACTCTCCCTCTGACCCCAACCTCCCGGTTAACAGAGAGAAAGCCTAAAGAAAAGCAAAAAAGCTCTCATAGCAAATGAGCATAGCCATGTAAAATGAATTTACACAGTGGGTTTGTCTAAAAACATACATCTCTCTGTCTATCACCCCTCTGTTACTCTGATGGGTAAAATGTTTTATCATAGGTGCTCTGGAGATGTGGTTAGTCATTGCTTTGATCAGAGTTCCTACCTCCTTCAAAGTTTTTTCTTTACCATGTTGTTGTCTTTTTATAAATTATTCTCTTGATTATTGCTCATTTCACTTGATACCAGTTCATAATAGCTAAGATTCTCTGAAATCATCTTTTTCACCTTTCTTTACAGTGTAATAGTATTTCATTAAATCATTCATATGACATGATTTGTTTTTTGGGATTCTTCACTTTATTTATAGTTTATGTTTCAAATTCTATAAAAAACATTTTCCAGTTAAGAGGCAATCCAAGGCACACTCAGCTTCTTTTTCTTATCCATCTGTGACCTTGGGCACATTTGCTTCTTCTCTCTGGGCCTGTTTATTTACCTGTAAATGAGGAGATTAGGTTATAGGATTGATAAGGTCCCTCTCATGTCCTGTGCTTCTGTGGGAAGCCCCTGCCTCTGACTCTGTAAGGGGGTCAGCCTCCCTTTGATAGCTCCTTCCAACTTGAACGTCATCGCTCTTGGGGCTAAGGACTGCTTCTGTCTTTCGATTGGGACTCCGAGCTCTGTGAACCTGTCGCTCTTTTCCCATGGGGCTGTTCCATTTCAATTACTCTTCCTTAAGACCATCTTCCCCTCACTCACCCCAAGCCTCACTTCTATGTCAGCCTTGTTGTGCTTCTCATTATGTAGGTGAGGTTTTTGTTTGCCAGACTTAGAAAAGCCTTCTTACTTTGTTTCATATTACTGGTGGGCAGCCACAAATCTGGATCTGTGCATTTGCTTTTTTTATCTTGAACTAGATTTTTAAACATTTTGTAGTTTTGCTTAGAATGAAAGTGGACTTACGGAATATGCCTTAATTCCTTTCCTTATTTTCTCTCCCTCCAGGTACTTATTACCAATATTCAAAACAGAAGTCCTAAGCCTGGCCCTACACTCCATGATCAAGAACTAGGTTTTTTCCTAGAAACAGGACTACAGAGAGCCCATGTCCTTTACTTCAAAAATGGGTAAGATTTTTGTCCCTTCCTAGCTCTGCTCCTTCCCATGGCTAAAAATAGGAAACCCTGCTTTGCTGCCTTCAGATTAGTTTCTATACTATAATACTATATAGTAAACTGTTTGAAATATGAATTAGAATGGGAGTATTTGTGGCAGCTTTGTAAAAATCACGGAACAACAGCCCAGCTCATTATTCCTTGTTGTCCCTTTCTCTGCCCATACTGGATGTGTGTGTGGCACTAGAGGATGGGAACAGGGTGCCCTTTCAGGGAGTCCAGGATGGCACGGGTGCAGCAGGGACTGGGCAGGCTTTTCTCATGGGTTGTAGCACAACAAAGGCCCCTGATCATTTGAAGGAAGAAGGGAACCTTCATTGGGAACTTTTTTTCTTGGAGCTCTTCCCTTTGTACACTGGCACGACTATGTAGCATACAGGCTCTAACTGGCCTCGGGGGGTTTTATAGAATTGGACACAGAATATAAGTGAAGTGAGGAGTCCCACATACGTACATGCATGTTAGAGCCAGTGCCTCTTAAAGTCACTATTTTTTTTCAAGAATTTATTTCTGTATTTTTAGTTTTAAACATTCGCTTCCACAAGATTTTGAGTTCCAGATTTTCTCCCCATTTCTCCCCTACTTCCCACCCCAAGATGGCAAGCATACTGATTACCCCTTCCCCCAGTGTGCCCTCTTCCCCTTACCCCTTACTTTCTTGTAGGGCAAGATGGATTTCTATTCTCCATTGCCTGTATATTTAAAGTCATTATTTTAGACCTTAAATGTGTAATGATTGTAATGTTACTGATTATCTAAAGCAGAGGTGTCAAACTTACTGTCTCTTGGATCCGCAAAACTCCTGAGTGCTATAGAACCAGATTAAGATGCAATTGGGAAATGTTTAACAAAATAAATAAGAATACAATACAACATTGACAACTTGACAGTTTTCTAAGTCAGCACATGACTCCAGTTGTCTGTTTCTAGTTGAGTTTGACACCACTGTTCTAAAGTATTTGGTTTAGGTGGTTCATATTGTGCCAAAAGTCATATGATAAATGTCATAATCTTTTTTCCAAATCTTTTCCATTGTTGCCTATTTTAACAATGTGCTGCAGGATAGATGTACATGAAGATCAACAGTATGTATCTGGAAATTCTTGGTTAAAGCCACTTCTAGTTCCTTTTAGGCTTTGCATGGGATCTCCTTTGTAGCTCTTATAGCCTTCCTTTAGAATTTAATAAAGTGTGCTTTGTAAGGCAGAAAGGACATAAATTCCAGTCCTCACAAAATGAACAAAGGTGTTCATCCTTCTCTTCATTTTTAAGAGCTTCAAAACTTGGGGCACAGTTTGTAGAAGCAAGGATTTTATTTGTATGGATGGCCCAGAGCCAGCATGAATTCTTTTTCTAGAGTGGGAGAGCAGGTGGCTGCTATTTTCCAAATAAAGATAAATCATTGACTAGGCATGTTGGCACATGCCTATGGTCCTCACTATCAGGGAGGCTGAGGCAGGAGATTCTTGTGCTCAGGAATTCTGAGCTGCCCTGGGCCATGCTGATTGAGTGTCTCCACTTAGTTTGGCATTAATTTGGTAATTCCCAGGGTTTAGGGGGCCATCAGATTATCTATGGAAGGAGAGACCTGGTCCTGGTTGGAAAAGAATTGGATCAGAGCTCCTGTGCTGATCAGGTGTGAGATTGGGCCTGTGATTCTCCTTTGCACTTCCAGCCTGGGTAAGATAGGGAGACCTAGTTTTTTGTTTTTCATAAAGATAACTCTCTAGTATGGGGAAAACTAGTCTGTTATTATGGATTGGGTTTGAAAGTATTCACTGAGCAAACCTGAGATAAAAGCTCCAAGATTTGAAACTGTTGGCTTTGGCATGAAAATGCTTCCTGAGTTTGATCTCATCTGCAATGGATTGAGATAGAGAAATGCATGACTTTTGATCCCAGTATTATATTCTAGCTTTTTTTGCTATTATAAATAGTGGGTAGGGGAAAATGGAATATATTCTCTTCCATTTTTCTACTTTCTCAAATTAAAACTTAATCACAAAATACCTCCCCAAATCCCCTTCTTGTTCTTTTCTTCAACTCTGACAAGCTGTAAGCAATGTTAAGGAAATGAGAAACTTCTGAGGGAATGGCTCCATTCATTTGGGTCTTAGAAATGTTATCTCCTGAACTTCAGTGATCTAGGATGGGAGATATGAGGGGGGAAGATTGAGGGGCATTGTGGGGAAGAGGAAGCAAAGATGTTCCAGATTCTAGTCTATTTCCTTGACATGCTGACTATGTGTCAACTACATATTTTAGAAGAATAAAGTTTTGCTGTAAATGGATCAATAGATTGTAGATTGTTTCACTTCATGATATTTCTTCTCCCTCAACTCATACTGTACAACCTATCAACATGGTATTAATGAAATTTAATCTAACTTTAAAGGGTTTATATTTTTCCCCTAATATTGCTCAGTGACATTTAATGTTGAATTTTGAATTCCAATTGCTTGATAGGTGATGTATGTTTGCTTCTGCAGAAGTGACAAGAAAGCTTTGATCATTCAGTCTAGGTATAATACCACAAAACATTGTGGAGAGAGCAGTTCTTCAACTTGGCCTTTTTGATTTGCCTTTACATAAGTGGTTTTGAAAGTGTCTTAAAAGCCATGCATGGCAGAAATTTGTCATTGTAGTCTAAGGGTGAGTGTCTCCATGTTGGCATGAATGAGCTGCGTGTTGGTGGCCCCGAAGAGGCCCATTCTGGAGGGATTTTCAGTTTGGTGATCAGATTATTACCAGGTCAGTATTCAAAATACTGAAAGCATTGCTGTGGTAGTAATCAGACTAAATGGTTTTAATATTTAGAGCTGATATGAAGGGTTTTCACAGCAGAGTTCCTGTTTACATTATCCTGCTTTCCTCTTTGCCTCACCCCCACATCATCTTTATGTCTTCTGAATTGGCTGATATTTTATTTTTGGAGGTACAAAAAACTTCCAGTTCCTCTGTGTTCCTGGAATGAAGAGAGACAGATGGGAGTTTGGGTTGATTTTTTTCTTTTTCAGTTGTGGAAAATGTGGCAACAGGAATTTACCAGATAAAAGATGGAGAGTTATAGAGGACACCTTATTCTTTGCTTTTTGGAGGGCAATTGGGGTTAAGTGACTTGCCCAAAGTCACACGGCTAGTACTTGTGTCAGGTGTCTGAGGCTGGATTTGAACTCAGGTCCTCCTGACTCCAGGGCTGGTGCTCTATTCACTGTGCCACTTAGCCGCTCTAGGACTCCTTATTCTTGAGAAATATTTCTTCCTGCTTCATGGGTGTCATTGCCTGCATTCACTGGACTTACAGTAATTGATCTTTTCCCTTATTACCTCTCATCTTCTCTTGAAGTGATTGCCAAGTAGGTAAATCTAGGATTTATCTATTGAGTAGGCCCCAGAATACTACTATACCTTTGTTAGTGCTGGGCTACTTTAATTATTCCATAGTACCATATTTGGAATGTACCTTAAAAATTTATCTTGTCCATCCTTCAAAATTCAATTCAATTTTTCAGACATTCATTGCATACCTATCACATGCAGGACACTGGGGTTATAGAGGAAATTTACATAACCCTTGCCTTTAAGATGTTACCATTTACAAGGCATATATAATAAATGCAAAGGAGAAGCTCAGACAGAATTTTAAGGGTGAGATTGAGGAATTTATAAGGACCTTAGATATCATTTAATTCAGTTCATGTTTATCATCCAGTCCAACCTACATTTTGGTAATTTGGAAGTCCTTGTGAGCTGAAGTGAGTTGTCGAGGTCACAACAGCTAGCTAATGGAAAACCTGGGGATCCTTTTAGTTGGGGACTTCAGGAAAGAATCCATTAAAGAAGCACTACTTGAGCTCAGCCTTGAAGGAAAATTATTATTTCAGAAGTTGGGGATGAGAAAAGAAGAAGGTGTGTTTCAGGTACCAGGCGTGAATGGCCTGTTCAAATATAATAAGGTCTGAGAAGGCAAAACTAGATCAGAGAGTAGCTAATTGAGAGCATGAAAAAGCATAGAATGAAACGTGACTGGAGTGGTAGCTTGAAGTCAGGTCATGGTGAGCCTTGAAATCCAGGCTAAGAAGTTTCTATGTATCCTCTAAGCAGTGGGGGAATATAGTGCCAATGCAATATAAATAGTGCCTATGATCCCTATAAATATACCTGTATGGTTCTCGATCACAAAATGTAATAGACACTCCATATAGAAGACAGAAGCAAAACATTTATTCAGATACCAGAAAACCAAATCCCAACTCCAGGAAACCAAAACCACAACATAGCAAAGAGCTGTACCATCCTTTAGCCTTCCTACAAACCAATATTTGACCAATATTTACTCACAAACCTATCTTTCTCCCTAGGAAACAAACTCTTTTCCCATCTATCTAGCAGGCTCTTGACTCCCAGCTTCCTATGGGCTCTGTTCCACCCTTTAGCAAACTCCTCCCAGTACAGACTCTATGTGATTACATTCAGCCTATTATGGGACAGAGTTTATTTTCAAAGCAGGGAAGGTCTTCAAATTCCCCTAGGCTTATTAAGGGGCTGGGAAGATCTTCAGATTCCCATTATCAGTGAAGAGGGAAGGTGAGAAGTCTCTAAAAGTGGCTAATCCTAAACCACACAAAAGAACTATTACCCCCCCGCTTCAGATTCATAAGGAAATTCCATAGCCTGTGTTATCATTAACATAATCATAGGGCTTCATAAAGCTCTGTTTTATCCATTTATATCTTAGCTGAGTCATTCATGCTTCAAGAGAGGTCAGTTTCTTCTTTTTCTGTCTTTGTTGGAAGGAGAGAACAGCTGGTTGAAATAAATATTTGTGGAATTAAATTTAAGTGTTCTCCCTGCTGTCCCCAGGTTCTTTTTTGCATGACCAGTTTTGGAGTATATGTCCATATGCTCAACTTCTAGCTGCAAGTGGCAAGAAACCTGCCAGTTTGAAGAAGCTATGAATGCCTGGCATTCAAGACCTTTCACAATTGGGCTCTAAGCTACCTTTCTGACTTTGTTTCAGTCTACTCCTCTTAATGCATTATACATTTCAGCAAAATTGGACTGCTTATCATGCTTCAAGCATTCTGATTCTGAATCTAACCAGCTTTATTTCCTTGAGCAAATCATTTAATTTATCCAAGGAACCATTTTCCTTCTCTTTATAATGAGGTTCAGCCTATATCATCTCTGAGGCTTGACGTTTAGTGGTTCTGTGATGTCCTGTGCTTTTTCTTCTTCAGGCTTTTGTTTATGGTATTTCTTACCTCAGGAATGACTACCTATATATCCATCTGGTAACATCTCATCATCTCATCCTTTAATGCTCACTCAGTTCAAATGACATTTCACTAACTTTCCCTAATTACTTCTTTGACCACTTTTCCTTAAGCTGGAATGATCATTCTCCTTCATGTGATTTTGTAGCACTTTGTGCCCTTATGTGTTTAGAACATTCTAATGTATATACAAGTTTATGTATAAATAGTAATTTATATTGACTAATATAGACATGTTTTGTGTGATTGTACATGTATAACCTGTTTACCATCTCAGGGAGGGGAGAAGGGAAGAATGGAGGGATAGAATTTGAAACTCAAAACTTAAAAAAAAGCCCAAATGTTAAAAATTGTTTTAACATGTAATTGGGGGGGCGGCCAGGTAGCACAGCGAGTAAGGGCACCGGCTCCAGTGTTGTGATGACCTGGGGATCGAATCTGGGCTCAGACACTTAGCACCCACCCAGAAACACCTGGCCATGTAACCTTGAGCAAGTTACTTAACCCCAATTGCTTAGGGGCGGCCAGGTGGCTCAGTGAGTAAGAGCACTGGCTGCAGTGTCGGGATGACCTAGATCAAATCTGGGCTCAGGTACTCAGCACCACACCCAGAAATAACTGGTTGTGTAACCTTGAGCAAGTTACTCAACCCCAATTGCTTAAAAAAACAAAACAAAAAAAACATGTAATTGGGGGGAAAATAAAATATATTAAATAAAAAATTAATAATTTATTGAGTGCCTACTATTGCTAGGCACCATACTGAGGACTGGTATACAAAGTACAAGATAGCCCTTGCCCTTAAGAAGCTCACAATCTAAATTGGGGGAAGACTGTACATAAAAAGAAGCTGAAAGGAGGTAGGAGCTGGTACCTGGTTTAGGGGCATGTGTGGGAGATGATCTGAGGAAGTAAGAGCTTTAGAGTTGATTTCATGTAGGCAGAATGCTGAGTTTCTGGAGATGATGAAGCCTAGGAAAGTAGCAGAGTGAAAAATGCTGAGGTACATTCCCTGGGTACCCTTCTTAAATGGTGGAGGATCTGGGAGGAGCTCTCCTGTGGGAGGTGGGCAGGGGCGTGATTGCTGGAGTTGATTTCATCTTTCAGACTGTAGAACTGGGGAGGGGTTGGGAAGGGGAGGCAGTTGGATTGGATGACTTCTTAAGTTTCCTTCCAACTCTGTAATCTGTGTGATGCTCTGATTTTACAATCCCCATTAGACTCTAAACTCCTTGAATGCAGAGATAGGGTTCCCTCAGCACTTAACCTATTGTGCAGAACTTAGTGAACGCTTAATAATGTTTGTTGGATAAATGAGGAAATGTTTTATGGCTTAGTGGTAAGTGGAGTCTTAGACTAGAGATCATCAGAGGGCAAAGCCTACCTCCTTGTTTTATTGTGTGACTTGGTCATAGTGGGTGCATAATAGTAATTGTCATGTTGTTTTTAATATAGGCTACCCTGAGATAGGCTGCATTCCTAGAATGTACTCTCATTGAAAGGAAAGAAAAAGTATATATTTATACACTGAAAAGACATTATAGGCTACTTTGTGTAAGTCTCATTTGGGGGAAAGTGCAGTTTGTTTGTGGATCAATATGATACTGATCAATTGATCAGCTGATTCTGTAGAAATTGGGGTGCAACAAAAGTTGTGTTTCAGTTGAATAAGAAGTTCTTGAAAAAAGAGTCTCTTATTTTTATTGTTCATCTTTTTTTTTTCCTAAGCATTTGGGGTTAAGTAACTTGCTCACGGTTACACGGCCAGTTATTTCTGGGTGTGGTGCTGTGTCTGAGCCCGGATTCGATCCCCAGGTCATCCCAACACTGGGGCCGATGCTCTTACTCGCTGAGCCACCTGGCTGCCCCTATTGTTCATCTTCATATAGAAACTCTTTAAACAGATTAATTTGTGCTTGCATAAACAGACATTTAAAATGATTGCTTATCTGGTCAACCACTAATTTAAGTGAATTATGTTGAAGATGGAGAACAATTTATTTGTATGGAGCTTAATAACCAGTCATTAAGGTGGGGTTTTCAGGGTTGAAAAACAAGGGTCAGATTTAATTATGACTGCAGTGTAATTTCTTACATTGCATAAAACTCCCAACAACTGACATGGAATTTAACCCAGGTTTCTAGTTCAGGCATGTGTGAGAAAGAAAAATGCTATTTGAGTGATTACAACTATAGTTACTATGGAGTATCTGCTTATAATGTGAATTATTCAGTTTATGGGATTTTAAGAAAAATTTATGTAACCTCCAATTAACAAAGAAAACTGAAGGCATTTCATGCTTCTTTGTCACTTTTCAACCATTAAGGTCTTCACTGTTAGCAGGGTGAATAATAAAATAAGATTTTTTTTTTTTAATGAATTTGAAGAGATTGTTGGTTTCTTTTGGGACAGTTTGTTTTTTCAGGACATAGTTGCTCCTGAACATACAGTTTGCCTTCTTTTTCAGAATGCATCACCTTGTTTGTTTTCAGAAACTGATTCCTGAAAGAACTGCTTGGAAGTAGTGGCTACTGAGTGCATGGTTTAGAGCAGTGGTGTCAAACTCAGATAGAGAGAGAGCCACTCAGCTGTACATAAGGGTCTTTGCACACCTCATGTTGTCTTTAGAAAGCCATATATTAACATCATCTATGTTTTATTTAGTTTGTTAGGTTTTCCCAATTACATTTTAATTTGATTCATTTGCTTGGAGGAGTAAGGCTATATTTTTGACACACCTTTTCCTAGGGGATACTTGGAATAGGAACAGAGGTGAAGATAGTTAAGTGATTGAGGGAGATTTCCTGATACCTTTGAGGGGAAAGGTAAACAAAGTACCTGCTTGGTTTTGAAAACATCTATGACAGTAAGTCTACAGCATGGGCCTTACTGAGGAGGCTGAGGTTATAAATTCAGAAGGTTCCATTGCTACTGATTACTTTCTGTGTCCTGGTTAATTATCTTACGATTGTATGTTTTTGCTCACAAGGAAGGAGAAACAGAGACAGAGTAAGTGAGTTTTGGAAAGCACTTTGAAATTATGCAAATAACGAGACTAAAATGTCCATACCCTTTGACCCAAAGATACCATTAGTTGGTTTGTTCCCCAAGGAGACCACTGATAAGAAAGTTATCAAATACACCAAAACATTTTTACCAGTTCTTTTTATGATAGCAAAGAATTGGAAACAAAGTAGATGCCATCAGTTGGGGAATGGCTAAACAGACTGTGGTACCTGAATGTAATGCAGTATTACTGTGTAGTAAGAAATGATGAATAGAGAAGATCTACATGAACTGATGCAATGTGAAGTAAGCAGAACCAAGAAAACATACACTGACTACGACTACATAAAGTGAATGTTTCAAAATTATAAAAAAGTATAGTTCCTGAGAAGACACTCCCAACTAACTTCTGGACAGAGGAGGGAGGAGATACAGGTGGTGTACATTGCATCTTTTTAGATTTTTTTTTCTATTCTGTGCTGTAAGACAGGGCTAATTAAAACCTTACCACCTATCTCACAGAATTGTTGTCGTGAATGCTCTTTGTAATCCTTAAAACATTATACAGATGTGAATTAGGTGTAATAGTGATTACTGTTCTTAAATTACTTTTGCTGTTTGTTTCTCTCCACTAAAGTTAGGTAGACTTAGAATAGAATAGTTGAATGAGTGGACCCAGAGTATTCATCAATAATGTTCATCCTCTTGGAAGGGGATTCCCAGTCATGTGACCCAAGAATCTGTGTGGCTTTGTGTTTAATTTTTTTATCATTGACTTAGATAAAGGCATATATGGTGTGCTTATCAAATCTTCAGATGGTCCAAAGCAAGGAAGGTTAGCTTACTTGTTAGAGGTGGAATCCAAATACACAGAGATCTTGATAGGCTGATATTAGAATAATTCAATCAATCAAATAAGTTTAAATTGATTTTGGATAGGTGTAAAGTTAAACAAAAACTCCACAGTTACATTACATTAGTCTTCTCTTGGAGATTATTCCCAGTTTATCATATGCGCGTATCTGCTTGTATATAGTTTGCATGTTGCCTCCCCCATTAGACTGTGAGCTCCTGGACAGTAAGGACTGTCATTTGACTTTCTTTGTATTTCCAGTGCCCAAGACATAACAGGAATTTGATCACTTGATGTGACTTGAGCTTTCACAGGTCACAGATTGTATGTTAATATGGTACATATGTAGAAACAATAGGTTAAAAATCATAAAAAAGCAAATTCAAGCTTGATATAAAGGGAAAGCTTCCTAGCAGAGCTAGCCAGAAGAAAAATGGGTTATGTTTCAAGGTAGATTTCTCTTTACTAAAATCCTCAAGCAAAGGCAGAATGACTCCTTGTTAGGTCTGTTGTAAAAGGAATTCTTGTTGGGGTAAATTTTGCACCAGGTGTCCCTCAAGTTCTCTTTCAATTCTGGGTTTCAGTGATTCTGGAAATGTATAGTTAAATGTCCAGTTGAAGGCTCTGTCCCCAACTGTCCCTTGCTGGGTTATTCAGATTACATGGGATTGAAATTACAATTACAATTTTAAAAATTACAATTTTTCAGATTACTTCTCAGAACATCTAGAGACATAAGAAAGTAGCATTAGTGCCTCCTAATGCAGGTCCATGTGAAATGAAGAAACAGCTAAATCTATAATCACTTTGTGTGGCAGATGAGGAAGTTAATGAGGAATGTTAGAAGTGGGGAGAAAGAATAAAGTTACTTTAAATTAGTAAAATTAAGTTAGTAAAGACAGGTTATCACAAGTACCTAAAGTTTAGAATTACTGCCCTAAACATAAATTCAGCTGGAATTTATCAAATATTTTGCAGCTGTGACACTTCACGAAAGGAAACAGTTCCTGGATGTTTTTAGAGTCCATATTAAGACATAATCAGTGACTGACAGCATTGTATCATGCCTTCCAGAAAAAAGGTAGGCATCTGGCTAAGAGTCTAAGCAAGATACTTTTATGCACATTGGGCAAACCAGTTCAATTAGACAACTAATTAATTCACTGACTGATTTTTTTTCTAAACTAAAAGAATTCCACTCCATTTGTTTTACTGAAATGAAGGACAGTGAAGTATATTATCTTGCTAAAGGTTAATAAAGGTTTTAGACTACTGAGGTTTCTAATGCTTTTTAAGTGCTAGCATTTATGAAATACACAGAAAAGCAATTATCTCCTCCTTTAAAATTGTGCCTCATATAATCCATCATTGAAAAGGGTGATCCTGGAGTTTGATAATTAAAAAACTAGAGAAGAAACATTTTCCCACCCCAAAGTATGATAATATTAAAGAATAATAATGCAATTGTCTAACCTGTGTTTCATTAAAATGGTGGATTCAATTTGGGCTGGGGCTTTGTATCACTAAAAAAGGAATAATAAAGGTGTTTTTTTTTTTAAGAGTTATGTAGTGGCAAGCACCCCACCATACCCAGGGTTGCTGCCAACACAGGTTCTTAGATCTGCTTTTCTAAAGGAAAGCAACTCAAAATGGGTTAGCAATCCTGCTTTAATCAATCAAATATATCATTTACCTAGTTCAGGGGAAAAAGTCAGCACCCCGAACTTCAGAGTATACAGACAGAAGTTACAAGAATACAGAGAAACATTTCAAGCAGACAGGACTCCAACTATCTTGACCATTACATCCATACCTAGTCAGTTACCAGAGAGGGAAGCATTAACATCTGGGTTTTCAAAGCTGGGGGGCTCTCAACAGCTTTCCAGAGTCTCCTCTGGTCAAATCACACAACACTTCTCAAAGTGAGCCCCAAAACAAAGCCTCACATCAGGGTTTATATGGCCTTCTCCTGGCTCAGAGGATGTCACAACCCTCTTGACCCACTGCCCAATCACAAAGTATCTCCTGAAAAACAAGCCTTCTGCTACAGGCTCCAGGTGTGCTTAAGCCTATCAAAGCACCCAGGGGCAGGGAAGATCTTAAATTCACATTCCTGTCACAAGTTAAAAATAGTTCTGCCATCTAATTGGCATAATGAAGGGTTGTTTTTTAAGTGTAAAATACTATTCCTAATCATATGACATTACTTCTGATTATTTCCTCCCCCAATCTGCCCTTCCTTCTATCACCTCCCTCTCATCCCATTTCCCCCTACTTTCCTGTAGAGTAAGATAGATTTCCATATGCAATTGAGTGTGTATGTTATTCCCTCCTTAAGCCAATTCTGATGAAAGATTCACTCATTTCCTCCTACCTCCTCCCTCTTCCCCTCCACTATAAAAGCTTTTTCTCACTTCTCTTATGTGAGATAATTTACACCATTCTGCCTCTCCCTTTCTTCTTCTCTCATTACATTCTTCTTTCTCATTCCTTAATTTTGTTTTTTAGATATCCCTTCATATTCAACTCACCCTGTGCCCTATATTTCCTCCAACTACCTTAATAATGAGGAAGGTCTCATGAGTTACAGATGTCATCTTTCCATGTAGGAATGTGAACAATTCAACTTCATTAAGTCCCTTATGATTTCTCTTTCCTGTTAACCTTTTCATGCTTCTCTTGAATCGTGTATTTGAAAGTCAGTTTTCTATTTAGCTTTGTTTTTTTCCCTCAAGAATGCATTAAATTTCTCTATGTCATTGAATATCATTTTTTCCCCTTATGGGTTACACTCAGTTTTTCTGGGTAGGTGATTCTTGGTTTTAATCCTAGCTCTGTTGACCTCTGGAATATTGTATTCCAAGCCCTCCAATCCCTTATGTAGAAGCTACTAAATCTTGTGTTATTCTGATTGTGGTTCCACAGTACTTGAATTGTTTCTTTCTGCCTACTTGTAATATTTTCTCCTTGCCCTGGGAACTCTGGAATTTGGGTATTATGTTCCTGGGAATTTCCATTTTGGGATTTCTTTCAGGAGATAATGGGTGAATTCTTTTGATTTTTATTTTACTCTCTGGTTCTAGAATATTAGGACAGTTTATCGTGATAACTTCTTAAAAGATGGTATCCGAGTACCTTCTTTGGTCATGGCTTTTAGATAGTTCAATAATTTTTAAATTACCTCTCCTGGATCTGTTTTCCAGGCCAGTGGTTTTTTCCAGTTAGATATTTCACATTGTCTTCTATTTTTTCATTCTTTTGGTTTTGTTTTATAATTTCTTGATTTCTCTTAGAGTCATTAACTTCCATTTGATTCCTTCTAATTTTTAAGGAATTATTTTCTTCAGTGAGCTTTTGTATCTCCTTTTCCATTTGGCCAATTCTGTTCTTTAAGGCATTCTTTTCTCCTTATTGGCTTTTTGGACCTCTTTTGCCGTTTGGTCTAGGCTATTTTTTAAGTTGTTATTTTGTTCAGTATTTTTTTGGGGGTCTCCTTTAGAAAGCTGTTGACTCATTTTTCATGATTTTCTTTTATCACTCTCATTTTTCTTTCCAATTTTTCGTTTACTTCTCTTACTTGATTTTCAAAATCCTCTTTGAGCTCTTCCATGTCCTGAGACCAATTCATATTTTTCTTGGGGGCTTGAGATATAGGAGCTTTGACTTTGTTGTCATCTTCTGAGCATATGTTTTGATCTTCCTTGTCATCAAAGTAAGCTTCTGAAATTTTTTTCTGTTGTTTGCTCATTTTCTCAGCCAATTACTAGACTTTTTAACTCTTTGTTAAGGTAGGGCTCTGTTTCCTGGGTGGACGGCACACTGTCCTAAGCTTCAGGGGTTTTTGGCAGCTGTTTTCAGAGATATTTCTAGTGATCTGTAAGTTTTCACTTCTCCCAAGGTGGTATGATCAGAGGACAAGTGTTTACTCCTCTCCTGGCCTGCGCTCTGGTCCCCGAGTGACCACAAGCGCGGTTTTCTGCCCTGGAACTGTGAGGAGGGTTCCCTTTCCACTGCTGCTGCAAGCTCTGCTATGCAAGTGTTCCTTCTTGCCCCAGGACTGTGATTCAAATCCGCTTTTGGCCAAAGCAACAGAGTCTTGCTTCAGTGCCAGAAAAGAGACCCTTGTAATCTCCTTCTGATCAGTTCTGTCCCTTTACCATCTGTGGGTTGAGAACTTTGAAAGCAGCTGTTGCTGCCACTGCCTCATTGCCACTGTACTCATCTCTTACCCAGTTCCAACAGACCTTTCCTACTGACCTAAGTTGTCTTTGGCGTTTGTGGGTTAAGATGTCATAGCTGCCAGTGATTCAGTCCCCTGAGTCCTGCTCTGGGTTTTCTGGGCTGTTCTGTGCTGGTACAGCTTGCACTGTACTGTGCTCCTCTCAGCCTGGTACAGCAGACCTTTTTTACTGACCATCCAAATTGTCTTGGGCTAGACATTTGTTAAAATCTGTCTTTTTGTGGGTTCTGTTGCTCTAGAATTTTAGAGTAATTTTTTACAGGCATTTGGAGGGGTTTAGCGAGAGCTTAAACAAGTTCCTATCTCTACTTCACCATCTTCTGTGACATTCCTAAAGGAGAGAGTGGAGAGAAAGTGCTAGTCGAGTCAGGAGACATCAGCTCTGTCACTAATGGCCATGGGAGAGTCACTTCAGAGTTCTGTGCCTTCATTTCATCCTTTTTAAAATTAAAGGACTGCGTGGCCTGGTGGAGAGAGAGCTGGTCTGAAAGCCAGGAGAACCTGGTTCAAGTCCCACCCCTGACGTCTTCCTGGTGTGTGACCTTGCCAGAGCTGGAGAACTCTCTAGAACTTCCTATCAGAGAAAGTGATGAACTACATTGGAAGAGAGAGTTACCTCATCCACAAGTTGGATAAATCAATGAAATCACAGGTCTAGTCTCCAAGCCTATAGTATGGAATAAAAATCAGTGAACTAGGAATGAGAAGACCTGAATTCCAGGTGAAGCCACCCCCATTTACTATAGGATGACCTTGGCTATAAAGCAGCATAACTGATCAATACATAGAAAAAGTCCAATGCTCAGGACCTTTGGACCTTCGACCTACATGAAACGTTGGGCTGAAAGTGTCTTCTCCTGCCTCTTCTTTGGAGCCCGACTTGTTTTTTATAAGGCTACATCATTGATTTCATATTGTTAGCGTGTCTGCTTTCGTGGCTTTGCTTAGTACATGCTGTATCAGTTCATGTAGATCTTTGCAGGCTTCTCTGTATTCAGCACACACACACACACACACACACACACACACACACTCTTACACCACAGTAATATTCCATTACATTCATGTACCATTATTTGTATAGCCATTCCCTAATCAGTGGGCATCTACTTTATTTCCAATTCTTTGCTGTCATAAAGGGGCAGGAGGGAAAGAGAATAAGCATATATATAGCATCTGTTATCTCTTTTGCTTCTCATAACAACTGTGGGAAGTAGGTGCTATTATTTATCCCTGTTTTACCGTTGAGGAGACTGAGCCAAACAGGTTAAGTAACTTGCCCAGGGTCACACAACTATAAGTGTTTGAGGCTGTGTTTTGAGTTTGAGTCTTCCTGACTCCAGGCCGAGTGCTGTATCTACTGCGCCACCTAGTTGTCACAAAAAGTGCTGCTAAAAATATTTTAGTGTATTTGGGAACTTTCTTATCAGTAAGCCTGATGGAATCTCAGAGTCAAAGAGTATAGACAGGGGCAGCTAGGTGGCGCAGTGAATCTAGCACTAGCCCTGGAGTCAGGATGACCTGAGTTCAAATCCAGACTCAGACACTTAACACTTAATAGCCATGTGACCTCGGGCAAGTCATTTAATCCCAATTGCCCTGCCTTCCCCCCTCTAAAAAGGTAAAAACAAAGAAACAAACCAAAAAAAAGGGGTATGGATATTTTAGTCATTTTATTTGCATAATTTTAAATTACTTTTCAAAATTCAGAGTTCTACCAACAATGTACTTATATACTTATCTTCCCCAAACCCTTATAACATGGACTATTGCCATCTTTTGTCAACTGCCAGTTTGTATTTGTGTATTTTAATTTCTTTGAGAAATGGAAATTTGGAGAGCATAGGTGTGTCAAGTAGTAGGTACAGTGAAACTTGTAAAACTCATGTTTTTATTCTGTTATTATTCTTTGGAGAGAAAAATCTACATTCAAAGAGAAATCTTAGTAATTTATTTTAAAAATTACTTAAAGAATTTTTTAACAAAGCTTGAAAATGTTACTGTGTACTGAATCTTTTCTTCCTTTTTCAGTGAAGTAACACAGTGGGGCTTCTGAAGCAGAAATGTTGTCATGAAAGTGTTTGTCAGGTTGCATTCACATGTTGGGTTGCATTTCTTAAAAACATTGAAGTCCCATCACACCCATGTACAAAGTCCCTAGGAAATTTAAGAGTTTGGGATCTCTGATGGGCAGCAGCAGTGGGTGGTTCTCCATTTCCCCTTGCTAAGTCTTATTCTTTGCCCTTATTTTGGCACTCTTCAGAGTAAATAATGAAACAGTTAAGAGTGTGAGCTGAAAAAAGTGCCAGTTGTAGGAATGAGTGTTTATGAAAGTTCAGCATGGGAAGCACATGAGGGTAGTACCTTAATAATTTCAGAAAGTTTTCAGACTTTTCCAAGTCCAGATCCTTATTATTAGGAAGCTCTTCCTTATATCTAGCCGAATTTACCTTCTTGTATCTCCTCTCTACTTGAGGACAGGAACTATCTTTCATTTGGCTTGTATTTCCAATGTTTAGCACAGTGTCTGGCATATACAAAAGGTTTAATGAATACTTGTTAACTTAAGTCAAGTGACAATCTGTATGGTACGATAGAAAGATTATGGAGCAAAAGCTGGCTCTAGTCTTAGCTCCATTCAATTTCCTCATAAGATCTTTCCCAACTCCAACATTCAAAGAATCTTTGAAACCAGTCAAAAATCACACTGATCATAAGTATACAGAGAGCAGATGCAAGATAATTTTGGAGAGGGGAAGTGCTAGCAGTTGAGGAGGGGATCAGGAAAGGTGTCTCTTAGGAGGAAGAAGCTCAGAATTCTGAAAGACCCAGTTGAGATGGTATTGCATCCCAGGTATGAGACAGAGATAGGGGATGAACACTGGTGAGGAATAACAGGTTGGCTATTTTGTCTACATTGTAGAGCGAATCAATAAGTAAATCAGCAAGCATTTATTAAGTACATAATATGTACCAGACTCTTTGATAGATCCTGAAAATACAAAGATAAAGATGAAATGACCCTTGCTCTCAAGGACATTCTGTTTTTGTTGAGGCAATTGGGTTAAGTGACTTGCCCAGGGTCACATAGCTAGTTAGTTTCAAGTGTCTGCTCAGAGGCTGGATTTGAACTTAGGTTGTTCTAACTTCAGGGCTGGTGCTCTATCTGCTGCAACACCTAGCTGCTCCCATCCTCAAGGACATTCTGTGGTGAAGGGGAGTCTTGAAAGATTGTTTGGAACCAGATTGTTAAGGCTTTTAATTGCAAAACAGGTTTTTTTGGTACTTTTGTTCTGGAGGCAAGAGGGAGCTACTGAAGCTTTTTAAGTGGAAATATTAGAGGTAACAAGGTCAGACCTGTGCTTTATGAGTATCATTTTTATTTTATTCTTTTGCTTTTTGGAGGGCAGTTGGGGTTAAGTGACTTGCCCAAGGTCACAGAGCTAGTTTTTTGTGTTAAGTGTTTGAGGTCAGCTTTGAACTCAGGTCTTCCTGACTCCAGGGCCAGTGCTCTATTCACTGCGCCACCTAGCTGCCCCAATGAGTATCATTTTTAGCAGCTGAATGGAGGGGTGTATTGGAGAGAGGAGAGCCAGACTGGCACCCAAGGAAACGGGTTAGGAGGCTTCTGTATTAGTCCAAGAGAGAGATCATGAAGCCCTGAACTATGGTGGTATCTGTGAGTAGAGTGAAGGAGGCAGAAGCTACAGGTGTGGAGGTAGACTGGATGAGGCTGGTTGTAGGAGGTGAGGGAGAGAAGAGTTGAGGACGGCGATACTGAGGCGTAGCATCTGCGTAACTGGAAGGATGGTGGTGCCCTTGAAAGGAATAGGGAAGCTGAGGTGAAGGGTGAGTTTGGGGAGAAAGATTGTATGTTCGGGTTTGGACATGTTGAATTGGAGATGCCTGAGATGGTGGCATAGGCAAGTGGTACTTGTGATTCCATGTCTCATGCTGATGAGGATCTAGGTTGCTACACGAGGAATGCCTCCAGCGTTTCTAGTTTTGAAAGCTTTATTAAAACTGCACCCATCTTTAGATTCTGTAGCATGACTTTCATAAAGATTCTATTTGAACAGCATCTTTCTGTTGCAGCCATGGTTCACCTGTCTGCATCTTCATATCAGGTTTATACCAAATAAGACTATACTTAATTTGTATATACAGCAAAACTATCCACAAACCCTCTTTTTTCCCCAACTTTTCTATTACTGTTATTATTGTTATTATATACTGTTATTATTTCCATCTGCCCATTCACCCGAGGTTTGCATCATTGTCTTCCTTGAATCCACACTTATCCTCACCCTTTATGTCCAACTTGTCAGCTCTTTTCAGTTCTATCTTCAGAACATCTCTTGGATGTGTCTGCTTCCCTCCCCCCACACAGCTGTCACACTCATCACCTCTCACCTGGACTCACCTATCCTCTTCTAACTGATCTCCAGCTGCCCCCAAGCCTTTTCCCACCCTAATCTGTCTTCTCTTCAGCTGCCAACATGATTTTCCTAAAGTTTGACCATGAAACTGCCCCTGCAGTTTCCCCCAACTCCCATAAACTCCAGTGGCTACCTGTTACCTCCAGGAACAAATACTGAATTCTCTGTGTGACTTTTTAAAGTCCTTCACAACCTGTCCTCTGCTTCATTTCTAGTGTTCTTACAATTTATTCCCATCTACACTATGATTGAGATACACTGGCCTTCTGGCTGTTCATCACATAGGACACCCCATCTACCAACTGTGTACCTTTTTTACTAGCTACCCCCCCCCCCCGCCCCCCATGCTTGGAATGTTTTCCACCCTCACGTTCCTAACTTCCTTGGCTTCCTTCAAGCATCAACTCAAATGTCACCTTCTGCTGGAGGCTATTTTCTGGGTCCTGCCTACGGCTTGTACCTTCCATTTACACTGCATATATTTTGTATGTGCAGGATTTTTTGCACATTGACAACCCCCTCGCCCCCATTAGAATGGGAGCTTCTTGGAGACAGGGGCCATATTTCTGCATTTAATTAATGCTTGTTGATTGACTCTGGGACATTGGGGGCTGTTCCACAGGGAGTTGAATATTCAGTTGGAGATGCAGTATCTGTGGTTGTATTAGCGCAGGAGAGAGAAGAAATCTGAACATGTAGATTTAGGAGTCATCTACATGTAGATGATTGTAGGAAAATGGTGTGTGTGTGTGTGTGTGTGTGTGTGTGTGTGTGTGTTGAATGGGAATGCATACTCAGAGAACTTGAAGAAGCCATTCTGATATCCCAAATGAAATTCTGATATCCCAAGTCCCAAGTTTTGACTCCCTGCCAAAGTTCTGTGCTGTTTGTGTGCTGGCAAGGACATTTATGCTGAGGACAGTTTACAGTAATGAATTCTGACATCATTGCACTCTCTTGGATAGGGTGTGTTGTAAAGTGATTAAATGACAGAATATCAAGAGTCTATTTGAAACCCTCCAAAGGACTGAGAATTCTTGGCTCTTGTTTCCATTAAGGAATGAAGTTCTTAAGTGCTAGGACATCATAAATGTTGAGTGTAGCATAAAATTTTGCCAACTGTTTGGAAATGTCTGTGGATTTTAGGAAACTGCTGTGGTAGTTTTTCTTTAATTTAGATTTACTCTGTGGTAGGAATACAATTTTTATTTTTATTATTTTTTCTATAATGGCTTTCAAGACCAACTTTCTATTTTCTCTCTCAGAGCTTTGATGTTGCCTTGTGTCACTTTTTTTTTTCTTTCAACATTTGGAAAGACTACAAATAATTATTTCATGAAAATGGAATTTCAGGGTTGGAAAGAGATCTTTGAGATGGTTACCAAATGAAATGATGTAAAATATAATTGGATTAGCATGTTTACTATGAATAAAGATTGGTGAAATTATATGTTTTTGGTCTTTGGACAGTTCTTTCCATTCCTTGAGTTTTAAAATTTTAATCTTTAAACTCCCTAACCCTCAATTTAAAAGAAAAAAAAATTACTCAGTTTTATTTTATTTTCAGTTCTGAATCCTCTGCCTTCCTTCATCTCTCCTCCACTGTTGAGAAGGCAGGACATATAAAACTCATTACATATATGAAGACATGGAAAAAAATTCTGCACCGGCTAAATTGTGTATGTATGTATGGGTGTGTGTGTGTGTGTGTGTGTGTGTGTGTGTAAACAAGAAAAAGAAAAGAAGAGGAAAAAAAGGAAACAACATCATTTTGTCCTCTAGGTCCATCAGTATTTATCTGGAGATGTGTAGCATTTTTCTTTTCTTTTTTAAACTTTTCAATATTGGATGCTCTCCTTTCCTTTCCTCCTCCCTCATTGTTGAGAAGACAAGAAATATGATACCCATTATACATATGAAATCATGCAAAACATATTTCCACATATTTCCATATTTCATTTTCTGAAAATAAAAATAAAGAGAAAAAATATGCTTTAATCTGTGCTCAGTCTACCACTCCACTCTGTGTGGAGGTGGATGGCTTTTCTCTTCATGAGTCGTCAGAATTGTAGATTCACTGTACTGATCAGTTGCTAAGTCTTTTATTGTTGATTATCTTGACAGTATTACTGTTACTGTGAAAAACAATTGTCTGATTCTGCTCACTTTGCTTTGAATTAGTTAATATAACTATTCCAGGTTTTTCTGAAACCATCCCTTCATTATTTCTTACAATGCAATAGTGTTCCATCTTATTTATATACCATAACTTGTCCAGCCCCATTCTTCAGTTGATGAAAATCCCCTCAGTTTCCAGTTCTTTGCTACCACAAAAAGAACTGTTATAAAAATGTCTGTAATATGTGCCCTTTTCTTTAAAAAAAAAAAAAAAGTCTTTTTGGGGTATAGACCTAGAAGTCCTAGGTCAATGGATATGCACATTTTTATAGCCCTTTGTGCACAGTTCCCAATCAGTTGTTCTCCAGAATGGTTAGACTATTTCCCTGCCTCTACCAGCAGTGTAAGGGTGTGCCTATTTTCCCATATCCCCTCTAGCATTTGTTATTTTACTTTTCTATCATCTTAGCCAAGTTGATGGGTATGTAAAAGTACCTCAGAGTTGTTTTAATGTACATTTCTCTAATTATTTAGAGTATTTTTTCATTTGACTATTGATAACTTTGATTCCTTTCTCTGAAAACTGCCTATTTATCTCCTTTGACCATTTATCAATTAGTGAATATCTCTTATTTTTACAAATTTGGCTCAGTTCTCTATGTATTTGAGAAATGAGACTTTTATTAAAGAAACTGGACCTAAATTTACCCCCAATTTCCTGCTTTTCCTTCTGATTTTTGCTGCATTGGTTTCGTTGGTGCAGAATCTTTTAAATTTAATGTAATCAAAATGATCCATTTTACATAGTGTGAACCTTTCTCTTGTTTGGCCATGAATTCTTCCCCATCCATGAATTTGACAGGTAAATTCTTCCATGCTCCCCTGATTTGCTTATGACTTTACCTTTTACGTCTAAATCACATGCCCATTTTGAGCTTATCTTTATACAATGTGAGATGTTGGATTTATGTCTTGTTTCTGCCAGACTACTTTACAGTTTTCCCAGTAGTTTCTGTTAAATAATGAGTTTTTGCTATAATAGGTAAGATCTTTGGGTTTCTCAAATACTAGGTTACTGTGCTCATTTGCTTCTGTATATTGCATACCTAATTTATTCACACTGATCAACTACTCTATTTCTTTTTCAATACTAAGTTGTTTTGATGATTACCACTTTGTAGTATACTTTGAAATCTGGTAATAGTTCTCCTTCCTTCACATTTTTTTCATTGTTCCCCTTTAAATTCTTGACCTTATGTTTATGCAGATGAATTCTCTCCCCCCCCCCAGCTCTATAAAGTAATTCTTTGGTAGTTTGATTGGTATGATGCTGAATAAATAATTAATTTAGGATGTATTGTCATTTTTATTCTGTTGGCTTGTACTCCTGAGCAATTAGTATTTCTCCGATTATTTATATATACTTTTTTGTGTGAAGATAGTTCCTCTATGTGTCTTGTCAAGTTTCTTGAACTTGTTGCTTGCTCCTTAGACAGGGCCCTTCTTACCTCTCGAGCTTTTCTTGGCTTTGGAACTGTGACCAAGTGCTGTATAATAGCTGCCAGATGGCACCTGTTTCTGCATCCTAGGGCTAGTACAGGGGTTCCCTGCCATCTCTTTTTGCCCACGTGTTCAGTCCTCTCATGGTCTGTAGGCTGCTTTCCCCTCTATTTGAAGCCCTTCCACTTAGCTGCCCCTTTAGCCCTTCTGTGCTGTGCTTGCACTCCTAATTGATCTCTACCCCAGTGTTCACAGCCTTCTCAGTGTGTCTTCCTAAGTTGCCCTGGACCTTAAAAACAACTCACTGTGACTTTTTCTTGACTTTCCCAATCAGAATTCAGTCTGGCATATTGTAGAGGTAATTATGGAGGAACTAAGGCAAAATTTCTGCCTCTCATTCCACTGTCTTGACTCTTCCTCCTCTTAAAAAAAACTTGTATATAAAGAGTATCATTTCATCTCTATAACGATATTATAAGTTCCTCAAGATCAGGGATTGTTCTCTGCCCCTTTCCGTTCTCTTGTTTCAGGTCTTTGCAACAGCTTTGGGACTTGGGAGCTTTCACAGAAGAGGTAGCACCTCTTACTATCATAAGCAACAGGCCTTTAGTAGGAGTGTAAAAGGTCTGTTTATTCTTATTGCTGTGTGTTGTGCATATCTTTTCGTGTTAACATAAATGAATGCTATATTTTATGTAGACCTTTTTATTGTGTTTATCCATATAATCAGTTAGGCATCATGCTGTAGTGGGTCATGCACCAGCTTTGAAAGTCAGAAAGAGATAGGTTCAAGTTCTACATTTGACAAATACTAGCTAGTGACAGCTGTGTGACTTTGGCCAAGTAGTTTAAACTCTTAGTGCCTCCAGCAAACTCTCTTAAGACTATTATAAATTGTAGATGAATTGCTGATTTGCAGCCAGGGAGGTAATATTCATCCCAAGAGTTCCCAACTGATGAAATTACTGGTCCATGCCATTGCTCTAATAATTTGATTTTGCTATGAGCATGACTGATCATATTTGCAGCTTTCTTAATTTTAGACCATCTTTGCATTGTAAGTAAAATTCATCCTAATCTTAATGAATGATTTTTTGAATATACTGCTGTATCCTCTGAGAGTGGCCTATTTAGATGATCTTTTTCTGATTTTGATAATCTGAGTATTTTGTATTTGTGCAAATATTTATCAATTCCATTTGTTTTCATGATTAATGATATTTAATTCAGTATAGTAGTTTCTGATAATATACTTTATTCCCCATTCCTTGTGAATTTCCCCCTTTCATTTTTGATTGGCTGATTTGCAATTTCTCTCTCTCTCTCTCTCTCTCTCTCTGCTCTGTCTCCCTCTCTCCTCCTTCTCTTCCATTCCCCTCTTCTCTTTCTGCCATCTTCCCCTTTCCCTTCCTCTCTTCCCTCCCTCTCTGTTTTATTGTTTCTCTCCCCTGTTCTCAGCTTTTTGAAATAAATCCTTCTCTAAAAACTGCTTTAGCTGTGTTTCACAAATTTTGACACGTTATTTCTGGCATAATTATGTGTGTGTGCGTGTGTGTAGAAAATCTGTGGATCTATCTGCGTCTTTATTGTTTGAATGATTTGTTTGTTTGACTCATTCATTATCTAGGTTAACATTATTGAGATACCATTTAAATTTTTATCTTTTGTTCATATTTTCTTTATTGTTTAGAATTTTTGTGGCGTTAGTCTTTGAAAAGGACATGCTTAATAACATTTCTTACCTTCTCATTTTGTTTGAGTTCTTTTTTTTATAAATATGCCCTGGATTGCTAAAAAATAATATTCTCCTTAAAGTATTGTCAAAGTTCAATCTCGTCAAGTTTTTTTTTTTAACTCTGTTAATATCCTCAATTTCTTCCTTGTGTTTCTTTTTATCACATCCCTGTTAAAAAAAAAAAAAGAAATCAGGACTAGTTTTCTACTCTTTGTATTGCTTATAATAATCTAATCTTAGTTTGATTCCACTATCTAGTACTTCAGGGTAGGGAGAGGGACTAGACTTGTGGTTTATTAGTGTGGGGAACTTCCAGATAAGGAAACTCCCTTCTATCTCTATACATCTTAAGAGAGTGGCAATGAGTGATGAGAGGTTAAACGACTTGCCCTGGGTCACACAGTCAATATATGTTAGAAGTAGAAATTGAACCTGGATCTTCTTGGCTCTGAGTCTAGCCTGACATATAGTAAGTACTTAATAAATGCTCGTTCATTTACTTAGAGTCTCTTCCTTTTCCACTTATGGTTCAGACAAAATTACTAGGCTTTGTGTTGTTGCTGTTTTTCTTTTGTAATCCTGTATGATTTGTTTTCCTTGAGGGCTTTCCCTCTCTTAACCTCCTCCTCCTCCAGTTCAGACTCTTTCATTCCCCTTTGCTATGCTAGTACAGTCTCCTGTTTGGTTTAATCTGTTGCTGCTATAATCTTTTATATTTTTAGCTTCACTTGCCCAGAACAGTTAAAAGTGTTATTCATAAGATTCCTTCTGTATCTTGTGGACATCTTTGCTTGAGGGGTTGCCCTAATTTCACAAACTACTGAATTCCTACCTCCCTCTCATGTTTCTTCTCTAGCTCAATAGTTCTTAAACTGTTTGCTCTCAAAACCCCTCCATACTCCGAAAAATTATTGAGGACTCATCAGAGGACTTTTGTTTATGTGGGTTATATCTATCAGTATTTACCATAATAGAAATTAAAATGTCTTAGTATTATTATGAAAATAGTTTTGGTTTCAAGGACCCCTCTACTTATAAGAGTCTCAAGAACCCCCAGGAGTTTGCTAGACCACACTTTGAGAACCATTGCTCTAGGATAGTGCTTTTTGAATCTGTAACTTCAGAGTCTTAGATAAGATGGAATTCCCAAATGTTAGTAGTTGTGTCTCTCCATTTTAGTATGTAAACATTTCTGAACTTTTCAAACTCAGTTACCTTTCTAAAATTTCTTTTGTCCACTAGGTTTTCATTTAAAAAACATTTTACCTTTGTTTTCTTCAGAAGTAGCTTAGAAGTTATCAGTTCTGATAAAAATCCACTTTTCCCTCTATGGTGTTATATACAACTTTACAACATAAATTATCTTTGGATTCAAGTCATTTTTCTTTTTTCTTGGTATGTTGTATTCCAATTCTTCCTTTCTTTTCTTGTTGATGGTGAGTAGTACTGAATAATTTTTAATTCTCACCAAATTCTTTAATATGTGATTTGTTTCTTCCTGATTCTAGAAATAGTTACTCTTTTGTATGAGTATTCTGAAGTTTAGCAGTCATATTTCCTGGTGAATTAAATGTGGGTTTCTTCTGTGATATCATTATATGGATTTTTAAGCTGTACTTAATTCTCTGTTTTTAGTCTATCTGGGAAATTTTCTTTTATGATTTCCTGAAATATGGTATTCAGGCTTTTGTTTTGTCATCTTTTTCTAGGAAGCTAGTACTTCTTAGCTTATTTCTCTAAATCTTGTCTCCTAGGTCAATTAAAAAAATCCCTCACATAGTTTCATGTTGTTATCTTTCGTCTTGACTTTAATAATAATCATTATATTATTGAATTTTTCAGTTCTGCATCTTTTTTTCAGAGTAGCTTTGGTTTTAGTAAAGTTTTCTATTTTTTTTACCAATAGTTCTTGTTTTAAGTTTTGCTTTAAGTACTCTAATTTCAGGGCTTGTCTCCTTTTATTCTTTCATTAGCCTTTCCAGCCATTTTCAGACTTTGTATAATCATTCCATTCCCTTATCTAAGGTTTTAGTTGTAATTATTTAAGAATTTTCTTGATTATGAATTATTGTCCTGATATTCTCTTAACACATAGTATTTCTAAAATTATAAAAGGAAATTTTCTTTGTTCATTTATTCTGACTACTGATTTTTCCATGGAGTTTACTTTTATTTCCCTTTTTTTAGTTATTTGGTGTATTTCAAGGTGATAAGAGCAAGTTGGGTTTATATATAGCTTCTCACTTAGCTGTCTTGCCAGAAGTCCTTCTGAAAACTATTTTAGAAATCCTTTGGTGATTTAACATCTTTTTATATCTTCATATATGGATTAATCTCGTAATTTTGTGTATCCCTTAGTGCAGGGGTTGGCAAACTGTAGCCTATAAGTCAAATCTGGCTTATTGCCTTTTTTTTGTATGGCCCAGTTAAACACAAATTTTACATTTTAAAATAAAGTTTTATTGTATTTAAAAATTAAAAATCATTCCATACAACAAAAAAGGCAGTAGGTCAGATTTGACACTTGACTGTAGTTTGCCAATCCTTACCTTAGTGAATGGATCATAAAATCAGAGAAATTTTAAAGTCTATTAAAAAGCACCCAAAACACACAACCTCCATGTAAGTGAGTGTGCCAGATAATATTTTCTTGGATTTTTTGCTTATTTGACTTCATATACCTTTAAGAAGTAATTTTAATCTTCATTGCTATCTCTACCAGAAGTTAATTTAAAATTGTTTAAAAGGAAACATGTTTACTAGGTGAAAAAAAGAGAGCTCTGTACCCAGTGTTGTGGAAAGAGCCTCAAGATTGGGATTCTGTAGACCTGAGTTTTAGTCAAGGGTCTACTGCTAACTAGATGTGTATCCTTGGACAAATCATTCTCTGCGCCTTAATTTCCCAGTTTATAAATTTAGGGTTAGATGATGTGATCCCTAAGGTCTTTTTCTGCCCTTAAACTTCTATGAATTTTAAGTTTCTGATTTTATCCCCTTTAGTCTATCCAGCTTATCATTTAATAATGGGGCATTCCCGGTGTTCTTCCACCAGAGGGCCTCAGTCCTGCATGGAAGAAACCATCCCTGTGAATGAGAGGGGAGTTTGATTTCTCCATTGATAGTTTGCCTGCCAAGAAAGCTGTCTTTAAAAAAAAATAATTAATAAGCAGGAAGCCTGTTTATTTGTGTCACCTAGTCCATTCTTCGTTTGCCACCCTCCTCCCCTTCTATCCCACAACCAGGATCAAACCAGGATTCAGAAGAAGCTTATCTGTGATGGACCTAGAAATTATTTTAGTAACCTTGCTGGCATTATATTTTCAAGTATTAAGTATAAGTAAGGCATCATAGTATAATAAAATGAATACTGTTAATTAGGAAACTTGAGTTCTAGACCTAGTCCATCCACTAGTAACTTGGTGCCATTGGTAAAAAATCACTTCTGCTTTTCATTTTAGCTACCTCTTTAGGAATGGGGTTAGACAAGATGGATTAAAGATCCTATAAATAATCCATTATCTTGAAGGGGCTTAAGGTTATAGAATACTACCTACACTTTTATGTTATCCTTCTCTTCTGGAATTATGCTGAAGAATTTTGTCTAACTTAATCTGAAAAGACAGTATTATATAAACTTAAGACTGATTTCATTGGTACAGGGAATTTAACCTATGTTTACCATTAGTTAGGCCAGATGATCTCTAAAGTCTCTCTACTTCTTTCTAAAATTCTGTTTTTCTTGCTGTCTGATAAGGCCATTTTTTGAAAAGGTGCTTATTGTGTGTAAAAATGATGAACATTTTACAGCCTAGGATAGCTGGCATTATTTATTGATAAAAGCAAATTTTCAAGTCTTTAAAATTAGGGAAATCATGGATTCTCAGAATTGGAAGGAACCAATGGGGCCATCAGATTCATCCTTATTGAAACATCAATTTCCTCTATAGTATCCCAAGCTAAGTGGTCTATCTGTCCTCTGCCAGAAGACCTTTTGTGAGTTATTGAGGTGGAATTTACCACCCTTTAACTTCTAGACATTTTGTCCTTGGTTTGTTGTCATGGACAAAAAACAGCTCTATTCCTTTTCCTTTATACTTTTCACTTGTTTAAAGGTGGTAATCATAGGGTTAGAGCTGAAGGGACTTTAAGGGGACATTGAGGCTGTCTCCTCATTTTAAAGATAAAGAAACTGAGACCCTAGAGAGAGCAAATGATTTGACCAGGATCACACAGGTACTAAAGAGCAGAGTTGGAATTTGGACCTTGATCTTCTGATTCCTAATCCAGTGTTCTTTCCACTGTACAATACTGCCTCATGGTCACACTGTCTTCTCTTCTACAGATTATACATCTTCATTTCCTTCAATTTCAGTAGATACTTACTATGGCATAATTTCTTTTTTTTTTTTTATTAAAATGGTAAGTTTATTTCAGGGAGAAACTTTGAATGATTACAAACCCTACACAATTTTCTTTTTTTTAATTTTTTAATTCTTTAATTTATTAATTTGTTTGTTTCCTTTTAGTTTACAGGATTCAATTCCACAATTCCTTGAATTTCACATTTTTTTCCCCCTCCCTCCCCTCCCCCCCATGGCGTCTTATAATCAAGTATAGGATCTGTAGATACTTTCACATTATACAATGGTCAGGTTATAAGGATGGATTGTACCAGCTGGGATGAAAAATGGTATAGAGGACATAAAATCAAATAAGAGAACGAAAAAGATCAGGTATTTTGCTTCTACCTAGATATAAATTTAGTTCTTTCTAGTTCTTTCTCTGGATGCACGTTTTTCTCTCCATCATGTGTCTTTTGGGATTGACTTATATCCCTGCATTGTTGAGAAGAGTCCAGTCTATCAAAGTTGGTCATCACACATACGTTGTGTCTGTAATTGTGTACAAATTCCTTGTGGTTCTACTCTTCTCACTCAGCATCAGTTCTTTTAAGCCTCTCCAGGTAAATATGAAGACCGCCTGCTCCCCGTTTCTTACAGCGCAATAATATTCCATAACATGCATATACCACAACTTGTTCAGTCATTCCCCAATTGATGGACACTCCCTTAATTTCCAATTCTTTGCCACAACAAAAAGAGCTGCTATAAACATTTTTGTACATATGGGTCTTTCTCCCATTTGTATGATCTCTTTGGGATATAACCCTAGGAGTGGTATTGCTGGATCAAAGGGTATGAAAGTATTTATAGCCCTTTGGGCATAGTTCTAGATTGCTCTCCAGAAAGGCTGGATCAGTTCACAGCTCCACCAACAATGCATTAGTGTTCCAGTTTGCCCACATCCTCTCCAGCATGTGTCATTTTCCTGTTTTGTCATCTTAGCCAATCTGACTGGTGAGATGTGGTACCTCAGAGTTGTTTTGATTTGCATTTCTCTAATCAATAGTGAATTAGAGCATTTCTTCATGTGCTTATAGATAGCTTTAATTTCTTTCTCTGAAAACTGCCTGTTCATATCCTTTGACCATTTATCAATTGGGGAATGACTTGTATTCTTATAAATTTGACTCAGTTCTCTGTATATTTTAGAGATGAGTCCTTTGTCAGAGACATAGGTTGTAAAGATTCTTTCCCAATTTCCCACCTCCCTCTTAATCTTGGTTACATTGGCTTTATTTGTACAGAAACTTTTCAATTTCATGTAGTCAAAATTATCCATTTTACATTTTATAATGTTCTCTAATTCCTGTTTCGTCATAAAGTCATTCCCTCTCCACAAGTTTGATAGGTAAACTATTCCTTGTTTTAGCAGACTGCTTACAGTATCAGCCTTTATACCTAGATCATGAACCCATTTAGACTTGATTTTGGTATATGGTGTTAGATAATGGTCTATGTCCAGTTTCTGCCATACTATATTCCAGTTTTCCCAGCAGTTTTTGTCAAATAGTGAGTTCTTATCCCAAAAACCAGGGTCTGGGGGTTTATCAAACAATACATTACTGTAGGCGTTGACTTCTGAATCTAGTGTGCCTAATCTATTCCATTGATCCACTCCTCTATTCCTAAGCCAGTATCAAGTAGTTTTGGTGACTGCTGCTTTATAGTACAGATTGAAATCTGGTAAAGCTAGTCCACCTTCCCTAGCATTTTTTTTTCCATTAATTCCCTTGATATTCTGGACCGTTTATTCTTCCAGGTGAATTTTGTTACTATTTTTTCTAACTCTATAAAGTAGTTTTTTGGTAAATTAATTGGTATGGCACTAAATATATAATTTAATTTAGGTAAAATTGTCATTTTTATTATATTAGCTTGACCCAGTGTGATAGTAATGGCAATTAAAGATTCCCCTGTATTGGCTTGGTTTTCAAATTGATTGTATTTAAACCCAGAGTTTGTTAATCCCACCTGTGGGATGGGCTTGTTGATGTGAAAAGAAAGTCCTGAAGTGGGAGGAGCTGGTGACGTAGATTTGGAGAGACAAGAGAGAGGCGGAAGTTCTTTTTGGAAGCAGCACCTCGTGGAGAGAGAGAGACTAAGAGATTGCTGGTGGCCGCTTTGAATTGCCCTGGACTTTTGAGACCTGCCCCCTGAGCTGCCAAGGACTGAGGAGACATGGCTGTTTTGCTGGTACTTTGTCTGTCTGTTTTGATGTTATTTTGCCAGATTTGTCCACTGGTGAAAGACTGTCCTGTTGAAGAAGTCCTGGAACCTGGCATTTGGTTAAGAAGGCCTAAGACTGTCCTGCAGACAGAGAGTGAATACTGTCCACTGGTGAGGGACGGTACTGAGAGTGAATACTGTCCACTGGTGAGGGACAGTGCTGTTGTTGCAGGGGTCTGGAGACTGTCCGGCAGACAGAATGAATACTGTCCACTGGTGAAGGACAGTGCTGTTGTTGCAGGGGTCTGGGAGCCTTTCTGTTGGTTCAGAAGCCCTGAAGAAGGATTTTCTTGTTGTATGTTTACAGAAATCCTGGGAGAGGGCTTTGCTAATGTGTTCAGGGGTTCTAGGACTGTTCTACAGACAGAGGATAAATTCATGAAGGGACTGGCAATGTATCTTATGGCCTTGCTAAGCCTTGTCTCTCCAGGAACTAAGATTGCTGAGAACTTGCCTCGTGTCAAGATGAAGAAAAGACCTCCATTTGGGTATTAAGTGCTGTGTTTAAACTTGATGTAACTCTGGGGTAGATTCAATTGTGATCCAGGGGTGGGGAACTTTTGACCTTTTTGTGTTCTATGGTTGAGCAAATGAATGTATTTTACTTATGTTTGGAAGCTAATCTCCATTTGAGAAGAGGGGCTTTGTGGTGGACTTAATTAAGGTATAGCCTAGGGGTGGAGAAGTATTTGGAACAGAGACTTTGTAATTGATTGAATGATTGGAAAGTCCTGGGGTGGGGTAGGCCTTGGAGATGATTTAATCACACTTAGTAAATGCTGTATTTTGAATGATGTCATGTTTTGATCTCCTCTGTTCTGGGTTTGTTACTGAATAAAATAGAGAGCACCTATGCTGGTATTTTGAACCTGGGAAGTTGCCTTTCCTTGGTATTACATTACACCCAGCCATGAGCAATTGATATTTTTCCAATTAGTTAGATCTGACTTTATTTGTGTGAAAAGTGTTTTGTAGTTATGATCATACAGGTCCTGGGTTTGTTTTGGCAGGTAGATTCCCAAATATTTTATAATGTCTACAGTAACTTTAAATGGGATTTCTCTTTCTACTTCTTGCTGTTGAATTTCATTGGAAATATATAGGAATGCCGAGGATTTATGTGGGTTTATTTTATATCCTGCAACTTTGCCAAATTTATTTATTGTCTCAAGCAGTTTTTTACTTGATTCTCTAGGATTCTCTAAGTATATCATCATATCATCTGCGAAGAGTGATAGCTTGGTCTCTTCTTTACCTAACTTGATTCCTTTGATTTCTTTTTCTTCTCTAATTGCTACTGCTAACATTTCTAGTACCAGATTGAATAAGAGGGTTGTGGACACCCTTGTTTCACCCCTGATCTTATAGGAAATGCTTCCAGTTTCTCCCTATTACATATGATACTTGCTGATGGCTTTAAATGGATGCTACCTATTATTTTAAGGAAGGCTCCATTTATTCCTATACTTTCTAATGTTTTTAATAGGAATGGATGTTGTATTTTGTCAAAAGCCTTTTCTGCATCTATTGAGATGATCATGTGGTTTCTGCTAGTTTTATTGTTGATATGATCAATTATACTGATGGTTTTCCTAATATTAAACCATCCTTGTATTCCTGGAATAAATCCTACCTGATCAAAGTGTATTATTTTTGAGATAAGTTGCTGTAGTCTTTTGGCTAGTATTTTATTTAGAATTTTTGCATCTATATTCATGAGGGAGATTGGTCTATAATTTTCTTTCTCTGTTTTATCTCTTCCTGATTTAGGTATCAGTACCATATTTGTGTCATAAAAAGAATTTGGTAGGACTCCTTCTTCACTAATTTTCCCAAATAATTTGTAGAGTATTGGAATCAATTGTTCTTTAAATGTTTGATAGAATTCACTAGTGAATCCATCTGGCCCTGGAGATTTTTTCCTAGGGAGGTGACTGATAGCTTGTTCAATTTCTTTTTCTGAGATGGGATTATTTAAGTCATTTACTTCCTCTTCAGTTAATCTGGGCAACTTGTATGTTTCTAAATATTCATCCATTTCCCTAAGATTGTCAAATTTATGTGCATACAATTGGGAAAAATAATTCCTAATTATTGTTTTGATTTCCTCTTCATTGGAGGTAGATTCACCCTTTTCATTTTTGATACTCATAATTTGGTTTTCTTCTTTCTTTTTTTTTTTTATCATATTGACTAAGGGTCTATCAATTTTGTTGGTTTTTTCATAAAACCAGCTCTTGGTTTTATTTATTAGTTCAATAGTTTTCTTAATTTCGATTTTATTAATCTCTCCTTTAGTCTTCAATATTTCTAGTTTAGTATTTAATTGGGGATTTTGAATTTGTTCTTTTTCTAGGTTTTTTAATTCCATGCCCAATTCGTTGAGCTCCCTTTTCTCTAATTTAATCACGTATGTACTCAGGGATATAAAACTTCCCCTAAGAACTGCCTTTAATGCATCCCACAGATTTTGGTATGTTGTCTCATTATTATCATTCTCTTGAATGAAATTACTGATTGTTTCTATAATTTCTTGTTTGACCCACTCATTCTTTAGGATCAAATTGTTTAATTTCCAGTTAGTTTTTAGTCTGTCTTTCCCTGGCCCTTTATTGCATATAATTTTTATTGCATCATGATCTGATAAAGATGCGTTTAATATTTCTGCCTTACTGCATAGAATTGTGAGGTTTTTATGTCCTAGACCATGGTCAATTTTTGAATATGTGCCATGAACCGCTGAGAAGAAAGTATATTCCTTTTTATCCCCATCCAGTTTTCTCCAGAGATCTATCATACCTATCCTCTCTAAAATCCTGTTCACCTCCTTAACTTCTTTCTTGTTTATTTTGAGGTTGGATTTATCAAGTTCAGATAGGGGGAGATTAAGGTCTCCCACTAGTATAGTTTTGCTATCTATTTCTTCCTCTAATTCCTTTACCTTCACCTCTAGGAATTTGGATGCTACTTGGTGCATATATGTTAAGTAGTGATATTGCTTCATTCTTGATGGTGCCTTTTAACAGGATTTAGTTTCCTTCCTTATCTCTTTTAATTAGGTCAATTTTTGCATTTGCTTTATCTGAGATAAGGATTGCTACCCCTGCTTTTTTCACTTTAGCTGAGGCATGATATATTTTACTCCAACCTTTTACCTTTACCTTGTGTGTATCCCTCTGTTTCAAATGTGTTTCTTGTAAACAGCATATTGTAGGATTATGATTTCTAATCCATTCTGCTATCTGTCTCCGTAGGAGAGTTCATTCCATTCACATTTACAGTTATGATTGTTATCTGTTTCTTTCCCCTCATCCTATTCCTGCCCCTGTTAATGTTCGTATTTTCCCTCCCTTCTCCCTTCCCCCCCTTAATAGTTTTCCTTTTGACCACCACCTCCCTCAGTGTTCCCTTTTCGGCCCCCCTCCTTTTCCCTCCCCTTTTCCTCTTACTACTTCCCTCCCTACAAACCACTCCCACCCCCCTTTTGTAACCCTTTCCCCCTCCTACTACCTGTAGGATATTGTTATACTTAATGAGGTATGCTATTTTTTCTTCGCATCAAAAATCACAGGAATAGATCTCATGCAAAGCTCCTCTCCCTCCCCTCTTTCCCTCTAAAATGATGTGTGTTCTCCTTGTTTACCTTTCTAAGTCACTGTTGCTTCTCGTAATTGGAGGTTGAATTTTCCATTGAGTTCTGGCTTTTTTATTAAGAAGGTCTGGAACTCTGTTATATCATTGAATGACCATCTCTTTGCCTGGAAGAATATGCTCAGTCTCGCTGGGTGTGCGATCCTTGGTTGTAATCCAAGCTGTTTTGCCTTCCTGAAAATAGTATTCCACTGCCTCCGATCTTTCAGTGTGGAGGCTGACAAATCCTGTGCAATCCTCACTTTGGACCCTCGATATTTGAATTGTTTCTTTCTGGCCGCTTGAAGTATTTTCTGGAGTTTGGCCATAACATTTCGAGGATTTTTCAGTTTGGGATCTCTTACAGCAGGTGTCTGGTGGATTCTGTCGATTTCTATTTTCCCCTTAGGTTCTAGTATCTCAGGGCAGTTTTCCTTAACGAGCTCTTGGAGAATGTTGTCCAGGCTCATTTTTTCATCATAATTTTCTGGTAGGCCTATGATTCTCAGATTATCTCTCCTGGATCTGTTTTCCAGGTCAGTTATTTTTTCTTTGAGGTATTTTACCTCTTTTTCTAATTTTTCATTTTTGTTGTTTTGCTTGGCTAATTCTTGGTTCCTCATAGAGTTATTTGTTTCCATTTGTTTAATTCTGGTTTTTAGCAAATCATTTTCCTTGGTTAATTTTTGAAGCTCCTTTTCCATATCATACACTTTTCTTTTTAGAGAGATGTTTTCCTCATTATAATGTTTTTTGAATTCTGCTATTTTCATTTTGAGAGAATGATTCATTTTGTCTTCTATCTCTCTCATTTTGCTTTCAAAGTTCCTTTTGATCTCATCTAGGAGAGCCTTCTGTGCTTGGGATCCATTCCCCGTTGAAGTCTCAGCTATGGGTGTGGAGTCCACATTGTCTCCCTCTGAGGTTGGTTCCTCCCTCTGAGGATAGTAGGACTCCAGAGTCTTTGTCTTTGTAGTCTGCTTTCTACCCATTTTGAGGCAGTGTTCTAGCCACGCCCTTCCTCTAGGATCCCAAGCCTTTACTGTAGAGGGTTTTGCCCTGGGGCAAGAGTTACTATATTTTCAGGGTTAGAGGTGGGGGGTTTGGAGAAAGTGGGGTTCACTCTGTCATCCTTGTCTTTGGAGGTCCTGAAAGGGGCTTTTTTTTTTTTTAAGATTTCTGGGCTATGAAGTGGTAGCCACAGGAGTGTTTGCTGTCCAGTATAGGGGCCCCTGTATTTGCTTCTTACCTTGCTCTTTCCAGTCCCAGCCCTTTGATGATAGGCCTGGTAGTGGACCTTGTGGTTGGTGGGAAGACTTGCCCTCCGAGTTGATCAGGCCCCTTCCAGGCCTGCATCCACCAGCCGCGCCACGCCTTCCCGCACAGGCCGCTACGCCTTCCCGGCCTGCACCTGCCGCGCCACTGCCGCCGCCGCCACGTCACCGCCGTGCGCCTTCCCAGCCTCGAACCTCTCACTCTGTCCTTTGTGTCTATGTGTTGATAAATCTGGAAATGGCCCCAGTTGCTGCTGATCTGGAGTCCCTCTGGCAGGTGGCTGGTCAGGCCTGCCCTGGGGCTAAAACCTCGGTGTGGTCCCAGAGCGCTGCGCTGGCTGATTCCTGTCCTCAGCGGGAGGTTAGCTTCTCTGTGTCATTATGTGGGTTCTGCAGCTCCAAGGTGTGTTTAGAGTCCCCTTTTTACATGGATTGGGGAGGGTGGAAGCTGGAGCCGAGAGAAGGTCTTGCTTCTACTCCGCCATCTTGGCTCCGCCCCCTCCACAATTTTCTAAAGACAATGCAGTTCATTCTCCACTTCATGTTAAATTCTGAGTCTAGCTCACTGTCCATACATAGTGTTTGTTCAAAATATGTAGACTGATAGGCCAACTCTATGGGCTGTCCATGCAACAAAATAGTAGTATAAACAATAGGTTGTCACTTAGTCTGTATAATTATACTTGCTGGTGTCTTAATGTCACTCCACCCAGAATCTAAGGAGAACGATGATTTTCTTGCCTGGGGGAAAATATTTTCAAGGGAACCAAGGATCTCTGCATTTCTGTGTCCTAACCCTCCTCCCAAGTGGTCCCTTAGTCTCTCAACTCTTCTTGATTGTCTTCCTCTTCTTTCTGGTAGGGGCAGCAGCAACCTCAAGGAGTGTAAGAACCGGAGGCTTCCCTGGCCAGCTCCCCAGCCTGGCAGGATTGACACCAGTTGTCACTATGGCATAATTTCAAGTCACCTCTCTTATTTCTGTAATTCTCCTTTGGTCATACTTCAGTTTGTTAAATCTCCTAAAATTAATGACTATCATAATATTCCAAAGGTGGTCTGACTGGGTCAGAATAGAGTGGTACTGTGATCTCCTTTATTCTGGCTAGTTTTCCTCTGGGCCTCAGTTTCTCCATTTGTAAAATTGAAGAATTGAATTAAATTAGAACTAAGACTACTTTTAACTTTGACATTTTATACTTGGACATTTGATGAATTACAAGATGGTCATCTTGGGGAAATCTTACATGTGAATTTCTGATTATAGTACTGTAACTAAATCTCAGGTACTTTAGGCTGCCTATAGAGGTTATGTATGTAATTGGGGGGTAAATTTGAACTAAACCTGTCTAATTCCAACTCTTTTGTCCTTTTGTTTCTGCTGAAGATCCTACTTCATTTCTAGTAAAGCAGTTTTGCAAAACACCCATCTTTTCCAACATGAGATTTGCATTCATTTTATTGCCTTGTTAGCACCCTCTTTTAACAAACTCACTTCTTATTGTGATTTCTTCTTTTGACCTTTGTAGTTTGCTAGACACTAACCATTATCTTGTACCAAATATGCTTGTTTCCCTACATATGCCATCATGAAAACCAAATGAAAAAGAAGTCAGAAGTGAATAGTATAATAAAAAGAGTGTCCCAGGCTTTCACTGCCTGATTTCCTGTTAGTTCTTTTTTCTCCTTGGATTTCCTTTAGATCTGCTCAGGGTCTATATTTATTTTTATGCTACTTTGAAGGTTTTGATCCAGTGTCATATGTGGATGAGAAAGGAATGAGAATGTTTTTGTACTCATGATGATCAAGGGTTGTTTTTAAAGTTGTTATACTGTACATCCTCTGAAAAAGATAGGAGTCTGAGATGTCATAGTTCCACATATCAATGTCAATAACTTGCATTCAGGTGAAATTTAATATCTTCATTTGGTTTCAGGTATCATGTGGACAGAGGCCAAAAATACATAGGGCATTTGCCATGAATGTCAGAGGTTTAGATATTAGGATTTGACCTACTTTGTGGTTAATTGAAAAGAATTCTGTCCTTATGAGTAGCTTCAGATTACAACATATACTGTGGCTATATTCACTGCAAAGGAAAGACCCAGAAAATGATATGAGTTGAAATGACCCTTCTTAGAGTTTTAGGAAAAGGAGAACAAGTCAGTCTTGGTTATAGTTGTTAAGTTGTTTATTATGATATAATGTTTCAAGAAAAATATCCATTTTGTCTTTTAACAAAAGGATTCCCTTGAAGTTGTTTACATAGAGTTTGTATTTCTTTTGAAATGGGATTTGTACTTCTCTCAATCATTGTGCCCTTGTTTATTATACTAGATCTTGAAAAAAAGACCTTTGAACCAGTTATTCAATCAACAAGCATTTCTTATTCACCAAAGTCTACAGAAGACAAAAGGGAAATAATACCTGACTTCAGGAAATTTACTTTCTGAGGGATTAGACAACATGCACATATATAGATATACACAAAGCAAGATGAAAGATGTAGGGGGAAGCACTGGCCACTCTGTATGTGTGTGGTGGGGGAGTGAGGAGGAAGGACTTTAAAAAAAAAGACCCCTTGCAGAAGGTGAAATTTGAGCAGAGTCTTTAAGGAAATAGGAATTACAAAAGGTGGAGAAGCAGAGCATTCTAGCCACCTGGGACAGCTAGTACAAAGGCAGATATGGATGGGAGATGGAGAATCTTGTGTTCAACCAGGCTGGTGGTTTTTGGGCATAGAGTGTGGAGGAGAGGGATCTGTAAGAAGTCTGCAATAGCAGTAGGCGCTCAGGTTGTGAAGAGCTTTAAGCCAGGCAGAAGAATTTAGATTTGATTCTGTGTAAAATCATGTCATTGCGCTTTGCTAAGATGTTTGCTCTGAAGGGCAATGCTCTTGATGAAGTGGGGGAGCCCTGACTTTTTATGCGTCTCAGACTGTTTTTATGCTGCCATAGATCTACTATTGAATCTTCTGCCCACCTATTTTATCTATAATCTTGTGTTCTTTTTGGCTCATCTGTCCACTTAGTAACACTTAAGGAGGGAGGCAGGTGTAAGTAACTTCCAGTAGAACTACAGGAAAAATGTTGTACCTTCGAAAGGTAAGTATGGAGACATCCTGGGGAACCTTATATAACTGCCTCACTTAGCACTGGTTTTCAGGTTTTGATTTAATCCTGCAGATTTCATTTGGTTATCTGCACTGAAGTTTCAAAACATGAGACTGTGCCAGCCTAGATCATTATTTTCAGTGGGAACATTTTAATAAAAATGAATAGTTTGCACAGGAAAACTCTTTGCTTAGACTTTGGTTAACAGCTTTTACTTAGGCAAATTGTGTTTAAATGTGAATCTATAATTGTTTAATAATAATACACACCAGATGGAAACCCTATCAAATTCTGTGTGCATACAGGAACTTGACAAGAGGAGTCGGTAGATTTAGAGAGATTCTAAGAGCTGTTGAAACAAGAACCACACAAAATCTGCGAATGGTAAGTTTGGCTTATTGACTGTTAAAAATCAGTAGAGTTTAGATATAAAGTATGTATCATATACTTTGTTATGACATAGATTTGCATGTATCCTGTAATAAATTCAGGTTTATAGCAACTAGACTCAGTGAAAACCTAATATAAGAGAGTTTGCTTGTAGGGTCAGTTTTAATTCTCTCCTGAGGCATCAGTATATTTAAAGGGGTTCTAATGTGTATGAATTTATTCAACAAACATTAAATGCCTGTTATGTTTGGAACACTGAGATAACAAACATTACTTATGATGTGGGCCCCAGAAGAGATAGAGTTTAGACAAAACACTTGCCTTTTACCCTCATGGAATTTATACTTCAATAGTCTGCAACTCTGTGTGTGTGCGTGTGTATATACGCATGTATACACATATTATACATGTATACATTTACAGTTCATTAGTCTGTGAATACTGCATATGTGTACAGTATTTATAATATTTACATAATACTTAAACAGTCAGAAAGTGTGTGTGTGTATAGACAGACAGAAATAACATACATGGGATATTCATACATTCTTAGACCATAAATTTATATAAATGTGTGTATGCAGTTTTCACAGACTATTGAACTATAGGAGTGTATCATTTTGTGTGTATTTGTGTGTGTGACCAAATGGGAGTGATCAAATTTAGCATCAGCATGTTGACTGTGGAAGAACACCATGAAGTTTTACTAATTTGTTTGTTTTTATAATTAGTGGCACAGAAACATGAATGTAGCTGTTTAAAATAAGATGTTGCTTGGCTCACCTATACATTCGTTTATCCTCTCTTACTTTTTTAAGCCCTTAGTTTCCTCTCTGGTATAAAAAGGAAAAAAAAAGTGAATGAGAATTCTCTAGCTTTGTCTTCCCAGCAGCTCCTGGTCTGTAGTGGCTTCTGTTCCCCAAAGGCTGTACCAGTGATAATAGCTCATAACAAGACTTAAACCAATATGAGTAGATTGAAATGTCTGGCTTTTCCTCTCACCGTCTGGGACATCTTCTACCTTCTTCACAGATCTGTCATGAATCCTTTAACTATATAGCACAAGAGTGTTAGGTGAGGAGGCATCACGCAGAAGTTCTCAGGATGAAGTGGGTTTCAGAGGGAGCTTGTAGAATTTCATTGCCTAGAGAGTCTTAGCAATGGGTCAGATGACCTTTGGTGCTCATTGTAGCCCTGACTGGAAGGCTGGGGAAGAACAGAGATGAGCCTAAATGTGCTTCTCTCTAGGAAAGGCTCATATCACTTTGCACTTCTTTTTCACTTTTGCACCCTGCTGTATTACTACATTTGTGGACTGTATTTGGCGTAAACAGATTTGATCCAGTGACTGCTTTTCCATTTCCATTTTAAAGTCACTTTACTGGTCTGGGCTTCACACTTTCTAAATATGAAATCACTATCTAGATGTGAAGTAGCATCAGCATCCTCACAGTTATTAGCAGCAGTAGAGAAATCAATACAACCATATTTCTACTACCTACTTCACAAGAATTTTGTGAGGATCAAATGAGGCAATGCATATAAAATACTTTGTTGTAAACTCTGTGAGGGCAGGGACCTTGTCTTATCCCTCTTTCTGTTCCTCTTAACATGTAATGCAGTGACTTGCGCACAGCAGCCATTTAATAAATGTTTGTTTCATTGAGCTTTCATGCTACATAGTAAATACTTGCTTCATAACAGTTATATATTTGTTAAATTCTGATAGAACACTTCAGTTAGGAAGGATTCTTTGGAAATAAATAGAAAAAACAGGACATATGTGGGTAAACATTTTTACTATATGTTCTTTTTCTCGTAAATTTATTTTCCCCAATATATTCCATAAAATTTCTCACTTGTTCAGTGTGTAAGGGCCTTCAGAGATTTCCATTTATTATTAAAATGGAAAATGTTTTCATAGCTTTTTAAAAAGGATAATGAAAACCCAGGTTTTCAGAATTGATTAAATGTGGAACATAATCATGACCACGTGTAATAATTATTATTTCATTAGGGAAAATGAATTCCAATTTTCAACTTGGAGGATAAACACTGAGTCCTACCAAGGATATTTTCTGGCTACCAAATTTCAAACCTAGTTACTGGCAGATGTTTTCCGTTCCAGTCTAAAGGACTTAATGTTTCTATTTTCTTCTCAGCTTCATTTGCTACCTTGAGGGTTTGATAGGAAATAGTTTAGCTTGGAAGTAATCAAATAATGAGAGGAAATTGTTTGATCATTTTAGTTGAGGAGAGAGACTTTTGAAGGACCAACACAGAAAAGCTAGGTTTATTCAGAACCTCTTTTTTAATAGCAGACCAAAGTTAGATATGACTTGGTTAATGTTAAATAGCCTTTAATCATTGTTTGTTAGAAATCCACAATTCTGCTTTAGATGTGACTAGATCCCAGTGTTTATCTTATTGTTAATTTACTTTAATTGACCTTCATTAAATTGTTCTTGCCTCTGATCCTGTATTTACTCGTATTTTGACTGATCTAAGACATTGGGCAGGTCCTTGGACTCTCGAGTAGACATTAGGCCATAATTGAACATCAGCTATGACTTTTTATTATGTTGCTGTATTACTATGTAATAATACTATGCTATTTTTAAGATGAATTAGCTAATATCTACAAAATTGAGTCTTCATATACTTTCCTTTGGGTAGGAGGGTGCCAGAGTAAACGCTCCTTTAGAAAAAAATTTGCTTCTTTTTCAGGTATCAACTTGGGACTGACCTTACCTTTTAAAATCCTTTTCTAGGTTATGTATGTTGTTCAGTTGTTTTTCAGTCACGTCTGACTCTTCATGACCCCATTTGGAGTTTTCTTGGCAGATACTGGAGTGGGTTGCCATTTTCTTCTCCAGGTCATTTTTTACAGATGAGGAAACTGAGGCAAACAGAGTTAAGTGACTTGTCCAGTTGTTACACAACTAGTAAATGTCAGAGGTCAGATTTCAATTCAGGAAGATGAGTTTTCCTGACTTCCAACGACACTGTATCCACTGTGCCACTTAGCTTTCTGTAGTGCCAATGCAATATTTACAGCACCTATGATCATGATAAAGACCATGACTATAAATATCACATGACACTTGATCACAAAATATGACAAACTCTCCATATAGAGGACAGAACCAAAGCATTTATTTAGACACCAAAAAACTGAATCCCAAAACCAGTAAGCCAGTTCCATCATAGTAGCAAAGAAGTTAATAAAACCATAACAACACAGAGAGCCACAGCATCCTTTAACCTTCCCACAAACCAATATATGATCAATATTTACTCATGAGCCTCTCTATCTCCTTGCCTGAGCTCCTTTCTCTCCCACCATCTCTCTAGCTCTGGCTTCCAGCTTCCTGTGGCTCTGCTCTGCCCTTCAGCAAACTCCTCTCCCCATAGGTTCCATGTGATTACATTCGGCCTATTAGGGGGCAGAGTTAATTTTCAAAGCAGGGGCAAGGAAGATTTTCAAATTCCCATTCCTCTTACACTGCCCCAGGTTATGTATAGGTGTCATAGAAGTGTTCTGAACTCAGAATTGGAAAACCTGAGTTTAAGATCTGTTTCTGTCACAAGCTTTATGGTATAGTCATTAAACCAGATAAACCTGAATTTTCTCAGCTCTAAAATGTTGATCATCACCCTTGTATTACCTTATTCATAGGGTTGTTAGGTTCAACTGAGATCATTACTGTGCAGTATTTAGAGTACTTTAGAACTATGGAACATGTAATAAATACATGGCTCTTCTACATTTTTTACGTTGTACTTATTTGTGGTGAACCTTAGGGACATTGAATGTTAGAAAGGAAAGGATCTCAGACATAGGGCTCTTCTGGGGGTTCTGAAATGGACTTTGGATCAGTAAAATATCTTGGCGGTCTCCCAGTAACCTCTGTCCTCTTCACGGTGTCAGGGTGTCAGTTTTCAGCAGCTCTGGGACAGGGACCCAGAACTGGGGAGAAAAGAAGGTGGAGATAAGAGGAGTAGAATCAAAGAAAAAGAGAAATTCATAGGACTCAGTTTTATTAAGCTCATCCATGGGTTTAAAGAAGTCGAGGTGTTGAGAGGAAAGCTTTTGTGGACTAGTGAAAATTTTGCCTGAGGCTGGTGTATGGGTCTACAGACTAGCATTTGGGAAATAACTGATTGATTCAGTCCAACCCATTATTTAATAGATAAGGGAACTGAGTCCCAAAGAGAAACTAACTGGTCAGTTACTGGCAGAATGGAGGCTGGAAGCCTAGTTTCCTGGCTCTTATTCTGATTTTCCCTTTATTGGAAACTACAGCTTAAAGGTGGCGCCAGGTCTAAAAAGATGAGCAAGCGCCAGCTCCTGGAGCTCTCCCTTTCTTTGTTCTTTATTGAGGCAAGCATCATGAGGACTAGTAGGCTCCCTGGGGCTGGGCAGAGTGTGGTGAGGGGATAGTCTGTTTAGTGGGAGATGAGGAAAACACATCAGGTAGACGTTCTGAGAACCCTCGAAATCTCCCTGTACCTATTGGGTACAGCATGTGGAAGATTTTTTTTTCCTCTTAGTATTTATTCTTTGGTTAGTGGGAGGAGGTTATCCTCTGCTGGCCTTAGCTTCCAGGGGAAGTCATTAGTTTATATGACTGAAATGGGATTAGAATGGAGCTGTAATAGAAGGTTTAAGGAAAATAGTGTGGGAACTGTTTAGTTTCTCAAAATTGCATTTGTATCATATCTTTGCAAAGACCTCTGTAGGGGCTAGCAAGTATGCATTTACTTGCAAAATTTCATAGATACTTAAAAGCCATTGGGACTTACTCAGAAATGATAGGAGAAACTTTGTCATTGCCTAGTGGTTATCAGAAACCACTAAGCTGGTGATTTGGTTGCATTTAAGTTTCCATGTGGTATTTTAAAAGATTTCAAATTGATGGAAACCTAGAGATAATCCTTTTTTAGGATGTTTTTATTATTAGAAAACTCATTTGCATAGAAAATCAGCCTCTCGTATGGGCTAGAGAGAAATGAAATTCTGGCTTTTAGAGAGTGTTCTATCTTAGTGTCTTGGTCATATAGTAGTAGTGGCTTAGTATGTATTTGGTAAATGAGCAAAAACTTTTTAAAAATTTTCATTTCAGAACTTTAGGTGGGAGGGATATAGTTAAAAATGAAGGTGACATAAAACCTAAAGGTATTCATAAAAGGATTATTTAAAAAATAGTCATACAGTCCAGTAGTTATACTGTGACCCTTATAGCTTGAGAAGGTAGAACAGCTTAAAAGGTTGGCTTTGTGAGTAGCATTTGAATTGTGAAGGAAAATTGATCTTATCAACATAGATCCCCAAAACAAATTCAAGCAGGACAGAAATTAGAAGTCACTGTAAAATTGCTGTCTTGATTGTTGCATACAGACTTTGTTCCTTTGTTAGTCTTAGGTTGAAAAAAAAGTGTCTTAGGTTAGCTGTCTGTGTAGCTCCATTGCCCAGTGTTTTTAATGATAAAATTTTTTACCCCTCTCTAATTATTATGTCATTAAAAAAATGTGATGGTAAAGTAAACTAAATTAAATTAAATTCAGCAAGCTTTTGTTGAATGCCTTCAAGAATAATGATGCCTATAGTGTCAAAAGAACCATAGGAAGCAGAGTTAGGGATCCATCAGCTTAACTGTCTGTCACAGAATCCCAGGTGCTCAGAGTTGGACAGGATCTCAGGCAATTTAACTTAAACTTTAATGACAGAAAATCCCTTCTGCAACATCTCAGGAAGCAGTCAGCCACCCTTTACTTGAGAACTATTGTTTTTCACAGGCAGCTTATTCCACTTTTGGATACTTTTAATTATTAAGAAATTTTTTCCTTACATTGAGTTGAAATCTGCCTCCCTACAATTTCTCATCATTGTCCTGGTTTCACCCTCTGGAACCATGGAGAACAAATCTATGTAACTTGTTCTGTTTAGTCATTTCCCATCTAACCTTTCAGATACTTGAAAGTAGCTCTTTCACATCATCCCTGAGTTTGCTATCATGACAATCCCTCTAAAATCTTCTCTTCTTCAGGCAAAACATGTTAACTTTTCCCTTGGAGACGTCAGTTTCCTCATCTGTAAAGTAACGAAGGCCTTGAACTAGACGGTCTCCAAAATCCTTTTCAGTTCAAACATTCTGTGATTGTGTGAACTTTGGGTGGAAAAGGACATATACAAGAATCTTAGCAATCAGAGTTGTGGAGGGATTCTGGTTTAGAACTGTGAAGGGAGTCTCAAGCTAAGAATTGGAGACAACAATAGCTCCCATTTTTATAACCCATTATGGTTTATGAAGAGTTTCTTTTTACACAACTGCCCTGTGAAGAAGTAAGTAAAAGTATTATTATCTCCATTTTACAGGTGAGTAAACAGAGGCTCAGAAATTTAGAGTGGTTCTCAGCATCACCAGCTAGTGAGTGACAAAGATAGAGCTTGAACCCAGGTCTTCTGACTCCAAGTCTATTGCTTTTTCCCCTACACAGCATGATCTCATCATGCCTACTGTGTAGATATGCTGTATCAGATGCTGAAGTGATGTGTTAGTCAGTCCACAAATACCCTGGGCCTGGCACTGTGTTAGCTACTGTGTTTGCAAAGAAAATTGAAGGATGAGGTCCTTCTCTGAATGAGCCAATAGTCAAGAGTGGGAAGGTAAGAGCCATTTAAGTATTTTAACAATGAATAACTTTTAAGGAACTCAAGATGGAAGAAATTCTCATGTTTATTCATTAATTAAAGCATTTATTGACTTCCTCCTCTGTGCTTGAGCTTTTTTCTTAGTTCCCAATCTCTGAGCTTTTTGTAACATTTGATGCTAGTGACCACCACATACTTCTTCCTTGGCTTGTGTGACACTGTTCTCTCCTAGTTCACTTTATGCTCATCAGACTTTTCCTTCTCAGGCTCTCATTGGTTAATCTTTCTCATCCTTCTCATTTAATCTCATGTTTCTCATTTAAAAATCATTTAAATTTGGGTGCCCAGTAGAGTTGTGCTCCAAGCCCTCTTTTCTTTTTATATTCCCTACCCTTAAAATACCCTGTACTCATATGGCTTTATTACTGTCTCAGTGGGGATGACTTTTACATCTGTGTATCCACCCATTGTTTCTTCCTTGAGCATTGCCAGCTACTGCCTGCTAGACAGACAGTGGAAAGAGCATTGACTTTTACATCATAGGACTTGGGTTCAAAGTTTAGCTCTGATGCTTAGTGGTGGTGTGACATTGAGCAAAATGTGTCATTTTGGGGACCCAGTTTCCTTTTCTTTGCCTTTTTTTGAAAGTTTTATTGATGTGTTTATTTTACATTGCAGACATTATTGCAGACTCCAACTCAATGAGAGGTCTGTTGTAACAAAATAAAATAGTTAAGCAAAACTAATAATATAGCGACTTTATCTCAAAGTTCAAGCAACATTCCATATCTGTAGTAACCCCCAAACTCTATTTAAATTTTTTTTGATGAACAGATAGCTACTTATTCTCTCTCTTACCCCTACCCAGTAGGGAAAAAAGAAAAGAAAATTTCTTGTGTAGTCAAGCAAAGCACACTCCCTCATTAGCTGTATACAAATATGTATGTATATATAACAGTCTGTACCCTGTATCACCTCTCACCTCTCAACTTTCAGGAAGTTGATAGTATTTTTCATTGTTGATTCTTTGGGATCATGGATCATCATTGTGTTGAGTATAATTCTTAAGCCTTTCAAAATTGTCTTTACAGTGCCGTTCTTATTATATAAAGTGTTTGCCTATGCAGCTAGATGACAGGGTGGATAGAGTGCTTAGCTTGGAGTCAGGAAATCCTGAGTTCAAATGTGTGTGCCTGTGGGCAAGTCACTTAACCTCTCTCTATCTGAGTTTCCTCAGTTATAAGATGGAGCTCATAGTAGTGCTGTGTGAGTACACTCAGTAGTACCTATATGAGCAGTCCTAACAGGTAAGGTTTTTGTGACAAAGAGAATATTTGTAAAGTACTTAGCACAGTGCCAGCCATATAGTAGGAGGCACTTAATAAATTCTTGTTCCCTTTTGTCTCTCATCACTTTGTGAAAGTCTTCCCAATTGTTCATTTTTATGATATTAGTGTTAAAGTATAATGTGTTCTTCTGGTTCTGCTGACCTCACTCAACATTGATATAAATCTTTTCTTCTTTGAATTGAATTGTTTACTCATTTCTTATGCTACAAATATATTCTTCATATTCATATTCCATAGCTTGTTCAGCCATTCTTCAAATGATGACTCTCCCTTTAGTTTCCAGTTTTTTTTTGTCACCTCAAGAAGAGCTGCTACAAATATTTTTGTACATATAGGACCTTTTCTTATTTCTTTCATCTTTTGGGAATTTAAGCCTAGCAGTGGTATTTCTGGGTCAAATAGTATGCGCTCTTTATTAACTTTTTTGGTATCATTCCAAATTGCTTTCCAGAATGGTTATATCCATTCACAGAGCCACCAGCATGCATTATTTTCACCCATCCCCTCTTAGATTTCTAATTTTTTTCTTGTCATCTTAGCCAATCTGAAGTATGTGAGGTGGCATTTCAGAATTTTTTAAATTTGCATTTCTCACGTTAGTAGTGATTTGGAGTGTTTTTTCATATGGCTATAAATAGTCTTGTTTCTTCTATTGAGAACTGCCTATTCCTATCATTTGACCATTTATTGGTTGGGAAAGGGCTCTTATTCTTATGAATTGAAACAGTTCCTTACATATTATGCAAATGAGACCTTTATCAGAGAAACTTTGTGGTAGCCCCCTAATTGGTCTTCTTGCCTGTAGTCTCTCTTAATTCTAATCCATTTTCCATATAGATTCCAAATTGATATTCCTCAAGCACAAGGCCTCAGTTTTTTTCATCTGTAAAATGAGGGAAATGGAATAGATAACCTCTAAAGACCTGTAGTCCTATGATCTTTGCCTGGTGAAGGTTGTCCTTTTAGCTCTTAGGAGTCAGCATGACCAAAATAGAATCCATTATCTTTATCCCTAAACCTGCCTCTGCTTCTCTCACCCTCCTCATGGTTAGCAGCTTTGAAACCATAATGTCATCTTTGCTTTTTATTCTAAAACCAGTATGACAAGGTCCTATTGATTCCACCTCTGCAGTTTCTCTCACATATTTCCTTTTCTTCCTACTTAATGCTGCACCAGGCACTTACTACTTTTCATCCAGACCATTGAAATAGATTATTGTAGAACAAACATTGTGGTATCTCCTCAGTGATGTGGTCTACCATTGGCTATTTCTTGTGAAAACCTGTTTGTTCCCCATTCCTTTCTTCACTGAAGATGTGAAGTTTATGTATAGATTTCTCTCATAAAGATTTGGTAAAATTGGGAGAACAGACATATAGGATGGTAGTTTTTGATGTTCTTTTTTCAGTATTAAAAGGTTTAAGGTTTTTTCTCACCCCTTTGGTATGTGAAATCAAATAATACATGGGAAAGACATTTGAGAGGTGCAAAGTGCTATATAGGATGTTGTCATTTTTCATTTTGTTATTGTATCCATATCACCTATTAAGATGCCTTGCACAAGATAGGTGCTTAATATGTTTGTTGAATATGTGATTGTTTTTGACAGGATATCAGGAAAATATCTTTGGAAGAAGGGCTCTGACCCACCCTTTAAAGAATGGATTGGGGGGTGGCTAGGTAGCACAGTGAATAGAGCACTGGCCTTGGAGTCAGGAGGACCTGAGTTCAGATAAGGCCTCAGACACTTAACACATACTAGCCACATGACCTTGGGCAAGTCACTTAACCCCAATTGCCCTGCCTTCCCTCCTCCAAAGAGCAAAAATAAAATAATTAAAAAAAAAAAAAGGATTAGGATGCCCTAGGCACACTGAGGCTAGAAGTTAGTTTTGGCAGGAGTATGTATGAATACAGTGTCACAGGTGGGAAAGCACAGAGAGTATTTGAGGGACAAATACAGAGAAGAATAATGTGAAATAACTCAGGGAATGGATGGTGCCACATTGTGTAAAGCCTTGATCGCCAAACAAATAGTTATCTAGTAGGCATAGAGAGCCATTGAAGATTTTTGAATAGAGGGAGTAAACTCAGCCTGGCTGTGCATAAAGGAGGTTAATTTGGCCACACTTTCATTTGCACTTGATGAAAAAACACTCGCACTTCCCTTCTCTTTTGTCAATAGCTTGAGAAATGAACTTGGACCCTTTTTTTTATTTGTTATAAATAAGTTATGTATGTTCAAATAAGGCCCTGAAATATATGTAGTTATAATAGGAAGAAGGGAAATCAGTTTATTCAGGGATAACTGACAACAGGAAATGGTGAAAATCTTCCATTGTATCTTGAAAAGTAGGCACCAGATTGTAATGATTCCTCTGAGCTTTTGATGGATTTTCTAGCCAGTGCAGTGGGAACTCTTTGGTGGGTTTTGTGCTATGTTATACTTAAAAGGTGATTACCAATTCCATTCCAGAACTGTCTTTATGAAAGCAGTCACTGATTGGATCAGTAGAAGCCTGGTGATGCTAGTTCATTCTTTTTTAAAAAAAAAACATATTGGGAGCCACTGGGCTGGCAAGGGGAAGAATACTGGGCTTAAGAGGATCTGGAGTCTGTCCTGGCTTTGTCACTGGTTGTGTAGCTCTGAGCAATTCAATTCAACAAGCAGTTATTAAGCACCTCTTCTGTTTAGCACTGTGCTAAGTGCCTGGAATACAAAGACAAAAATGAAACAGTCCCTGCCTTCAGGGAGCTTAACATTCTGCATTATAAGTTAACCTTTATGAGACTTAGTTTTCTCACCTGTTTAATGGGAATAATAATACTTGGCCCTGTCCACTTCCTGTGGGTTGTTATGATTGAATGGAATGACATATTTAAAGTGCTTTTTAAGTTTCTGTAAACCAGTATGTCAGTGTAGAATTACCAATGTTTGTTTTCTGTTTCATCCACAGACGATAGCCAGGCAGTTAGCAGAAATCTTGTTAAGGGGCATGTGTGAACAGAGCTACTGGAATCCTCTGGAGGATGCTCCATACCAGTCACCTCTTGATGATCCCCTCAGGAAAGGAGCAAACACGAAAAACTACTCTCTCCACAGAAGAGCCCGAGTATACACAGGAGAAAAGTACGGGAGTTTTTTGCCTTCTCGTTTTACGCACTTGGTATTAGGAGATGGGAATAAGAAATCTCATGATAATTTTAAAATTTGATTTTTCTCCTTTAAATAAAAGAAAGAAGGCCAGGTATGGTGACTCAGTAATCTTTGCTGTTGAGGAGGAGGCTGATGGATTGCTTAAGCTCAGGAGTCCTGAGTGATTGACATTAGGGCTTTAGCCAATTGGGTCTCCATGCTAAGTCTGGCAAAATGCTGAACCCCTAGAAGGTATTTTATGCCACCTAGAAGGTGGTGGCATACTAAGCTGGCTTAAGGGGTGAACTGGCCCAGGCTGGAAATGGAACAGGTTAGAGTATCTGTGCTGATATCCCACCAGTGGGATCTGGCCTTCTGAGGAGCTATTGCTCTTCCTCCCTGTATGAGAGAGGGAGACCCACTCTCAGAAAAAGAGGGGGGCAAGAAGAGGAAGCCACTTCACTGCATTATTAATTTAACTTTGAGGACTATTTTTACATTAATTTATTCACTCAATACTTGCTGAGTGTGATCAAGTGGGTAGAGTGTGATTATATAGGAATCTGAGTATCTTTCTATTACCCTTACAAATCTTTATCTGTCTTTGAAATTCTTACCTTTACCTTGCAGTAGGTAGTGCCAAGTAAGACCTAAGTCAGTGGCAAAGATAATTACCCTTATGTTAACACTTTTTCTCTTAAGTACATTGATGTTTTGAGTAAAAAAATTCTGTGAGAGAAATTTAGGAAGTAGGAGAAAAATGATTTATAAGTGCTAGGTGATATTGAAATTTAAAATTTTATTTTCTCATTTCAGATTTGGAGGCCTTTGGGTTGGGGGAACTGGGTGGGTCGGGAAGGACATAGATATAGTTGCTTTAGGCCTAACTCTCTTCTCCAGTCTTCCTGAAGGGTTTTAGGTAACAGCCTTACAATCCTGTACCCCCAGCCCAGGGGAAGCAAGAGGAAGGCAGATTAGAAGGGAGGGGATTAGAGTCATCTAGACCCAGTAGACCACAACAGCTATGGACTAGCTTTTTTCCCCCCACAACCCACCCTTTAATCCTTTGTCCACTCTGGCCCACTCTGGCCCGCCACTAAATTATTCTCATTGTTGTTATCAAAGTGACCTAGGGTCACTTCCCACAGGCCAGGCCATCAGAGAGTAGGCTCTGACAGGGTCTCCCTGACTGAAGACTCTTAAGTACAGGCACAGTCTGTTATAGAAGGATCAGGTTGACTGAGACCAGAGAGACTCATTACCAGAATACTGGCCACCAGAAGATGAATTTATTTCAGCTATAGCAATTCATGAAACTGCTTACTGACATATGGGGGGGGGGTTGCTAATTGTATTGGTGGAAAGAATAATCACATTGATGAAATCACAGATCTTTTGGAATATTTGAAGAAGTCTACCCAGGTGAGGTTTAATGAAACCTCAGAGTGAATAGGGAAGGAATTAGGAAAGGGAAAAAGGACAAGGGTAAATATGATCCATCTGAATCTTTTACATATTTTCTATTCTCCATTCTGATGAAGAGTGCAGAACAATTGGCCAGGATTAGTATCATAATTAAGACTTGGCTGTACCATAGTTTTACAAAATACTGCATTCACAGAATGTTAGAATTGGAATAGATTTTGGAAATGATAGAATCCAGTCTTTTCATTTTTATAGATGGAGAAACAAGCTCAGAAAAGTTAACTTACTGATTCAATCACAGGTCTTCCAACTCCAAATCCACTATTATTTCTGCTACACCATTCTGCATTTGGGATAATGCGCATGTGTTAAACATTGAAGAATGCCTTCAGACTAAAACTCTCTAGAATGTAGCAATTGAGACAGTTGGGCAGAATTATTTTGTGGGTGACATCTGAAAAATATCTGTAGTGCTCAGCAAAGAGATTGTATTTCTCATGGCTTTTAATCCCTGTAAATCTGCCTTGACATTTCTCTTTCTTAGTCTCTTATTCAGTTTGCCATTGATTCAGACAAATGAGCATATTCTGAGCTTTTCTCCTAGACTGATTTAATTTAGTTTGATACCCTCCCCCTTTCCCATTGCTGTCTTAAAACATAAACTTGTTTAATTTGCCTCCCTCAAAATCATTTCTCATGTTCTTTATCTTTTCAGTTAAAATGCTAGCCCTTTATTATTATGAATGACTTATCTATTTACAAAGTTTGAAGTGGTTTGGGAATTTTTTAATTGCCATTTTTAAAATGAAAAGGGTAGCCTGATATAGCATAATGAGTACTAACTTGAGAATTGGAAGACATGAGTTCTTTGTTTTTGTTTTTTACAAATATGTATATAATTTTATTAGTAAATTTTGTTTTTACATCAACTATATTTCTGAATATATTACTCCCTCTTACCAAACCTAGAAAACTATAACAAAGAATAAAAAAGAGAGAAACAAAACTAATTCAACAAACCAAGCTAAATATTAATGGATTCTGAAAGAATATGCAATATTTCACATGCATAGAGTCCCCCACTCATAAAAAGAAGGGGGAGGGCAACATTTTACTCTTCCTTAAGGTCAGCTTCTTGATAATTATAATTACACAACACTCAGGGATTGTTGCCGTTGCTTCCATTTACATTGTGATAGTCATTGTTTATATTATTTCCCTGGTTCATTCTTATTTCATTCTGCATCAGTTCATATAAAAGACATGAGCTCTTTTTGCATTTTGTTATTAAGCCTTGCTGTGTGACCTTGGTTAAGTTTCAAGAGTGTGGGGGTAGTCTAAGGACTTGGATTCAAATCTTAGTTCTGCCACTTACTACCTGCACAAGTTTGGGCAAGTCATCCTCTAACCTTAGTTTCCTCTGTTGTAAAATGAAAGGAAATTTGGGATGAGCTAGAGTAGATGGTCTTGAAATTCCCTTCCAGCTTTGATATTCTGTGTTCCAAGATTCTTTCCTATTCTAACTTTCAATGTTTTATGGTTCTGTGTTCTATTTCCTTAAATCCCTTTTTAATTCTGATACTTTAATATTCAGTATTTTTATAATTTTATTTATTTTTTTTGCTTTGTGGAAGGCATTTGGGGTTAAGTGACTTGCCCAAGGTCACATGGCTAGTGTTTTTTGTGTTATGTGCCTGTGGCTGGATTTCAACTCAGGTCTTCCTGACTCCAGGGCTGGTGCTCTATTCACTGTGCCACTTAGCTGCCCTTATTTTTATAATTTTAGAGAAATTTCTTCTCTAATTTTCTAAACCAGCTTTTTTTTGGAATTTTTTTTATCAATTCTTTAAAAAAAGTAGTATTTTATTTTTTTCCTCCAATTACATGTGAAAACAATTTTAACATTCTTTTTTTCTCAAATTTTGAAGTTTAAATTTTTTCCCTCCCTTCCCCCTCTCCACCATTAGGGAAGGCAAGCAAATTTGACATAGGTTATACATATATAGTCACGTAAAACACATTTCCATTCAAGTCATGTTGTGAAAGAAAACAGACAGAAAAAAAACCCTTCAAGACAATTAAAGTAAAAAAGAAATATTCTTCGATCTACATTCAGATTCTACCAATTCTTTCTTTAGATATGGATAGCATCTTTCATCATAAGCCCTTAAGAATTGTCTTGGATCATTGTATTGCTGAGAATAACTAAGTCATTCTCAGTTGATCTCATACAATATTTCTGTTACTGTATGCAGTGTTCTCCTGGTTCTGCTCATTTCATTTTGCATTAGTTCATGTAAATCTTTCCATTTTTATCTGACAGCATCCTGTTTGTCATCTTTTATTTTTATTTTTTTTTAATTTATTTTTTTAATGCTTTATTAACTTCTGATTTACATCATTCGTTTCCGCCAGATTTTGAGTTACAAATTTTCTCCCCGTTTTTCCCTCACTCATACCCCCAAAACAGCAGTCCCACATGATATCCCCACCTCCAATCTGCTCTCTCCAATATTTTCTCCCATACCCGTTTCAACTTTTCCAGTGGATCTCTGTGCCTCAGTGCCTGTATATCTTTTTTTTTCTTAATAACATGTAAGATGGTATTAATAATAGTATATATATATATATACACACATATATATATATATATATTTGAATATTTGATTTTTAAGACTTTCAATTCCAGATTCATTCCCTTCCCCCCCTGCCACCCACCCCCACTGGGGAGACAAGCAGTTCAGTATAGGTTGTACATGTGCGGCTAATGCAAAAGAATAACATAGTAGATGTATTGTAAAAGACTGACTATATTTCCCTCCCTCCTATCCCACCTCCCACTTGTTCTATTCTCTATTTGATCCTGTCCCTTTTCAAAAGTGGGTGCTTCCAACTTCCCTCCCCCCCAGCCTGCCCTCCCTTCCATCATCCCCCCTCACATCCCCTTCCCCCCCTGTTCTCCTGGAGGGTGAGATCCCCTATTTAGTGTGTATTTCCCTCCCTCCTCAAGCCAGATTCAATAGGAATAAGGTTGACCCTTTCCCTTTTGCCTTTCTATTCTTCCCCTCCATTGTAACCATTTTCCCTTGCCTCTTCTGTATGAGATAGTTTACCCCACTCTATCTCTCCCCATCTCCTCTCATTATATTCCTCTCACCTCTTAATTTCACCTTTTAAGCATACTCCCTTCCTGTTAAATTGGTCCCGTGCCCTCTATCTATGTATACCTGTAAACGTATATACACACATTCACATATGTATTCATATGCCCGCATACCCTCATATAAAGACATATATATATTTCTAATCCCTTCAACTACTGAGAAAAGTTTCATAAGTTACAATTATTGTATTTCCATGTAGGAATGTTAATAGTTCAACTTTGGCCAGGTGGCTCAGCGAGCAAGAGCACCGGCCCCAGTGCCGGGACGACCCAGATCAAATCCGGGCCCAGACACCCAGCACCACACCCAGAAACAACAACTGGCCATGCAACCCCGAGCAAGCCACTCAACCCCAATTGCTTTAAAAAAAAATTGTTCAACTTTGATAAGTTCCTTATGATTTCTTTTCCCTGTTTACCTTCTCATGCTTCTCTTGCTTCTTGTATCTGAATGTCAAATTTTCTATTCAACTCTGGTTTTTTCAGCAAGAATGCTTGAAAGTCCTGTATTCCACTGAATGACCATATTTTCCCCTGAAACATGATACTCAGTTTTGCTGGGTAGGTGACTCTTGGTTTTAATCCCAGCTCCCTTGACCTCCGGAATATCACATTCCAGGCCCTTCGATCCCTCAGTGTAGAAGCTGCCAGATCTTGGGTTATCCTGATTGTGTTTCCACAATATTCAAATTGTTTCTTCCTGGCTGCTTGTAATATTCTCTCCTTAATCTGGGAATTCTGGAACCTGGCTATAATATTCCTAGGAGTTTTCTTTTTGGGATCTTTTTCAGGAGGTGATCGGTGGATTCTTTCAACCTCTATTTCGCCCTCTGGTTCTAAAACATCAGGGCAGTTTTCTTTGAGAACTTCCTGGAGGATGCTTTCCAGGTTCTTACTTTGGTCATGGCTCTCAGGCAGTCCAATAATTTTTAAATTATCTCTCCTGGATCTATTTTCCAGGTCAGTGGTTTTTCCCATGAGATATTTCACATTGCCTTCTATTCTTTCATTTGTTTGGATCTGTTTAACAGCATCTTGATTTCTCATAAAGTCATTAGCTTCCATTTTCTCCAATCTAATTCTGAAGCAATGATTCTCCTCAGTGAGCTTTTGAGATTCTTTTTCCATCTGGCAAATTCGACTTTTTAAGGCATTCTTCTCCTCATTGCCTTTTTGAGCCTCTTTTGCCATTTGAGTCAGTCTGTTTTTTAAGGTATTATTTTCTTCAGTCAGGCTGTTGACTCTCATTTCATAATTTTCTTGCATTGTTCTCATTTCTCTTCCCAATTTTTCCTCCACTTCTCTTATCTGCTTCTTAAGGTCCTCTATGGCCTGTAACCAGCTTGTATTTTCCTTTGAAGCTTTTGGTGCAGGAGTTCTGACTTCACTGTTTTCCTCCTGTTCCATGCCTTGCTCCTTCTTATCCCCAAAATAGGAGTGTAATGTTGGAATCTTCTGTCTGCTTTGTTTCCTTTGCCTGCTCATTTTGCCACTCAATTATTTGACTTTTGGGCTTTTTGCCACAGTAGGACTCTGCCATCAGATAGGGGAGTTTTCGTCCCAAACGCTGGGGTTTTCTCAGTTGCCGGAGGTATTAGATGGGTGCCCCCTCTGAGGTCTCCACACGCTCTGGCAAGCTGGACACACACCCCAGGACCTCCACCCTAGACTGCAATCCAGATCCAAGCAGGTTAAAGCAAGAGCGTTTACCCCTCAGACTGGTGCTTGGTCCCCCTACACTCTGCAGGCCAGGAGCTGAAGCCGCCACGTGGCGCTGGCAGGCTGTGCTGGCGTCTCAGGGGTTTCTCGCCCCGGGGGTAAAAGCCACGCACTCCCACTTACTGTGTCCCAAAGTCCCGGCTGCACTGGCCTCTCACCTTGTCCTTCACATCTATGTGTTGATAAATCTGGAAACAGCCACAGCTGCTGCTGATCTGGAGTCCCTCTGGCAGGAGGCTGGTCAGGCCTGCCCTGGGGCTAAAGCCTTGGCGTGGTGCTGGGCTCGGCTCCCAGAGTGTTGCGCTGGCCGATTCCTGCCGGGCTGTTCTCAGCGGGAGGTTAGCTTCTCTGTGTCATTTTGTGGGTTCTGCAGCTCCAAAGTTTGTTTAGAGTCCCCTTTTTACATGGATTGGGGAGGGTGGAAGCCGGAGCCGCGGGAGGGTCGTGCTTCTACTCTGCCATCTTGACTCCTCCCCCCCCCCCCCCCCCCCCCCCCCCCCCCCCGTTTGTCATCTTTTAGCAAAATAGTATTCCATCACAATCATATAAAATACCTTGTTCAGCCATTCCCCAATTGATGGGCGTTCCCTCGATTTTCAGTTTTTTTGCCACCACAAAAAGAACTGGTATAAATATTTTTTGTACATATAGGTCTTTTTCCTTTTTCTTTGATCTCTGTGGGATACAGACCTAGTAGTGCTATTGCTGGGTCAAAGGTGGTATGCATGGTTTTATAGCCCTTTGGGCATAGTTCCAAATTGCTCTTTGGAATGGTAGAATCAGTATACAACTTCATCAACAGTGCATTAGTGTTTTAGTTTTCTCACATCCCCTCCAGCTTTTGTCACTTTCCTTTCCTGTCATGTTAGACAATCTGAAAGGTATGGGGTGTTACCTCAGAATTGCTTTAATTTGCATTTCTCTAATCAGTAGTAATTTAGAGCATTTTATCATGTAACTATAGACAGCTTTGGTAACTTTGTCTGAAAACTGCCTGTGCACATACTTTGACCATTTATTTGAGAAATCGTTCTTATTTCTATAAATTTGACTCAGTTTTCTATATATTTGAGAAATGAGGTCCTTATCAGAGAAATTTGCTTAAAATTTTTTTCCCCACAGTAATGCTTACTATATATTTCTCTCCATCCTATTTCCTCCAGTTTATCCTATTCTCTCTCTCCTTTCATCCTGTTCATTCTCAAAAGTGTTTTGCTTCTGACTTTTACCTCTTTAAATCTTCCCTTGCTTTTATCATCTCCCCTTTCCTTTCTTATCCCCTTCCCCTCCTACTTTCCTATATGATAAAATAGATTTCTACACCCAGCTGAGTGTGTGCTATTCCCTCTTTGAGCCAATTTCAATGAGAATAAGGTTTATGTGCTCCTGCCTCCCACATCCCTGACCTTAACCCTTCACTGTGAAAGCTCTTTCATCCCTCTTTTATGTCAGATAATTTTCTCCATTCTACCTCTCCTTTTCCCCTTCTGCCAGTACATTCTTCTTTCTCGTTCCTTAATTTAATTTCTTTAGGTAATCATACCATCATATTCAACTCACACTCGTGCCCTTTGTCTGTGTATACTCCTAATTGCCCTAATAACGAGAAACACTTTAGGAGTTACAAATAACATTTTCCCATGTAGGAATGTAAACATTTTAACTTTATTAAATCCCTTGTCATTTCTCTTTCCTGCTTACCTTTTATACTTCTTGTGTATCTTGTATTTGAAAGTCAAGTTTTCTATTAAACTCTAGTCTTTTCATCAGGAATGCTTGAAGGTACTCTGTTTTATTGCATGTCTATTTTTTCCTCTGAAGGATTTTACTTACTTTTGTTAGATTCTATGCTAACTCTTTTGCCCTCTGGAATATCATATTCCAAGCCCTCTGATCCTTTAATGTAGAAACTGCTAAATCTTGTGTTAACCTAATTGTGACTCCATGATATTTGAATTGTTTCTTTTTGGCTGCTTGCAATATTTTCTCTTTGCCCTGGGAACTCTAGTATTTGGCTATAGTATTCCTGGGACTTTTTGTTTTGGGATCTCTTTTATCTTTCCTGGATCTATTTTCTAGGTTAGTTGTTTTTCCAGTGAGATAGTAAACATTTTCTTCTATTTTTTTCTTTTGTTTGATTTTGTTTTATTGTTTCTCAATGCCCCATGAAGTCTTTAGCGCCTACTTGGCCAGTTCTAATTTTTAAGGAATTGTTTTCTTCAATGAGCTTTTATACGTCTTTTTCCATTTGGCCAATTTTACCTTTTAAGGTGTTCTTTTGTTTTTCAGTGGATTTTTGTATATCTTTTTCCATTTGGCCAATTCTGCTTTTCAAGGCATCCTTCACTTTGCTGGATTTTTATGCCTCTTTTACCATTTGGCCTATTTTGTTTTTGAAGATGTTGTTTTCTTCAGTATTTTTTTTTTTTGTATCTCCTTTACCAGGCTGTTAACACTTTTTTTCTTGATTTTCTTGTATCACTCTCATTTCTCTTCCCAATTTTTCCCCTATCTCTCTTACTTGATTTTTAAGATCCTTTTTGAGGGCGGCTAGGTGGCACAGTGAGTAAAGTGCCAGCCCTGGAGTCAGGAGGACCTGAGTTCAGTTCCGGCCTGAGACCCACACCCACACACACCCACACCCACACATATACACACAAACTAGCCGTGTAACCTTGGGCAAGTTACTTAAGCCCAATTGCCCTCCAAAAGGCCCCCCAAAAAAATCCTTTTTGATCTCTTTCATGACCTGGGCCAATTTTTTTTTTTTTGGAGTGTTTGGGTGGAGGAGCTTTGACTTTGTTGTCTTCTTCTGAGTTTGTGTTTTGATTTTCCCTGTTACCATAGTAACTTTCTATAGTCAGGATCTTTTACTACACTGTCTGCTCATTTTCAAGCATATTTCTTGACTTTTAACTCTGTGCTAAAATGGGGCTCTGCTTCTGGGGTGGAAAGGGACACTGTCCCAAGCTTCAAGCTTCAGGTTTTTTGTGGAACTGTTTTTGGAGGTAATTCTGACGACTTCTAAGTTTTGGGTTCTTTTAAAGGGATATGATCTAGGGAGTGCGCTGGTCTGTGAGAAACCATAACCCCTTTTTTCCACCCTGGAGCTGCCCCGGAGCCATCAGCTCTGATGTGCTAGTGCTCTTCCTTGCCTCCTTAGAGAAGCTTCCTAATACATGAAATGACCTTCACCTTTAACAATTAATTTTCCTGCACTCACTGCTCACTATCATGCTTGACAACCTGTAGTTATGTTTATTGTGATTTTGCCTCAGTATGACCTTGAATGAGTTGCTTCTTTAAGGGTCTCAGTTTCTTCTATTGAACACAGAGGGAGGCTAAAATAGATGTTTTCTTAAGTTACTTCAAGCTCAGATCTTCTCAATTCTATGTGTTCTCCTAGCTCATGCTTATAAAATATTAATTCTAGCCATTGTAGTTTAATTTCCTAAATAATACCATAGCCATAGATTTATTTATTTATAATTTGACATTTTGTTAGTAATCATTTCTTATCGTTACTTGGAAAGAGAGATCTACATAGTGAATCTTGAAGTTTAAAAAAAAAGGATTTCTAAATCTACCGTAGGTAAGAGGGAAGGGTAATATAGCACAAACGTTTCATCTTAGTATTTGGAGTTTTCCCTTTCTTTTTTTTTTTGTTATGGTGGTGGGCTGAATTTTATTTCAGTATTTAGGATCTTTGAAGGGAATTGAAGAGTAATAACAATTGATAACAAGACTATGGACCTGTAAACAGTTCATCTGCAAATTGCTGCTTGGTGGGACATTTGAATATAATTTTGTTTTCCTGAATTCTTTCAAAAGCCATTTGGTTTAAGGTGGATTTTTCCCACTTCTGTCTTCTGCCCACTGTTTCACTCACATTGAAATGTCTTAAAGATACACCTAATTGAAAGAATTGTATTAATGTAGATACATCTACAAATTTTTGTAATAATTGAAAAACAGATGTAATTTTATAAAGCCCTCTTTTAGTGACTCTACATTCAATTCTCTCTAGTAGAGATAATTCTTAATTATTTAGAGGTGATTCTCCACTCCTCCCCCTCCCCCCATTTGTTGATTATAAAGCATCTTTTTAAAAATCTCTTCTGAGTTGTTCATCGTTTGACTTTGACATTATTATTGTCTTTCTTCCATCAGAGAGGTTGGGCAAGTTAGAAGATATTGAGTTGAAGTCAGTAAATGTGTTACTTGCTAGGAAATTTGGTAAGCACAGTGTTACTTTGTGTATAGTCGATGGCTCTGATGGAATATGGAGCAGGTATATGGACTTAACTGACACTGTAATATCTTACCATTAAAACAAGTGGGCAGCGTTCCTGATGATGCAGTCACGTTTAGCAGAAGCTGTATTACATAGAAATTATTGTTGGACATTTGAAAGTCTTTATAAAAATTACAGAAAACTGAGCATTTGGAGGGGTTGTATTTCCATTTTTTTCTCTATTTATTTATTTTTATTTTTCAATATTCATTTCTACAAGATTTTGAGTTACAAAATTTTCCCCATCTTTCCCCCACCCCCACCCCAAGATAGTGAGCCTACTGAATACCCCTTCACCCAATCTGTTCTCAAGGGGTAGTATTTCTAAATCCAAAAATCCCCAATTGCCCAGAGTTGATTGCTTAATCAAGAACCTGGCAAATTCCAAATACCATCATATACCATTCATACTCCTTCTCCCACCCCTCCACCTCCCCAAAGTTTTTGTTTTTCTATAAGTCTTTTCTGGTTCTCCCCAGGCATCTTTCCCTTGTGACAAAGAAAAACAATTTTGCAGAACTAACTAAAACAGCCGCCACTCCGAATGCAACATTCCATAAATGTAATTCCTGCCTCTGGAAGGAAAGGAGAGAGGTGTATTTTGTCATCTTTTCTAGGGCCAAGATTTGACCTTTCCCTTTTATCCCAAAACATTTTTGTACTCTGTATAACTGAGTGTTCACTCCAATATCTCAAATCTGTAATGGAATTTCTAAAACATAAGCGTAGCGTGGTATTTTCTTATCTACTGTCTCATTTCCTTTTAAACCAATATAAGAACAAAAATTTTTTTTAAAAAACCTTATATTTAGCAGCTAATTCTAGAGTAAGTAAGAATAATTCTTATTTTATTACTTACTAAGATGAAACTTAAGGCATCTTAAGCTTAATCTGTCTAACTCATCTACTTAGGCAAATATTCTTCTCCCATTCCAGGGGAAAAGTTTTTTTTTTAATCTAACTGAAAACCTTCATTTAGCTGCCATTAAAGACTTTTGGAGAGTTTTGGAACAGAAAGAAATGAGGAAAATTGCAAAATTTAAAGTGCAATAGAGTCTGGGCATGCAAATAACGAGATGTGGAAATTATAGACTAGTGTTACCTTTTGACTTCTCTTCTGTGATCCTGAGCAACATTGAATTAAAAATTTTTTCCGTTTAGCTCAGGAATTTAAAGTTTAGTCTGATATCATAATGCAGATTAAAGTGTTTGCAGTAGATTGAATTGAATTGCATTGTTCCCTGAGTAAAAAGAGCTCATTAAGATACGACCAGTCTCACTGAATTCTTCCTGGGTAGGAAAGATAATTTATAGTCCCTATTTGTCTTTTTTCATTCACAAAAAAGGGGAAGCAAATCAGAATAATCCTGTGTTAACATGCCTGCAGTTTGTATGCATAAGAGGTGTGTTACTGTATATAATAACATTTCATAGCTAGGTAGATTTCTCTTTGTATAAAGTCTATGTATGTATGTTTAAAACATGCTTTTATAAGTAGACTGGTTCCCTCCCTTTAACATCCATAAATGTCACGAGATATTGTTCCCAAAACGAGCCAGTGAATACCAAGTGTTCTGTTGCTTGGTATTGTGACTGTGGAAGCTTCCATCATCATTTCTGCGCTGCTCATAGTAATGCATGTTTACATTATTCTAACACGGCTTTGCTAAGGTGGTTGTGTTGTTTTGTTTTGTTTTGGCAGCATTTTTTGCCCCCAGGAGAATACTGAGGAAGCCCTGTTGTTGTTGCTGATCAGTGAATCGATGGTAAGTGCAATACAGAAAATTTTTTTCTTCTCTGCTGGGATTTCCCTTTGGCCAGGGTGCTGGTGCTTTTGTCAGATGACTCAGGAGGGATGTGATTCCTAGAGGGAGTGCTTCATATTATTATCGCTGGGAAGATCCTCTCAGTGCTGAGAGACCAGTACAATCTGTTTTTTAACTGTGTTTCCCTTATTGTTCAGACCCATTGTCTTTGTCCTGGTCAGATTCTGTGTTGACATGAGACTCAGAATTCCCTCTTAAATCCTGACATCAACATAGTATGAATAAACTGTTCTAGAGCCATGGCAAAATTACACAGTGTGTGTCCTTCCAATTAACATAACACACACATCATTTTTATAGAATTGTGATCAGATGACTGTATCAAGAATCACCTTGAATAGAAAGTCACAAAAAGATAGTTATGAGGGAAGAGGGTAATGTAGAAATAGGGAGGGGACACTTACCCATTTTGTTTTAGTAATCTGGTAGTTTTGGGGTCAGTTCTGTTTATGAACCTTATGTTATTTGAGCACTGGCTGGCTGGAGTCCCTCTTCCAGCCAGCTGCTTTCCTGAGTTAAACCACCTATCACCATAACAGGCCAGACTTCCCCAAAGGTCATGGCCTATGAGGAAATCCCTGATGTGTTAGAACCATGAATAACCGTGATGTTGTGAATATAATCACTATCAGACTGTTGAGAGTGTGCAATAGATAGAGAGCTGGGTCTAGAGTGAAGAAGATATGACGTTAAACCCAGCATCAGCCACGTACTAACTGTGTGACTGTAGGCAAGTCACTTAACCTCTGTTTGCCTCAGTTTCCTCATCTGTAAAATGGGAATAATAATACAGTGTTTCCCCGATAATAAGACACTGTCTTATTAATTTTTTGGACAGAAAAACACCAGAGGGCTTATTTTCAGGGGAGGGCTTATTTTAATGAACATTGACAACAATTTTAATAAACAGGTAAATGTGAACAAAAAAATGTACCTTTATTCAATAAGCAAATCACTGGGGAAGAACAGGATGACGCGCTCACTGCTGCAGCTCTGATTGGATGCAGCTCGGAGCGCGGTGTGCGTTTGGGGAGGGGGGACGGTGCATACAGAGGGTACCGTAATGTAGCGTGTAGCGCAGGGAATCACCTTCACTACAGTAGCAATCTCAATAGGGCTTATTTTCGGGGGAGGGCTTATTTTAGAGGAATCTTACACAGTAAGGTGAGGGCTTATTTTTGGGATAGATCTTATTATCGGGGAAACACGGTAGCACCTACCTCTCAGAATGAAATAAGATAATATTAGCATAGTACCTGGAACATAGTAAGCACTATATAAATGTAGTTTTTTTTTTTCTTAACATATTCTGCTTCCTTACTATGTAATGTAGTAGGCAATATGAAACTGGTTGCTATTCAGTCATTTTAGTCATGTCAGACTCTTTGTGACCCCATTTAGGATTTTCTGGGTAAAGATATTAGAGTGGTTTGCCATTTCCTTCTCAGGCTCATTTTATCTGAGGCTAGATTTGAACTCAGGAAGATGAATCTTCCCAATTTCAAGCCTGGCACTCCATCTACTGTGTTACTCAGGTGCCCCTAATATGGAACTAATTTGGTCTTATAATTAAAAGTGATATGAGTTTTGAGTTTTGAACATTTGTGGTAGAGTTGAAATAATATTGGACTCTGATCAAAGATAGCTGATAAGCATGGTATGTAGAAGAAGGAGAGCTGGTTTTGGAATTAGGTCTTTGTCTGGATGCTGACTTTGCCGCTTAACAGCTGTATGATCTTGGTTAAGTTGCTTCATACCTTTGGGCAACAGGTGTTACTGATAAAATAAGAATCTTCTGTTAGGTAATCCTCTAGGACCTCTCCTAGTTCTAATATTCTGTTTATTCTATTTACCCTATTTTATAAGTGATATTTTTTGTGTGTTCATCTAGTTAATCAGCTAACATTTATTAAGTGCCTACTGTGTCATTCTGTCAATCAGTAAACATTTGTTAAATTCCTGTTATGTTCTAGGCACTGTTCTAAGTGCTGGAAATACAAAGAAAGGTCCAAGTTAGTTCCTGCCTTGAAAGAGTCTAATAAGGGAGACCATAGGTAAGCAACTATATATAAAGAAGACATGGCCAGGATACAATGGACACAATCCAGAGGGAAGGCATTAGTACTAAGGGGGATTGAGAGAGGCTTCTTGCAGAAGGTGGAACTTTGGCTGGTACTTGAAGGGAGCCTGGGAAGCCTGTAGGTGGGGATGAGGAGGGAGAGTGCTCCAGTCTATTTGGATGCTAAGCATTGCACTATGTGTTCCAAGTATAGTTAGAGACATTAAAAAATGTGGGAGCACTGCTCCTCTTCCCTGCTTTTTTCCCCAGTCTGGTTGGTTATACAATCATAGAAGGTCACAGTTAGAAAGGACCACAAAAATCTTCTAGCCCAGGAAGTTCTTCACCTAGGTAGGTTTCAGGGGTCCATGAACTTGGCTGGAGGAAAAAATGTCTATTTCAGTATAATTGGTTTCCATTGTAATCCCATGTACTTTATGAGTTTAAAACAGTGAGAGAAGGAATTCATAGGCTTCACTAGACTTTTAAAACCCATCAGTGATTTAGGGGGTTGTCTACCCCAACTGTGTGAAGACTTCCCCTGGTGGAATGGGCAGATGAGAATGATTTGTTCCAACAGTCTTGAAGGTGGCCAAAGCAGGTTTTGTGCAGTGCTTAGAGCTTGGTCAGACATTGAAGACACCAAGGTGTGGTCATCTAGTGTATACTAAGCCACGCATAGTCATTTGGACTTTTGCCCTGCCCCTGGATTTTGAGACTCTGGAAGAGAGAGTGAGGCTGATGACTTGGCACAACTCTGCCTCACTTAACTCCAATTCATGTGCAAGCCAGAGCATCACCCCATGATGTCATTCATCCTCTTCAGAAATGAAGGCTGAATGACAAAGAGGTCCATGATGCAAAAGTTAAGCCTAGTTTGCCTCAATCCAACCTTGTACCTGGCCAAGAATAATTCTGTAACAGGTGCTGACAAGTGATTATCTGGTCTCTTTCTGGAAGTCTTGCAGCAAGGGGAAACTCATTTCCTTTAGAGACTGTCCATTACACTTTGGGGCAACTCTAATTGTTAGGAAGATTTTTCTCTATATCTAGCTTCAGTATATAATCTCTTTGCAACTTCTGCCTAGTCCTCTTAATTTTACTCTCTGAGGCTAAATAAAGAAGTCTTTCTATATGAAAACCCCTTAGATACTTGAAGATTGCTATCATGTAAAGTGCATTTGTCAGCTTCTTCATTCTGTACAGTATACCTCTCAATTAATGATTTGTTAGTTATTTTGATGTCATTGTCTCTTTGTTGATTTATATCTAGCTTTTAGTTTACCCAGGTGCCGAGCTCTCCCATCCCCTTTCTGGAACCTCCCCAACCCCCACCCTGATCTTTTTCATAGGAATGTTTATCTAGTTATATCTTAACTATCCTGTACTTTGGAAGTTTTGGGCACCACATTTTAGGAATTACACTGATAAGATAGTGTCTAGAGAAGAGTGACTAGAAGAGTCAAAGATGTTAGTCTAGGAAAGAAGACTTTGGGAAGAAAGTATTTGAAGAACTTGAGTTAGACTTGTTCTTCTTGATCCCAGAAGACAGAACTAGAGAAATGGGTTTAGGATTGACATTAGGAAAAGCTTCCAACCAAAAAAAAAATGTAGAATTGGCTGCCATGATGCGCTCCTTCATCTTTTAAGTCTTCAGGAGAAGGCCAAATCACGACTTGATGGAGATGTAGAAGGGATTCTCAGTTGTAGATGGGTTTGATTAGGATGGCCTTTGAGATTCTTTCTAACTCTCAGATTTTGTAATTCTGATTTTTTTTTTAATTTGGTAGCTAGAACTTTACATATATTCCTTTTAGGTGCCATATTATTTGATTAGGCCCATTATTCTATCCTATCTACATCTTCTTTGGATCCTGTCTCTGTTGTCTATCATGTAAACTCTCTTTTTCACCTTCATATCACCTATACATTTGGCAAGTGTACTTTTCAAAATTTTGTCCAAACCATTGATAAAAATATTAACCATCACAGAGTTAAGGACAAATCTTTGAATACTGCTGATTCTTTGAGTTCAATTATCCAGCGAATTCTGAACCCACTTATAATCTAGGTCTCATTTCTTCAACTTGCCCATAAGCATAGCATAAGATTTTGTCAAATGCTTTGCTGAAATTTTGATACACTATATCTATAGAACATTTCCTTGTCCATGTCCTGACCTAGATATAGTATCAAAATTTTAAAAAATTGAGTTAGGTTGCTGTGACCTGTTTTTGATGAGGCTACAATGCTTTGAGTGATTAATTGCTGCTTTTCACTTCAGTGATGGGTTGGAGGATTTTACCAAGAGTAGAAATAAAGCTGTTTGTAGCCTCTTCTCTTTTCAAATAATTGGGACCACATTTACCCTTCTCCACAATTTTTGAGAATTGTAAGTTGACTCAGGAATTCTCAGAGTATTCTGGGGTATACAGAAAGAATATAGAAAAATGGATGGAATGGGGAATAAAGGAATGAATGGCATTAATCAGGAAAATTATTTTTGTCTATTAAAAACCGGAAAGTGATCATGTTAGTGTGGCCAAGATTATTTTCACCAATTCTTTTGTTTTTATTTTGCTTATCTTTTCCATCATTGAACTTAATCATCCTAGAAAGTTATCCTTGTTATCCTTGCCACCCGTGCTTCTCATTTTTTGACCAGCTGGCATCTCAGGAATTTATGTTTTGTGCTTTCCCCAGACTCTTCTCCAATAACCTTATTGCATTTTATAGCCTAATCTTTGATTAAGGCTGTTTCATATTAGACTTTTAGGCAACAGTACACTCATCCATTTCTGCCTTTGCTTGTTCATACTTAATGTATCTGACCCCAAAGATAGTATGTCATTTTTTTTGGGGGGGTATGCATTTCATTTATCCCTTTTTGGAGGCACTTTGGGTTGGTAGACTTAGAAACTATCAAAACAAGGTTTTTGGTTTTGATAAACTCACTAGTGTATATAGTAAGGTCTAATGACATTGTTTGACAATGATGCTTTGGTTAGAAATCAGAGCAGCAGGTTTCTGATCAAAATAGTTATGTGTAACCTTATAATCATTCCATAATTAGAATTATGTAGAAATTATAGAAGTTGCAATTTTACCATCATGAAAACTTATTTCCTTCTCAAATATTTTTTTATTTTTATAGTTTGTAGACAGGAAATAAATATGTTTAACTTCAGAGTCAAAATGAACATTACTCTGATTTTTAGTGGCTGAGAAAATGGTTTATTTTATGATTCTATTAGCTATAAAGCAGAAACATAAATCTGTCTGTTAGACTCTCCACGCACAAGAAGTAAGTTCAGTATTGGGTTGCTGTATGTCATCATATCACATTATTTCTTGACTCTGATTAATCTTTCCATAAAATAAGGGGGGGTTATCAAACCTACAGCTATATAATGGTAACTAAAACAACAACGTTAATTGTTGAAAAGCTCACAGATATTTGGAAATGTATATTATACATTTATAAACACAAGATTTCTGAACACTTGAAATTAAAAAAAGTATTTGATACAGCTTGATAGCTGGTAAGGCCTCTAATTTTGATCTCTTATAAATATCAGAATTACTATGATTTTCCTCAGAGTAACGGTTTTAGAACAGATAGCACCAAGAAAAAAAATAGGATAAAGTTGTTTCTAGCAAATTTTGCTTAGTTATTCCATTATTTCTTTGCTTGGCTTAGAATTGACACCTGGATCAGGAAAACTTATAATGAAAATTTCAAGATGAGGCCTGCTCTAACAAGAAGTGATTCACTCAATGAGAAGTGCCCTGATTATCTTTTATTCTAACTTTTATATTTCAGAGGAGGGAGTTTTGAAGCCAAATCCATACTGATCTATGGTGCTAACAGTAAATGCCAAGGAGTTGGTGCTGAAAAGAAAGGCAGTTCCTTCTTAGTGGGAGGCAGAGTTGGTAAGCAGGCTTTCAGAATGGCATGAAGGAAGGAGAACATCAAAACGGCCATCTCTGTGACCCCAGAGCTTACTTCATGTGCTACTCTGAGAACATAGCCCTGGGGACCTTCTTTCTGTCCTTACTGATCCAGAGTTATGAGTTATTGAGAGACCAGGACTGTCAAATTAAAGGCAGAGGGTACCACATTTGAATCATTTGAATCCCTTTAATAATAAGGAAAGGGGAAAATGATCTGTTTGATCTATAATACAATGTCTCTCTAGGAATCTGTAGAAAAGTTAAATTTGAATGTTAATGAAAACAAGTTGGTTGTATGTGTGTGATGTATTTTGTGTTAAGCTATGGAGACATTAAATTAGAAAGGTGTTCTCTGTGGTATTATTTAAATAAAAAAGTCTGCTCTTCTCTTTCTATTGTAAGTCTGTTTTGCACTCCTGTAATCTATATTGAATTATGTTTTGACTTGCGGTCCATTATGGTAAAGAACGTAGAAGCATAGGATTTAGAGTCACAGAAGACTTCAGAGGCCGTCTAGTCCAATCTCCATATTTTACTGAAGAGGAACTTGGGTCTGATGAGGTTAGGAGACTTGCTCGAGGCCACAAAGGTATCAAGGACGTGTGAGTGTTGGATAGCTATACAGATTTTATCACAGGGAGAAAAGGAAAAAAATCTTTGTAGGACCTGTAGATTTGAAAGCACCGTTTCATGATGGAAGTTGTGGGAGTTAGGAATCCTCCTTCCCGCCTTCTCTTCCTTCCTTTTCTTCCTCCTTTCCTTCTTTTCCACCTCTCTTCTCCCCCTCCCACAGAGGAAAAATGCCAAATAAATGTTAGATATCAGCAATCTGGCGACTGGATGTATAGTTCTGCTTTCCTAAAGCAACTATGTGCAAGGATTCCATAGGTGCATATGTGCATCTGGGGAAATAGTTTTGCTTTGTATTAGCTTTAAATAGTTTCGTGCAGATGTTTGATTTAGGTATGAGCAGCCTTTTGAATCAGTCCCATTGTTCAAATATGAGAAATCCTGGTGTTTTTGTGCCAAACAGTGTACTTTTGTACTATAATGGCCAGCTTTCAATTGCCAAGGGTAAATTTATATCTCCTGTTCCTAATTTGCTCCAAGACCTGATATGTACATTGTTGGCTTTAGAAGCATTTATGTGAAGAGCTTTTTTGTAAACAGCAAGTAGATATTTAATCTATGTACTGACCTTTCTCAAAGCCCTTTTTCTTTTTGATGTTCTTAGGCAAACCGGGATGCTGTATTGAGCAGGATACCAGAGCACAAAAGTGACCGTATCATCAGCTTACAAAGTGCATCAGTGGTTTATGATCTGTTGACTATAGCTTTGGGGAGAAGAGGCCAGTATGAAATGCTGTCAGAGGTATGGCTCATAAGTTGCTGTCGTCCACTTAGTGGATGCAGCCTTGAAATCCATGAGATGTATTTCTGTATGATTAAGCTGATATTTTTGAAAATATATTCTGTGATGGTCAGCAGGCCCTACCAGTTTGTGTGGTTTCTGTTGGAGTAATGGTTACCATTTCTAAAGCACATGCATTTTCCAGAGTAATTTCATCATAATCAAAGGACTTTCTGGACTGTGTGTTACAAATTTTCATGTGAAATGGAATTTAAAAAAACATTATTGCATAGCTTCTAATGAGATTGGAAAGCATCACGTTTTTAGATTAGGTTCTGCAAGGTAGAGTATTGAGCAGGATCCTGGAGCACAGAAGTGACCATGTGTGATAGTAATGGCAATTAAAGATTCCCCTGTATTGGCTTGGTTTT